>NC_141550.1:64842500-65177500 GCF_021556685.1 Rattus norvegicus
CAGGTGAATGGAACAAAATCAGCCTGACGGATGCTTACTTACCTCCTCAGTCCATTAGTGTCACTTTGAGGTCTTGACTTTGCTCTTGCTATTATTCCAGGTCTCATTTCACAGAAAAATTCAGCCTTGACAGCTGTCTTTTTTTCCTCTAATAGTTCTAGACAGACATGTTGATTCATAGCATCTGATGAGATGCAGACTTGTCTGCTTGGATAGAAATAGCGAGTCTTCTGAGGAAGCCACAGTTGGGTTTATTCACCCATTAGCAAGCAGATATGGGTGCCACGTCTTTCCTGAAGCACCTGATGTATTAGTCGTGAAGCCAATCATTAGACCATTGGTTTAGTGCTTATACTCATTTGGGAAAGTCTCTTTTCTGGAATAGGCATTAGCCCGTATCCTTACCTTACTCACCCCCAACCACTGTTGTCATTTATGAGGTTCAAAAGGTCTAAGTTTCCAAGAGGAATCTTGTACTGGCTGATACTATGTATCAGAGGATGGACTAAGATACACAGTACACTATGTATCAGAGGAAAGACAAGATAAGCAGTACGCTTGGGATCAGTTTGGTAATCTCCGTTTGGTTCTGACATAGTTCATCTTATCTACTGATTCTTATTGACTGGTCTACCAGATGACTAAAGGATAAGCCATCACATAGATTGGGTTTTCTGGGTGAATGGAAGTAACAAATTGAGACTGTCCACAGAGATATTGGAGGAATGAGGATGAAATGAACAAAAACATAAAGGTGGGAGTCTAAAGATCTTGAGAGTTGCTGTGAGTGGCTTAAATGAGAAATATCCTCTATTGGGTCTGGTATTTGGAATCTTGGTCCTAGTGGTGGCACTGTTGGAGGAGATTGTGGAACTTTTAGGATGTGGATCCTTGATGGAGAAATACATTACTGGGGATGGGTTTTGAGAGTTTATAACTTCACTCCCTTCAGTTTGCTTGCTCTACTTCATGAAGTGGATAGAGATGTGATTTCTTCTGCTGTTACCATGCCTTGCTTGCCATTATGGACTCTTCCTCTGCAACTGTAAGCAAAAAAAAAAAAAATCAACTCTTTCTTCTATAGGTCGCTTTTGGCCATGGTGTTTTCTCTCAGCAGCAGATAAGTAACTGACACAGGAAAAGTTCGGATGCAGAAACACATATACCAACTATCAAAATCTATATTTGCTTATAAGCTTTTCAGGATCTACATATGTACATTATGAATATATTTTATGCCTAATGATACTCTTGTTCTCATTTCTTTGCCACTCATATCTTTTTTATACACTTGAAAAGTTATTACATTTATTTTTGCAATATGTGTATATATGTGCACTGTGGTTGCTATGTAGCGGTCAGAGAACAACCTTCAGGATTCAGTCGTCTCTGTCCACCGTATGGGTTCTGGGGGATTGAACTCAAATATTTAGGCTTGGTAGCAAGCCCTTTTGGCCACTGAGCCATCTTCCTTGTCCTCTTTGTCACTCTTTGCCAGTGGCCTTCTCCCACATCTATTTGTTGAAACTTTCTAATACTTTCTAACTGGAACTATAGAAAAAGATTTGTGTAACACTTGTTATTCGTAAATAGTTGAGGGTTTTGAAATTCAGGTGTTGCTCACATAATGGTGTTAAAAAGTAGGACCTTATAGGATGCCTTCCTTGTGGGTGGGATAATGGTATTTATTATTTACATTCATACACACATGCGCACATGTACATATGCACACACACTGTCAATTTTTTGCGTGGGTATGAGTATGCCAGAGTTCAGCCTCAGGTACCATTCATCTTATTTTTATGAGCTAGGGTCTCTCTTTGGGAGGGACCAGAGACCTGCTGATTAGGTTAGACTGGCAGGTCAATGAGCACCAGGGATCCTTCTGTCTCCACCTCCTCAGTGTGGGTGCTGGGAATCAGTGTTAGCTTATTGTCCATGTTTGCAGAGGGATCATATAACTGCAGGAGTCCCTTCCATAACCTGGAGTCGAAGACTTTGAAAGGAGCCTTCATGCAGTGCATGTCTTCTGTTGCCTTCTGCCTTCTATTTGTCCTCTGCCAGTTCAGAATAGAGTTAGAAATCAATTCATCATTGGATATGTACATTTTGATCTTGGTTTTACCAATGGCTAGAAAGTGAAAAAAAAAAAAACCTTTCTGTTTTTACTAAACAAAATATCCAGTCTCAAATACTTGGTTACAGTAGCACACAGCCACAGAGACAAAGCTGTGCTTTAAGCACTCTCTCTTTTTCAGAGTTGCTTGTAATGACAAAATGATCATAGTTTGCTAATGTTTCCTTGGTTTTTGCCTTAGATAGGCTCTTGGTAAATAGTTGATGGAGGCGTTAGACTCCAGAGGGAGCATAAGGGTTCAGGTTTTCTCTAGATGATACCTGCGTCACCCTACTTCTCTGTACCATCTCAATGGTCTGCTGCTAGGTTTGCTTGTGATTTACGAGAGAAACTGTAGCATTTGGACACATTTGATTTGCTAAGTGGCTTTTGTTTGGATAGCGAAGACTTTTGGAGTTACCTCTGCAAATGATTGAGATACAGACAAAACCAGGTGTCGTCACTCTGGAGTTTGCTAACCACACAGTTTATTGACAATAGTGAAAATTTGGGGTGTCTAAGACTTCATGCTAATGTGGATTGCGGACTGATTTGCTCCATTGAAAAACACTGTCTATTGTACAAAGACAGTGTGTTGAAATGCACAGGCAGGGAGCTTCCTTTGCATAGTGCTAAAATAGTAGAGCTTTGAACTAAAACTGCTGAGAGCATCTTCTTAAGATGCCTTTGTTACATTTGTTTGAATGATCTTGATTTTGGGAAAGCTATTGTTCTAGTTACCTTTTGTCGGTTGATGTCATTATGCAGGTGAAGGCAGGTACAGGATAGAATGAGGCCTGCCATTAGCCAAGAAGGAAAGATGGGCAGGAGAAAAGTTTTAGAGAGGCAGAGGAGCCTGGAGTGAGGAGAGGGAGCAGCCAAGAGAGCATGTCATGGCAGCAGATGTTAAGATTTCTCTCCGCACATTTACAGGTTTTTCTGACTATTCCTAAGGGATAGATGTGTACAGGATTTTGTGTGTCTAGATGAGCAAATTATATCTTATCTAGGTGGGCAGTTTACATCCTAATCAATTGGTTTGTAAGCTTATTGTGTGGATTATTGTAAATTGAGCACTTAACATATAAATCTGGTTGCTAGGTTACAGTTTGTTGAGTCTTGAAATTACCTAATAGCTGGGACCATAGTTCCCAGCTGGCCAGGGTGACTAGCAATGGGATCGGAGAGACCTCCGGGCCAGAAGCTAGCAAGGCTAATGTGGCGTGGTGCCTTATTGAAGCCAGCCGCAGGTGGGATAAGTTAAGGTTAGTTCTATATGGCCCTATGGTGCCAGAACTAATGCCAGGGAGTGATTGCTGGGTCCAAGAGCACCAGGGGCCCGGCATGGAGCAGTGATGCATGGGAACTCGTCATGCCCTTTTTATTATACCAACACAACCTTTAAATGTCGATCTGAGAAGTGGGCCTCAATTAAGGCATTGCCTAGATCAAAGTGGCCTGTGGGAAATCTGCGATGGGTTGTCTTGATTGGTAATTGATGAGAAGGACCTAGCCCACGGTGGGCAGCACAATTTCCTGGTCTTCGTAACAGAGCCAGCTAAGCCTGAGCCTGAGCAAGCCATTGATCGGTCTTCCTCCATGGTTTCTACTTTAAGTTCCTGCCTTGACTATCTTCAATGATGGGCTGTGACCCAGAAGTGAAAGTTGAATAAATCTTTTTCCCCCCCACCAAGTTGCTTTTAGTCAGTGTTTTATCACAGTAACAGAAAGGAAGGTTGAACAGAAATTCCGTTAAGTGTTTCAACTTTATTAGCTGACTAATAAAAATTTCTATATTTAAGATATACCAGTGGCAGCCTAATATACAAGTAAATTGTGAAGACTGCCACAGTGCGTACAACACAGTGTCCCCACAGTATCGTTAACCGTGCATGCATGACGAAAGATGGATCCGCTGCTTCAGCACGGTATATCACCATTAACTGCCACGCCCAACCTCGACCAGCACGGAAGACACGACCACAGGAGATCTTCTTCAAGCAGTTTTACTCAGGAACCTTGATACAATCTTCTGACCTCTATCTCTTCTGACTCTCTCTCCTCCTGACTCTCTCTCTTCTGACTCTCTCTCTCCGGGGAACGCCCTGCACCACACTTAAATAGCTAGCACTGGCCAGTCCTAGCAAGCCACGTGGGTCATGTAGATAGGCTGTCACTATGCGGAAGCTAGCTGGCCAGGCAGACATAGCCAAATAAGGACTTGTTTACTGCAAGGAGCTCTCACCTTTGGGAGGGTGGAAGGCGGAAACCAGCGCCATCTTTGAGGTGCAGCACGTCACAGCTCTCTACAATTAACATGTATCATGTCCCTAGAACACACTCCTCTTGTGGGATAGTTATAGGTTTTTACCTTTTGCCTAACATCTCCCCCTTTCTCTAACCCCTGACTTCTCAGGAACCCTGGCAGTTCTCATGTGTAAATCTTCTGCGTGTGTGAATCTCTTTTCAATGATTTTCCTGAGGTTTATCATCCATGTTGATTGGCCATGGTATAAATGTGTCTCCTCAGTCACAAGGTATATGGTGGGTGGTTAGATCCTAGGCGCAGTCCTCATGAAGAGAATTGCATCTTTCAAAAGGGGAGAAGCGGGGCTAAGAGCAGCAGGCAGAAGTTGAGGATGATCCCTTGGGGATTATAACTTATACATATTCATCTGGGTCATTAATATTCTTAATTTTCAGAATGTCTACATTTTCTTAGGTTTTATGTGTTGCCATGGCTCTTTCTGCTGGAAGGGGTAGACAGGCTAAGGACTCAAGAGAATTTCTGTCTACAAAGGAGTACCTTTGTTCAGTGGGTTTTGCTGTGGGGTGAGTTAACTTAGCCTGGAGCCTGGACTCTGTCAGAACCACCGAGTGGAGCTTCTGTCAGAAGACACAGTAGAGTTATGTGTATTGGTTTCAGGGAACTAGATTTTACCTACAGTAGAGTACCCCACTTGTGAGGTGAAGAGTGGGCCCCACTTCAAGTACAGTAGCATACACACGGCACAGATTCAGGGAGCTAGCTATGGCGGTGCCTGCCGTTGTATCTGGCCTCGTATGAATGAGAATTGCAAACCTTCTTTGAGAGACACCTTTGCTTCTGTGACAAGTTCTTATTCTTACCTCAGACCATCCTCTGCTATTTCTTTCAGTAGAAGAAATGGAAGTTCCTATAGATAGGATTGCTTAGCTGGTTGAGGTTACCTCTGGAATGAGAGCTGAGTTTTTCTTATGCTGTGTCTAGTGCATTCTCTGATGTTGCATTGTCTGTCTGACTGTCTGTCCATCTGTCTGTCCTGGGTATTGAACCTAGGGCCTTGTGCATGTTAGGCAAGTGTACTGTTTAAGCTTTATCCAAGCACTCATAGCACCCTTTCTTTATCTCTCCTCCCCATTTTCTTACTTTTGTTTGCTTGTTCCTTCTTGGGAGAGGGTATCATGTAGCCCAGGTTTTCCTTGAACTTGCTTTGTAAGTATGAATGACATAAAACTTCTGATCCTCCTACTTTTACCTCCTGAATGCTGGTATTATAGGTGGGCTGCTATACCTGGTTTCTGTGCATGCTGGATAAGCTCACTCTCAAATGAGTCACATTTCCAGAGCCTCCTGTACCAATTCTTAAACCAACCCCCCCAAATCATTTCCTTTCCAGGAGGTGATCTCATTGCAGTAGATTTATTCTTTGGTTTATCACTTGCCCACTTGCCAAGGCTCTGAACCATGACTGCATCACTTTGAAGAAATACCAATAACGCCACGCTTGACTGGTGTGATCTTGGTGTGCATTGAGTAATTGTGGTGTGTGTTTAAGGGTGGCTCCTGTTAGTCACTCCCCCTTAACTATACACCAGATAACATGATTTATTACTCTTAACGATGGTTGTTAAGTAGAATATCCACCCAAAGGAAATGTCATCTCTTATGTGGGACATAGTTAGGATAAAATTGATGATTAAAACAAATGAAGTTAATTAGCTGAGGGAAATTAAAATAGGGAAATAAAATATCTGTAGTCAGGTGTGCATAGAACAATAAAAGTGTTTGCATGTTTTATGTGAATCTTAATCTGTTTGACAGATGGGTAAGAATTAAATTCCAGGCTGGTCATGATTTTTACAGTTTCTTGCAGTATTTTGTTGTTGTTTCTGTGTATTTTATTGACTACAAAGAATATTCTAGTTGTAGAGGTTCCTATGGTGGTTACTCCTGTCAAGAAGACATGTCTAGAATCGCCTAGAAGACAAGCCTTTGCATGTGTCTGTCAGAGTTACTGGACTGAGTTAATGGAGTTGGAAAGACCAGCCATAATTTTGAGCATTCTACATACTGAGGTCCTGGACATCACCTGACTGCAGATGCCCTGTGACCAGCACCCTCCAACTGTGAGCCAAAGAGAAAATAAAGAAACAAAAGCAAGCCCCGCCCACCCCAACAGTCTTCATCCTTATGCTGCTTTCATCAGATGTTTGGTCACATCAAGGAAAGTTGGTAACACAACACCTCTGTCCTTTTGTATTATTCAGTTTGCTTTTCCTTTCTCATTTAAAACTCTTACCATAGGTAATTAATCCAGTTACCCACACTCAATAGCTCTACAGTATTCAGTTGTATGACACTCATTAGTGAGCATTGTGGTAGTACTTGGGTCTTCCCCCTGTAGATACCGTACATGAACACATGCCTTTGAGAACTTGCTAAGCTCTTCCCTGTCCTCTTCTGCTGCTTCCATCCCTTCCTCTTTCCCTTTCTTTCCTTTCCCCATCTTCTCTTACCCACTCCCTTCCTGTCCCCTGCCCGCTTTCCTCTCCCCCTTTCACATCTTTCTCTTCTTCCTCTTTGGAACAGGTCTCATGCTAGTCCCAGCTAGCTCAGAACTCAATTACCTACGCTGCCCTTGAAGTGCAGAAATCACAGGCATATGACCCAGCATACCTGGCTTTTAGATGATTTTCATAAGAAGTAACTGCTAGGAATAGTATTCAGAGGACAAAAAGTGTATACACTTGACAACATTTTTTGGGGAAACATTTAGAGTGATGATGAGACACACAACTAGCCATATAGAATAATGTTCATTTGTCTCTGAATTATGTTACCCACAGTGGGTTACAGTCACCTTTCCCATTGGCCAGGCTGTTAGGTAGAGAAAGTGACAAAGTGACTTAGTTCTAGGGGTTGGTGATCCACCCAAGAAGTCAGACCTTTTGGGTTTTCAGAGATCACTCTTTGTGTGTCTGCAGAGTGTATACCTAGCCTGTTTTTCTCCTGGGAACATGGTCTCTACTTTTCAAAGTATCCTTTTTTTAGGATACTTTGACCATAGTAAATTCTACACGATAATCCTACTTTGTGACTTACTTCAACTTCAATTTGGTTTTGTAGTATAGGGTCTTTATATTTATATATAAGCACACACCTTTATTACTTCCTACAACAATTTCTATGTATAACTATATTGAAATAATTGAAATATAAAATAATTTATAATTTTTTCCTAATTTTAATGCTTAGTTTTTTTCTTTTTTTATTGGGTATTTCTTAGTTACATTTCAAATGTTATTCCTTTTCCTGGTTTCCTGTCCCATTCTCAGTTCAGTGGTTTGCTGCCAGCATTGGCCTCTGTATTTGACATGCTCTGGCTATGTCTCTCAGGAGAAATCTATACCCAGTTCCTTAGCTTGATCAATTTTACCTAGTCTTGGTGACTGTATGTATATAGGGCACATGTCGGGAAGGTGCTCAATGGCCCTTCCTTCAGTCTCTGCTCCAAACTCTGCCTCTGTATCCCCTCCTATGAATATTTTTGTTCCTCTTTTTAAGAAGGAGTGAAGCATCTGCATTTTGGTCATCCTTCTTCTTGAACATCATGTGGTCTGTGGATTGTATCTTGAGTAATTCGAGCTTTTGGGCTAATATCCACTTATCAGTGAGTGTATATCATGTGTGTTTTTCTGTGATTGGGTTACTTCACTCAGGATGATATTTTCTAGTTTCATCCATTTGCCTATAAATTTCATGAAGTCATTGTTTTTGATAGCTGAGTAGTACTCCATTGTGTAGATATACCACATTTTCTGTATCCATTCCTCTGTTGAAGGGCATCTGGGTTTTTTCAAGCTTCTGGCTATTATAAATAAGGCTGCTATGAACATAGTGGAACATGTGTCTTTGTTATATGCTGGGGCATCTTTTGGGTATATGCCCAGGAGAGGTATAGCTGGATCCTCAGGTAGTGCAATGTCCAATTTTCTGAGGAATCTCCAGACTGATTTCCAGAGTAGTTGTACCAGCTTGCAATCCCACCAACAATGGAGGAGTATTCCTAATTATCCACATCCTTGCCAGCATCTGTTGTCAACTAAGGTTTTGATCTTAGCCATTCTGACTTGTATGAGGTAGAATCTCAGGGTTGTTTTGATTTGCATTTTCTTGATGACTAAGGATGTTGAGCATTTTTTTAGGTGCTTCTCAGCCATTCAGTATTCCTCAGCTGAGAATTCTTTGTTTAGCTCTGTACCCCATTATTTAATAGGGTTACTTGATTCTCTGGAGTCTTTGTATATTTTGGATATTAGTCCTCTATCATGAAGGGGTTTTGAATTTTGTCAAATGCTTTCTTAGCATCTAATGAAATGATCATGTGTTTTTTTTCTTTTAGTTTGTTTATATAGTGGATTACATTGATGGATTTCCATATATTGAACCATCCCTGCAACCTGGGATGAAGCCTACTTGATCATGATGGATGATCGTTTTGATGTGTTCTTGGATTCTGTTTTCGAGAATTTTATTGAGTATTTTTGCGACAATGTTCATAAGGGAAATTGGTCTGAAGTTCTCTTTTTTGTTGGGTCTTTGTGTGGTTTAGGTATAAGAGTAATTGTGGTTTCATAGAAGGAACTTGGTAGTGCTTTGTCTCTATTTTGTGGGATAGTTTGGATAGTATTGGTATGAGGTCTTCTATGAAGGTCTGATAGAATTCTGCACTGAACCCATCTGATCCTGAGCACTTTTTGGTTGGGAGACTTTTAATAACTGCTTCTATTTCTTTAGGAGTTATGGGGTTGTTTAGATGGTTTATCTGTTCCTGATTTAACTTTGGTATTTGTCTAGAAAATTGTCCATTTTCTCCAGATTTTCCAGTTTTGTTGAATATAGGCTTTTGTAGTAGGATCTGATGAATTTTTGAATTTCCTCAGATTCTGTTATTATGTCTCCCCTTTCCTTTCTGGTTTTGTTAATTTGGATACACTCTCTGTGCCCTCTAGTTAGTCTGGCTAAGGTTTTATCTATCTTGTTGATTTTCTTGAAGAACCAGCTCCTGGTTTTGTTGATTCTTCGTATAGTTCTTTTTGTTTCTACTTGGTTGCTTTCAGCCCTGAGTTTATTTCCTGTCTTCTACTGTTCTCGGGTGTATTTGCTTTTTTGTCCTAGAACTTTAAGTGTGCTCTCAAGCTACTGACATCTGCTCTCTCCAGGTATATGTGGGCTTTCTGTTGTTTTTGTTGTTATTGAAGAACAGCCTTAATCCGTTGTGATCTGATAGGATGCATGAGGTTATTTCTATCTTCCTGTATCTGTTGAGGCCTGTTTTGTGACCGATTATATGGTCAATTTGGGAAAAGGTACCATGAGATGCTGAGAAGAAGGTGTATCCTTTTGTTTTAGGACGAAACATTCTATAAATGTCGGTTAAGTCCATTTGGTTCCTAACTTCTGTTAGTTTTACTATGTCTCTGTTAATTTTGGTTTCCGTGATCTGTCTGTTGATGAGAGTGGGGTGTTGAAATCTCCTTCATTTATTGTGTGAAGTGCAATGATTTGAGCTTTAGTAAGGTTTCTTTTATGAATATAGGTGCTCTTGCATTTGGAGTATAGATATTAGGATTGAGAGTTCATCTTTGTGTAATTTTCCTTTGATGAATATGAAGTGTCCTTCCTTATCTTGTTTGATCACTTTTGGTTGCAAGTTGATTTTATTTGATATTCGATTGGCTACTCCAGCTTGTTTCTTTGGACCATTTACTTGGAAAGTTGTTTTCCAGCCTTTTACTCTGAGGTAGTGTCTGTTTTCGTCTCTGGTGTGTTTCCTGTATGCAGCAAATGCTGGGTCCTCTTTACATATCCAGTCTGTTATTGGGGGAATTGAGTTCATTGATGTTGATATTAAGAAATAGTGATTATTGCTTCCTATTATTTTTGTTGTTAGAGGTGGAATTATGTTTGTGTGTCTCTCTTCTTTTGGTTTTGTTGCAAGGAGATTACTTTCTTGCTTTTTCTAGGGTTTAGTTTCCCTCCTTGTGTTGGAGTTTTCCATCTATTATTCTTTGTAGGGTTGGATTTGTAGAAAGATATTGTGTAAATTTGGTTTTATCATGAAATAACTTGTTTTCTCCATCTAAAAATTCAGAGTTTTGCTGGATACAGTAACCCGGGCTGGCATTTGTGTTCCCTTAGGGTCTGTATGACATCTGTCCAGGATCTTCTGGCTTTCATAGTCTCTGGTGAGAAGTGTTTTGTATTCTTATAGGTCTGCCTTTATATGTTACTTGACCTTTTTCCCTTACTGCTTTTAATATTTTTTCTTCATTTTGTGCATTTAGTGTTTTGACTATTATGTGATGGGAGGAATTTCTTTTCTGGTCCAATCTATTTGGAGTTCTGTAGGCTTCTTGTATGCTTCTTTTATGGGCATTGCTTTCTTTAGGTTAGGGAAGTTTTCTTCTATAATTTTGTTGAAGATATTTACTGGCCATTTAAGTTGGGAGTATTCAGTCTCTTCTATACCTATTATCCTTAGGTTTGATCTTCTCATTGTGTCCTAGATTTTCTGGATGTTTTGGGCTAGGTGCTTTTTGCGTTTTACATTATCTTTGACCATTGTGTCAATGTTTCTGTGGAATCTCCTGCCCCTGAGAGTCTCTCTTCTATCTCTTGTATTCTGTTGGTGATGCTTGCATCTCTGACTCCTGATCTCTTCGCTAGGTTTTCTGTCTCCAAGGTTGTCTCCCTTTGTGCTTTCTTTATTGTTTCTATTTCCATTTTTAAATCCTGGATGGTTTTGTTCAATTCCTTCACCTGTTTGGTTTCGTTTTCCTGTAATTCTTTAAGGGATTTTTGTGTTTCCTCTTTAAGTGATTCTACTTGTTTACTTGTGTTGTTTTGTATTTCTTTAAGGGAGTTATTTATGTCCTTCTCAAAGTCCTCTAACATCATCATAAAATGTGATTTTATATCTAAATCTTGCCTTTCTAGTGTATTTGGATATTCAGTATTTGCTTTGGTGGGAGAGCTGGGCTCTGATGATGCCAAGCAATCTTGGTTTCTGTTGCTTAGGTTCCTGCACTTACCTCTTGCCATCAGGTTGTCCCTGGTGTTAGCTTGTCTTGCTGTTTCTGACAGTGGCTTGACCCTCCTTTAGGCCTGAGTGCCAGCACTCCTGTAGACCTGTTTTCTTTCAGCCGGATCTGGCAACAAAGAGCTCTGTTCTCAGGTGTGTAGGTGCTCCTGGCGGCTGGCTTTCAGCCCTTGATGCAGGAAGAAATCAGAACAGCCCTGATTCTGACTGCTCCTAAGTCCCTGTTCCCAGGGGGCACAGATGGCACTGAGCGATTTCCTCTTGGATCGGGAATGTGGGCAGAGAGTAGTCTCCTCTGAGATCTCAGGAGTGTCCACACTTCTTAGGCTCTCTCCCCGACAGGCTTTGGGTGCAGGGAGCTCATCGTTTCAGTTCAGTTTCGGATACAGGCTGGACCTAGCAGTGTCCTGCCACTGACTGCTCCTATATTCCTGTATCCAGACGCTCTACGCAGTTTTTTCTTGGGCCAGGGATTTGGAAGAGGTGGGTAGGAGTGGCGGACTCTCCTGTGGTCTTGGGATTGTCTGAACTTTTTGGTGTTCAGCTTTCTACCCCCAACCCCCACATGATTTGGGTGCAGGATGCTATTCAATACTTAGACTTTTTAATCCACTTGAAATTTATTCTGGCAAAGGATAAGTGAGCTGGCTAGCTTTCTCTATTCAAAATGATATTCACTTGTCCCAGTGTATTGATTACCTGGCTGACCTTTGATGTTTTAATGTATATACACAAAGCTCTAAACAATTTTTGCTAGTATATTTCTCATATTGCTATAATTACTACAACTTTACTACAACTTTATATTTGATTTTAATATGTAATAGAGGTAGCCAAATCCATCCAATTCACTCCTTTTTGCAATTTATTTTTGCTTTCTTGTCAGTTTATTCTTGCAGATGGATATATATATATATATGTATGTATATATATATATATATATATATCTTCTTCTTTGAATCTATTTGCAAAATCAGTGTGAGAAGTGAAGTGCTTGGCATCAGAGGCTTGCCAGAGAAAGCATCTGGGGGCACAGATCTGTCTAGAAGCTTGAACAGACCTTGGAACTTTTGCAAGGCCTGATCATCCAGAGCCAGAGAAAGGGGTCTTTGTGGTTGTGGCTCATCTACTATATGAGGGAACTGGCAGCTTCTCCTTGGCATCCATCAAGCTGCTACCAATGTGACTCACTAAGTTGCCACAGTGAATTGTGTGTATGCTGTACACAGTAGGTGTGTTTGTATACGCACACACACACACACACACACACACACACACGTTTATTAAAATGAAGGGCTACCCCTCAAATCTTTCCAGCCCCTCACCACAATTAAATTTTGTAGTGTTTACTGTCTTATAGAAAGCAGAGCTCTTACAGAGACCGAGTAGATAAATTGTTCAGACTTCTTCTGGAAGCATTCACTCATTTCTCAGAGGTGTCTTTGTGGTGACCTTGATTACTAGGACATTGAACATCCTGATTAAAGGAGGACTACCTAGAAGAGAAGTGTATTAGTCAGGGTTCTCTAGAGTCACGGGACTTTTGGAATATCTGTCTGTCTGTCTATCTATCATCTACCTAACTACCTACCTATTCATCCATCCACCCATCATCTATCCATTCATCTATCCATCTATGGATTGATCTAGCTGGAATATTTTGGGATGGCTTGCAGCCTGCAATTCAATTAATCCATCAATGGCTAGCTGTGAAAGGAGTTCCAAGAATCTAGTAGTCCCACAAGGCTGGATATCTCAGCTGCTCTTCTCTATAAGCTGAAATCCTGAAGCAGTAGGCTCCAGTGCGTATGCTAGCAACGTGAGGGCAAGCAGGAGAAGAATGAACACTTCCTTCTTCCATTTTTCTTATGTAGGCCTCCAGCAGAAGGTGTGTCACAATATCTAGGGGTGTGAGTAAGATCCAGATCAAAGGCATGTTGTCTTTCTTCCTCTAGATCTGGATCACAATTGTGTCCTCCATTTCTGGATTGTAGTTTATTCCAGATAGAGTCCAACTGACAAAGGAGAATGAATAGCCATCACAAGAAGTGAGTTTGGGTCTTCTGTCATTTACAGCTCTGGGAGGTTGCTGACTAGTTTCTAAAACAATCTTGTGTGAACGTTGTCTTGCTAAGTCCTATTCTCTGTGCAGTAGCTCAGGATGCAATCTTTCTCTGTGCCTAATAAGTTGATCTATTACTTTTGTTCTTTAATATCTATATTTGTCTCCGTGTGGGTATGTAAACATGAGTGCAGATGCCTATAGAGGCCAGAGATGGCCACGAACAGTATTCACTATTAACTAGTAGCTATTTTTCCAGCCTTTCTATATTGTCTTATTAATGTTCCAGTCAGGAAGACATTTTATTGAAGACTGTGAATGTGTTTACTATTCTCTGAATGTGACATGTTCACCACAGGCTTGTGTCTGTGACTGCTTGGTCTCCGACTGTTGGCACTGTTTCTGCTCAACCTTCAGGAGCTGGAGTCTAGCTAGAGGAGGTGGACCTCTGTGGTGTGGGACTTGTGGGTTGTAGCCTGGCCAAGTTCCATGCTCAACTCTCTGCTACCTGACTATTCACAGGAAACAACCAGCACCTCGTATTCATAGCTAGAAGCCTTTCTCATCGCCATGCTTTCTCTGACATGATGGTGTTTACTCCCTGACAAACTCTCTTTTCTTCCTTATGTTAGGCATTTTGTCAAATAAAAAGGAAAACATTTACTGTAACAGTTACAGTGACCATGGAGACATTTGGGAGAATCTAGTCTGGACTGCTTACAGAGCTGTTAGTAAAGGCTTTGTTCAAAGCCTGGTCAGCCTGACACAGAATCGTGGCTGCATAGCAGCTAAAGCTTATGTCAATTTGGCTTGGTGGATAGAGTAAGAACTCAGTAAATGGTTGTAGTGGTGACTCCTGTGGTCCTAGCTGGGCACAGCATGCAGTAATTGTGTCCCATGATTAAAAAGTAGCAATGACTGGCACCCTCTTCCTGTACTCACTGTTACAGAAATCTACCCTGAGGAGAGGGGTGTGTGTGTGTGTGTGTGTGTGTGTGTGTGTATGTGTGCGCGCGCACAGGTGAATATATACTCATTATAAGAGAAGCCCAATCTGATGCTGTGGGTGGTGGTGGGGAGCACACATATACACACAAGCATGGGGATTTGTAAACCCAGACTCTGCTATATTCGTTTTGCCTGAAGGGTTTATTGCCATGCCATTCTGAATGTGAAATGATAGTTAATGGAGACAGGAGGATTAATAGTAGAATTTAAAAATCATTTAGTGGCTAATAACTCCATAGCTTAAAAAAAATCTACCTTGATATGCAGGGTGGCCATCCCATTAATGTTTCTAAGCTGTTTAGAAGTCAGCGGGATGCTGTTGGGTGCATGGTCATTTTTCATCTTCTCGGCGCCATTCGGGAAACATCAATAGAATTGAATAATTCCCTGTCGTTTCTGAGATAATAAATATGGTTGTAGATTATTAAAGTGTTATTTTTCATTTTCATGGTGGGTGAACATTAAGAGGGATCCTCAACTGAGTAGACGTTGTAGACTTACTGATCACAAGCATAGGATTCATATAAAGCCACTTAAATACTTTTGTGATCCCAGGTTGTTTTCTGGTGCCACTGTACTTCCATTGAAGAAAAGCATTAGCTATAATGTTTTACTATGTACTGGACACCTATGTCCACACACATGCTGCTTATATGACTGTGTGTTATCTTTGATACTGACAGCTTTTCAGAGTAGCTAACTTTTTATACCTGAGGAGAGGTAGACTGGAGAAGCCGCAGGGAAGATCCTAATGGCTCAAAGCTTTACATGTTTTGAAAGAATCTTTCTCTTAAAAGTGAATGAAACTTAGCCTTCCCGAGCAGGCGTTTACTGTGGAGAATTTGGTCTTCAAATTCTGGAGTTAATTTCTAGCTCATGGGGATAAAGCGATGTGATGTGTGTTCAGTATGTAGAGGGGACACTGGCATGTCACAAAGCCACTACTCACTCTTCACCACAGCCTTTGGTTTGGTGTCTTTGTGATCCTTCTGAGACTCAGTGAAATGAATGTGTCAATCAAGGGAGCAAGCTGAGAGAACCAGTAGACCTGAGACTGAATATGGCATTTTTCCATCTCTGAGGGCTGGATCTTAGGAATGCTTTTGACTGTAAGCAAGAGACTTTTTTTTTAATACATGTGTTATACTGTATGTGTGTATAGATATGTTTATGTGTATATAGGTATGTATATGTGTGTTTAACACACATTAAACATTTCTATGTTTAATGTTAGGAGGACCCAGTTTGTTGGTGATATCTTGAGCGTCATAGCCAGGAGGCAGTCATGACACATGCCTTTTTCTATCTGCCTGATCAGGAGGTTGACTTTGGTCTTTCTCATGCTCAACACTTCTTCCCAGACTTTCTGATCTTGTGCTGGGTCCTTGACAACCACACAGAGCCCAGCAGTGTTGTCTTCTGTCTTTCCCAGTACTTTTGGTGGTCAGAGGAGCTGATTGATGGTCAAGTGTGGGCATCCTCAGGTGGTGCTCCTCTGAGGATATTTTCCCAGTCTCTGGGGCTGGTGTCTGGGAAGGACATGGGAAAGAGCACTGATTTGTTCTGTGCCTGTGGCTGCCTGGTCATTGTCCCTGGGTGTTTTCAGAGCCTTTGCTTTGGCCCTTGCTGTGGGTGGGGTGTGAAACTCCGTCTTCATTTTGGTATTATCTTGGGGGAAAAGCCCAAAGATAATTTATTTTGCCCCCCACCCATTTATTATTATTTTTGGAGGTAAGGCTCAGTGTAGTAGAGAAATGTAGTCTTGAACTGGTTGGCCTCCTGATGCAGCCTACCAAGTGTTGGGGTTATGTGCGTCGACATGCCCTGCCTGGCAGTTTCCATCATAGTTCCAGAAGCAATGCTGACCCAGAATGGGCTGATCCTAGTAGATAATCTTGTGTTCTTCTCGATGCAGTCCATCTACTAAGTAGTAGCAAGAAGGTTATAGGACTTGCACCCTGTCTAGAGGAAGTAGAAAGACCACTTCTTTTTTTCTAGGCTTTTCTTAAAGGAGAGGAACAGTTTTTTCAAAAAAAAAAAAACCTTTTTTCCCCAAGATACTTCTGTTTATGTCTCATTAACCAGTCTTTGGTCAAACGCCCATTACTAAAATAATTGTTCGGAAAGCAAAACTCTTCAGTGCAGCTGGGATGCAGTGGTGACTCCCCTCGAGGCACATGGCTGTGCGGAGGGAACTGGTACCAAACGGCATCAAGATCCCATTAGCTAGGAAGCAGGGAAGGATACCCATCTCTTAAGAGTGGGTATCCATGTGCATACATGTGGGAATGTAATCCTTATCTCATTTGCATATTTAAGGGCATAGGCTCCTTTCTGAAGACCAGCATCATTACCATAAATGAAAAGAAGCCTGATATCTGGTGGTGCAGCCAACCGCATCAGTATTTCATCCCTAATGCTGATGAACCTGGAAAAGAACAAAGTCAGGCAATAATACTATTTTCTCTGATTGTGTGACCCGTTCTGTCTGTGTGATACACTCATTCCTGATTGGAAGAAGCAGCAGAACTGAGCTGAGGACACCCACTCATTCCCAAATTTACCAGATGGATGAAGTCATCGTGTAAGGATGGAGGGAAGGGACTGCACAAGGTCCAGAGTGGGAGTTGATGGAATCCTTTCCTACTGGGCTGTAGGTGTGGGCAGTAAGGGCTCCCTGTAAAGGCTGTGTTATGGGTGCATGGCCTTGGGAATCTAGTGAAACCATCATATTACCATTAGAGTAGGGAATGGAACGGGCTACCTTGTTATACTAAGCAGGGGTTCTGTGGGAAACCTGCTGGTCTAAGTACAGGAGGACCCCTCTCCTAGGTTTCTATTGATGGCCACATGTGTCCCTCTCACTGATTGCTGGAGTTTAAAGATGTCTCCCCAGAGCCAAGGTGTTTATGTTTTGTTTCTGTAGCTCTGAAGGATATCTGCACTTCACCATGTTACTAGTGGCATGACTTGTACATTTATTACTGACGGGGGCAGTCATTGTGTTTCAAAATAGATTACTATCTTTGAGAACACAGTGCACATGGAAATTCTGTTTTCTTAGGAAAGCACCCAAGGCACTTGCCAGGCACCTTAGGGTCCATGGGAAGCAACACCAGAAGGGAACTATCTGCAATAATGTTGTCCCCTCGGCATCTAGCTATTTCCCAACTGTAGTAGTCATTTGAATGAATCTGGGGTGCTAGTTCACCAAGTGGCAAAGAAGTGATTAGTGGAGAAGTTTATGGTATCTGAACATGATAAAGCTCTGTAGAAGGAAGCAAGGCCAGATTTCATTTCCAGGACTGTGATCAGATAGGGTGTGGTGTAGGCTACACTGTATTCATTTCTAGTCATAAGCATAAATTGGCAGAGGTTGGTCCAAGAGTACAGAATTCTAGTTAGGGTATGTGGGTTCTTGATCTGTCACACAGGGTAGTGAAATGATTAATGACAATGTGTTGATGGGCTGTTGAGAAGGCTCAGTATGTAAATGACCTTGAGCATAAACCTGATGATCTAAGTTTGATCCTCATTCAATCCCTGTATGTCACAAGGTGACAGAGAAAATGAACTCTCAAAACCCTGACTGCCATCACCGTCACCACAGCCACTACCACCATCATCATCACCATTACACACATACAAGCACACATGTACAAACATACACATACATACATACATACATACATACATACATACATACATACATACATACGTACACAAATACACACTCAGAAACGCCTTTTGATAGAAGGTTAAAAAATGTGTTATGCTTGAAAACTTCTAAGAAAATAAATTTTAAGTCTTTTCATTTGATATTCAGTCTATCATGCACGAATACTTCCTTAAATTTAAAATAGTTTTAAAGAATTGACAGAAGTGCCATCTAGTAATAATTTTAATTTTGTGGGGTACTTAATTATGTGTATGCTGGTACATGTGTGGGCATGTGTGTGTATGCTGGTGACCATGTGGGAGTATGTATGTATGCTGGTACGTATGGGCATGTGTCTGTGTGCAGGTGCATGTGTAGGTTTGTACATGTGTGTACACATGCAAATGGAGGCCCCAGACACCAACTATCTTGTTGTTTTGAGATGGGTTTCTCATTGCCCTGGAACTCAGTAGTTACACCTAGCCAGCTGCCAGCCAGCCTTTCTGCCTCTGTCTGCCCAATGCTGGGGTTACAGACAGGGGCTACCACCTGGGCTCTTTCACAGGGTTCCAAGACTTGAATTCAGATCCTCTGAATTACAAGGTGCACTTCACCAACTGACATATGGCCTCAGCTCAGAACTACCTTGTTGAAAACAAGGTTATCCATTTACCAAGTACAGGTTCAGTCCTGTTTCTGAAAGTGCTTACAAAAGTCACTTGGCCATTGATATATTGCTAGATTTTAAATCATATTCCTTAAATTATGGCTCCTTGTCCCAGGCAGTACATTTGATTTCTCTTGTCCATGCATTAATGGCAGGGTCTTTTTAAGAATATAATTTTGGAGTGATACATAGGGATGACAACACTGTTTATGTAGTTGATCGAATTGCCTCCTTTCTAAGCAGCTATATATCAAACATGAAAGAACTATATTTTTTTTGTCATTTTAATATCTGGTTTTCCCTGTTTGACTTTTTTTTAAAGGCAGTTAAATGTTTGGCTGAATGAGTATGAAGTGAATTGACGAGCTCTTTTTTTAATCTTCCTCAGCAAATACAGTTCTTGCTGGCTACGTGTGTTTATTTAGATCTGTGGTAGCGAACCCAGTCTTGTCATTCATATGATGGATATGGGTTCTTAATACAAATGTTGTGCTTTCTTAGATGGAAGAAAGGCTGCCTTGCAGTGGTAGCACGTTTGCTAGTCAATCCTGTACTGCAGTGGATATTGTGATTCTCTGTTTGTGTCTATGCTCCAATCCATTTTAATGCCTAAAAGGTGTTTAATTATACTGTACAAACTTAGGCTGTTTATACAAATCCAGAGGGCATCATTTCTGCTTGGATTTTTTTTTCTTGTGCAAACTTCATTTGTTTGAGCAAAGCTTTTTACGTTTAAGCAATAAAGAGATTTTTATATTGTAAATGACAATTCTAGATAACTGCTAGCTTCTTCTAACTCAGTAAAATTCTCTTAGTTTTTGATGTGTTCTCTCTCTCTCTCTCTCTCTCTCTCTCTCTCTGTGTGTGTGTGTGTGTGTGTGTGTGTGTGTGTGCTTGTGTGTGTCACTGAGCTTATACATGCCTGTGTCAGGGTTGGAGCTGACCTGTGCTATTATTCTCCAACTTCCTCTCTTGAGACAAGTGTGCTTTCTGGACCTGGAGGTAGACTGGCAAGCTCCCCAGCTTCAGTCAACTTCCTGTCATACCTCCCACAGTGCTGGGGTTATAGATACATGTGGCACTAGGCCCTGCTTTTTACGTGGATGCTGAACATCAAAGTCAGGGTCTCATGCTTGTGCAGTAAACACTGTTACCTGTGGAGCCATCCCCTCAGCTGTTGTGGGAATTTTGATGATGTGTTTCTTCCGGGTGGGTTTATAATGGATGTATTCTGTGCTATCCCGTAGCTCAGCTTAGTGCGGTCATATGTCAGCCAAGGATAATGTTGATTAGGCCTCCTCTTCCCAGATTGACCATTATATACTTTAAAAACTTTGGTATGATTCCTTGGAGTCTTCCCTAGGAGTAATACACTTTTTTGAATGTGAGTTGATAAGATATTAGGCAAACCCAAACTTCACCTTCAGTGTGACTCTGCCAGCCATTATAATGTGGATTGTAGACATGGATGTAGGTAAATGTGTTACCAGTCAAGCTGGATTGGGTGTAGAGGATGTAGTTTTGACTCAGTGTCACACATATTCCAAACTGAACTTGTGATCCTCTTGTCTCTCCTCCCCAAATGGTAGAATTATTGCCTTTTGCCTGGCTTATCTGCTGCTCTAGGCCTGCTGAATGTTCTGTTTAGATTTCTTTGTCAATCTGAGTCTAGCCACGTCTTCTGGAAAGAAGGAAGGGCGATAATGCTTTCATTAGATGGGCCAGTAAACAAATCTCTCAGACATTTTCTTGATAAATGGCAGATGTGGGAGGGCCCAGCTCACTATGGGTGGTACCACCTTGGGGTGAGTGGGGTCTTGAGTTGTCTAAGAATGCAGGCTGAGTAAGTAGTCTTCCTTCAAGGCTTCTGCCTCTGAATTCCTGCCCTGTTTGAGGCCTTGCCTTGGCTTCCCACAGTGACCCAGAATATATAAGCTCTATAAACATATTCCCAAATCTACCCAAGTTTTTTTTTTGGTCACCGTCTCTATAGCAGCAACAGAAACTCTAACTGAGACACTAGGCAAGCACTCTTTATCAACTGAACCATATGCATAGCTGGATATTTGACTCAGCCTCAGAGCTAAAGACCAACAGAGCTTTGCTTAAGTCGGTAGGTAGAACTTGACTCATCCAGTCTCCTGGGCAGTATACTATGATGTTTTCTTTGATAAGTAGCAGTAAAGTACCTCAAAGTGAGAAAGCTTAACAGCTTTTTTTTTTTTTTTAAATAGGAGTCCCAGGAAAGCAGTGTGATATTTGTAGAAATAGAAGCTTTCTGTTTCTACCTTTAATGTCCCAGAGCCTTTCCACCCTTGAGGAGCATAGGTACTTTATACTAGGAAACTTTGATGATTAGCTTTAATTAACACAACCTAGAGTTACTTGAGTAGAGGGTCTCCACTAGGGATTGTCTACCTTGGGTTGGATTTTGGGCATTAGGAAGATTATCTTAAGTTACTGGGTGTGGGAAGACCCAGCCTACTGTGGGCGGCTCCATTCCTTAAACAGAGAATATTGTAAGGGTGGAGGAAAAGAACTACTCGTCAGCGAGCAAATAGGAAAGGATGCAGTCATTTCGCTCTTGACTCTATTGATTTGAAATGACCAAAAGTTCTTGCTGCTCTTGACTTCTCCCAACTAATGGACGATATCCTGGAATTGTGAGTTAAAGTAAGCCTCTCTACCATAAGCTGCCTTTTGTCAGGTTTGTGTTTTTTTAATCACAGTAACATAAATGAAGCTACAACAGACCCTGTAAACATTATACTACATTTTAAAAATAATACATTTACTTTCTTGACTTGTGATGAAAGCTGACCTTATCATCTTCAATTTTTACATTTTTTAAAAGACCATATACCTCAAATCCTGCCATCTTGAACAAAGTACAAAGAACAATCAACCAGAGCTTCCAGGGACTTAACTACTACCCAAAGACTACACGTGGACAGACCCATGGCTCCAGCTGTATATGTAGCAGAGGATGGCCTTGTTGGGCACCAATGGGAGGAGAAATCCTTGGTCCTGCCAAGGCTGGACCCCCCCCCCCCCGCCATGTAGGGGAATGTCAGGACAGGGAGGCAGGAAAGGGTAGTGGTTGGGGAGGGGGAACAGCCTCATAGAAGCAGGGGGAGGTGGGGATGGGATAGGGGTTTATGGACTGGAAACTGGGAAAGGAGATAACATTTGAAATGTAAATAAAACATCCAATAAATAAAAGTAAAAGTATCCCTAAATTAAGATTCTTTAAGGACCATAAGATACCAAGCATATTGGTCAGTTATGGGGATATTCCCATGGGCAGCTATAGAAGTGGCTCCAGGGAGCTTGCATGGGACATACCTGAGGTATTTTCCTTGGTTACTTGAGCTTCAAACATTTTTCCCCCTAGGCTCTCTGAAGCAACCTTGATCAACAGGTGGAACCCTTTAGACTTTATGAAGAAGCAAGACTCCCCTCTCTCACATGCTTTCATCCCACTAACATACAGTCTTCATGGCTAAGATGCTTCACTTTGCAGCTGGATGGACCCTTGGAAGTTAGCCTTACACCTACTCATCCACCAGTCCCTGCCTCCTAGCCTTTCCACCCAGCTACACAGCCTTTCTAGTTGGTAGGTCTGGCTATTGTACTGTTAGTGTTAAATACCCGCCTGAGATGTTCTGAACAGAGATCTAGTAAAAATACATACAGGTTTGCATCTGCAATAATGTTTAGTGGGAGATGGTGTCTTGCTGACTTTCGAGTGCTAAAAACTTCTTTACATGTTTCATATTGGAATAATTTCAAGTTTCTTAACTTTGGGGGCTGAATTAAAATATGTAAATTTAAATGTTGCAAACAGATTCCTAACTATTAATAGACTTTCATTTTGCTCTGAGTTTAGAATTGGGGGGAGAATGGGAGGATGACTCAAGGTTAGTTTTCTGGGTATTAGGATATAATTCTAAGTACTTTTCAAACTTTGCTTAGTGTCTTATCTAGGGTTACTGTGATGAAACACCATGACCAAAGAAACATGGAGAGTGAAAGGTTTATTCAGTTTACTCCTCCATACTGCTATTCATCATGAAAGGCAGTCAGGACAGGAACTAAAACAGAGCAGGAATCTGGAGGCAGGAGCTGGTGCAGAGGCTTTGGAGGGGTGCTGCATACTGACCTCCTCCTCAGAGCTTGCTCAGTTTGCTTTCTTGTAGAATTTAGGATCACCAGGATCAGGGATGGTACCATCCACAATTTGCTGGTTCCTTCTCCATGAATCGCTTCTTAAGAAAATGCCCTACAGGCATGCCTACTGAGGCATTTTCTCAATTGAGGCTCCCTTTTCTCTGATGACTCCAGCTTGTGTCACGTTGACATAAAACTAGCCACCTTAATTGAAATTAAGGTGGAAGGTTTCCATCGTGGTTTCTCACTGAGCTACCTCCCTGGCCCTTATCCACTCTTCTGCAAAGCTCACCTCTTGGATTGCTTATGTTGAAAATCTATCATATTTTCCAAAGAAATTGAGAAATGCCCTCAAAGCTTTTCTGGATATCTCTACATGGCATAGACTTCTTGAAAGAGTTCTGAACATTCTATAAGTCTTTAAAAAATTCCAAGCCAAATATAATTGTGACCTTTGGTTTACACAGACCAATTAGATACTTTTCTGTTAGCCTAAGAAGTCCTGAGTCTAAGGTTATTTAAGGTAGAAAAATTTTGGTGGCAATTTACTAAACATACATAGTAACAATAGTCTAAATTAAGTTTAAGGTCCAGGATGACAAAATGAGCAAGTTACAGGGGGCTCCTCTTGGACCTTAGAAGGCAAATCTATCATTTCTTATTTTGATTCCTAATACACTAAGTGATTTAGTGATACCCCTGGCCAAAGTTCAAAAACAGTGACTCCGAGAACCCCCAGGTTCATGGGTAAGTTGGGTAACAACCTTGCAGCTTCCTTCCAACTCCACAATTTCATCCAAGCATCATTTCTAAAATTAGGGTATTGTTTTTCAATGGGTTTGCTGCCTATTCCCATTTGTATGCAAGTAAACAAATGAAAATCACACTGCTTCTGACATGACCACCATATAAAGATGACATAGCCTTTCAAAGATCATTTACAGATACCATTCTAGATCAGATGGAAATGGGACAGAATGAGCACTAGGGGATGCATCAGGTCTTTAACCATTAGAATCGAGGATGCTGGCATTTGAAGAAGGAGATAGATCACTAGCTAGAAAATCATACTTCTCTACAACCCTGATATTAGAGAGAAAAGGAATATGGATTATTAAGTCCATGTGTTAGGTCCAGGAATGGAGTGCTGTCTTCTCTAGTGCCAGACTTTGGGGCCATTGTTCTTGAGTCATGTGAAGAATGCCATCCACAGGTGAAGCATCCAAGACTTTAATATGTCAGAATGTGATGTGCCTCAGGACACACAGAATCTGATTCATCTCAGATAGCAGGGCGGAATTTGATTTACTCTACGGCCATATGCTATATTGAGTTGGTCACCATGTTTATGTCTTAGTGATGAGCCCAACATAGAGATCTATTGATGCTGCCCTGTAGTTAGTTGTAGAAGTGATAACAGCAGTATATAATTTACCTCTTGAAGTTATTTCTATAGATTTTCACCCTTTAGGGGAAGGAATACAAAAAGAAAAGTATTCCCACTAAGCACATAATGAATGAAGAGAATGCTTCTGGGATTCCCCACGAGGATGGAGGAGAATTCACGGAGGCCAGGCATCTGGTTCTGTGTTGTATGTGTTGGAAGCCACGTTTCTTTATTGTCTGTTAAACCTTGGTTCTTCATTTTAACTCATCAACTTTAATCTGTCGGGTGCCTTATGACTGGCATTCTGTCATGGCAAGGAGAGAAGTGTGTCATAAAGAGGGAGATTCTGACCATGGTCCAGAGGGGTTGGGGGGGGTCACCATCACCCTTCAAATTATTTGAGTAGTCTTGGTAGAGTCCCTTGAAGATGAATATCAAGATAGCTTGCCAGAGGAGACAGCACTCCTCAGTCCACCAGTCCAAGAGATAGGCTCTCCCTTCTGCCTGGACGCTGCCGTTCACATGCATCATGTACCCAGTAGCATTTGGAAGTCTAGAAGAACCTTACCTTTCTGCATGTGTGGCTCTTTAATCCCAGGAAGTTGCTTGCAGGATCCATGCAGAGATTCTCACTGTCAGAACACGTAGAGTATAGCTTTACTACTGTCTCCTAGAAACCCAGCCTTTAACTGGTTTTCCAGTCCTCAGTGTTTGCCTGTTGCATCAGCAACTCTGAAAGATGGCTAATGTGTATGATAACTGACCCGTTAAGAAGCCTTTTTGGTTCTGTTACAAATGATAGCATGACACCTGGCTCCCCAAGTGGTTATTCAAGAAGATTTCTACAGACTTTTCAGGGGAAGTCATGCACATGAGAGTGTGGGAGTGAAGCTCAGTGTTGGGACCCGGGGCCAGTGAGTGGGAGTTTAGAACATCTGGGGATACACCCACTACTGTTAAAACTTAGAAGGAGATCAGCAATCGTGCCTTGAACAGTAAATGTCTACATGCATTAAGACTCGGGTTTTATATGAATTGAGATATACAAAATACAAATTAGGTATTGGACTAGAGGCAAATCTCTTGAATCACAATGTGGATAAAGGGCAGTGTTGATCAGAGATTTGTGGGCGACTTTAACACTCAAAAATATCTTCTCTACTTATCGATAGGAACCAAATCGGTTGTCAGTCAGCAGTTGTCCACTGTTTTTTTTAAAGCCAGAGGTGGCTTCTGTCTGAAATCTCTTTGTGCTGGGAAAATTTTGATTACCCTCTTCCCTTTCATGCTGGGGATGGAATCTTTGGCCTGGTGAATGCTAGATGAGTTCCCTGACGCTAGCTAGGTCCCCAAACTTCTGATTATAACTCCTCTACATGAGGATGCTAGTAGGTTAGTCAGTTGTCTGGGAACCATTGGTGCTTTTCTTCTTCACTTGCATACAGGGACATGAGTTATGAAGCCCTTGAATCATCCAATAATACCAGTGGCCTCTTACCTGTACAGTAGCTACATCTTCCTTTCTGCATTTTTTTTTTAAGCCTGGTAGTTTTCAGTTCTTGTTTTCTCCCTGTGTTTGATTTTTTTTAACATAGAATCACTATCCTATTTCACTTCTTTCCTTTTAAAACAAATGTATGTTTGGATGGTTTGACTTAAGGAGTGCTTTTTGAGTCAGTAGAGCCAGCCATGCAATAGAGAATCCAGGGCATTCGATTGCCTGCTTTAGCTGAACATAAATACAAAAATTTGCTTAACTTATGACTTCATTTTTTATGATCCTGCATGTTATTTTTAGATTACAATTGGTTATTAATCAAAAGCTATCTTTAAAATATATCTTTATTTTGTTTAATACTGAAACCAGTAAAAGTATTTTTTAAACTTTCATCTGCTTCCTATTTTAATATGATCAGTTGTTGCTTCTTTTCCTGGTTGCATTGGGGGGTTTGGTGGGGTTGGGGACTGAACCCAGGACCTTGGTACACCTTGGACAAGAACACTAAGCCACACCCCTTTAATTTTAAAGAAAAAGTCTTTAGCACCATGTCATGTCCCTTGTCATAAATAGTTCTTTCATATTTTTTAACAAGAATATTTAGGAAGAAGGAATAAAAAAGGAAAAGAATTACTCAAAAGAATTAAATAGCTCAGAAGAGGAGGCATTCATAGCTTTGAAAAGTATTTGTTTCTTTAAAATCCTTGTAGCCAAGTTACACTTTTCTTGTCATTTTCTTTTGATCTCAGGCTTTATATGGTTTCCCCTCCCTGCTCTTCAGGATTTAAATAACAGGCTTGCAAGATTATAGCACCCACTTTGGCTCAGTCATTCATTGCAGATGGGGTCCTGTCAGGGGCTGATCTTGAACAAGGCAGTTACAGTAACTCTATAGGGAAGGAAAGAAAGCTCAGGCCCACTCAGATGTCACAGTCCAGTGGGCTGCTGGTGGGTTCCAAACCCCATTGTGTCCTGCCTCCTGCTGTCACCAGCCATCTACCTTCCACAGTTGACTAGGGAAAGGGTTCTGATGACAGCCTAACTAGCAGCTCTTGCTGGCCATTTACAGCGCCGTGAGAGGCCACATAAAAGATCATTTTGTGGAATAAAGACCTCTCCTTGGGCAGCCATTTAGGTAACTAGAAAAAGGAAGGCCTAAGTTGGTAGAGTGGAAGGAAAAGAGAGAGTCCCACTGAGAGGGACCTGTTGCTGGTTTCTGAAGAACTTGCTGGTATTTTAGGTGGATCTGCAATGCCAACTGCACCATAGTCCACTGAGCTGAGCAGACTGCAGGCTCTGTAAGGCTTGACACACCGCACATGCAAGTCCTGAAGCATAAAGATTATAGGCCTTTGGAAAGTTAAACATGAAGGATTAATTCATTAAAAAAACTCATAAGAAGACCTTCAGGGTCAACTAGCCTGCACTCCCGGAGGCTGACAGAGACTGAACTACTAACCAAAGAGTATGCAGGGGCTGGACCGAGGGCTCCTACATATCTGTAGCAGACGTGCAGCTTGGTCTTCGTGTGGGCTCCCTAACAATTGGAGCCTGGGTTGTCTCTGACTCTGTTGTCAGTCACTGGATCCTGGACTGCCTGGTTGGGCTTCAGTGGGGGCAAGGAACTAGATGTTCCAGGGTAGTATGGTAGGTACATAAGGGGGCTTCTTCTCTGAGGAGAAGAGCAGGGTGTAATCGGGGAAGGGATTTGTGAGAGTGAGACATGGAGGAGAGGAGGGAAGGAGGGCTGCGATTGGGATGTAACGTGAATAAAAATTAAATTATGGGGGGAAATCCATACATTTCAGAGGAGAAATCAGACTTGGGGTTCTGTGCCATTCACCAACCATGATAGCATTTTTACAGACTTTTTGTTTGCAGCATGAACTCTGGGATATTTTCTTAGTTTTATCCTCACCCCCACCATTAACAGTCACGCATACAGTTAATGTATCAACTTGCAATGCACACCTATTGCTAGAGAAGTAGGAATTAACAGAATTATTTATTTGATCTATAATCCAGGTAAATGAGTGAAGGAAGGGACCCAGTTTTCATGACAGAGAAAGAGGCAGATAGGACATTATCTTATTACCAGCATTTTTTTTTTATTACCAGCATTTCTAAACATGAATCGTTTGCATTTTCAAGGACTTAGATAGAAAGATGGCCAGGCATGAAGTGTCCTGATGGACAATATTTTTAATCTCAAGATAAAAAGATCTTTGATGAACTGCATGTCTTAGATCAGATATTGAATTGCAGGAGCTGATTCAATTTTTGATGAAAAGTTTGAGATTAGAGCTTTTGTGCTACTCACAGTGGCCTTTTCTTTTTTTTTCCCTCTAAGTGACATGTTCCTTAGTGCCTGTCTGCCTGCTATGACTGCTTCTGGACCTCCTCAGGATCCCATATCAGCTCTGCTGGTTTGCCATGCTGCAGAGAATGCTTGTGACTTCCTTCTTTGTTAGTGTGTGGTATTGGATGCAGGTGTTAGAAATTGTTAACCCCTGGGTGGCATTTCATAATTTCATGTGCTCTATTTACTTTCACCTTTGTGATAACCAGGAGGTGTGGATAAGGGAACAAGTTAATTTTTTTGTTTCTTTGGGTGGCTATGCGTATGTGTATGAGTATTCAAGTGTGTGCAGGTATCATGTGTGGATGCGTGTGTTCAAGTGTGTGTATGCAGGTTCATGTATATGCTGATCAGTTTGAGTAGGGACCGTGTGTGTGTGTGTGTGTGTGTGTGTGTGTGTGTGTGTGTTGCAGTTATGTTTGCTTGTTCAAGTCTGAGTACATATGTTTGCAGGTACATATGCATGCATGTCTACCTTGTGTGTAAAGACTGCAGGGCAACTTCAGGTTCATTTCTCATTGCCTATCCTGTGTGTGTGTATGTGTGTGTGTGTGTGTGTGTGTGTGTGAGAGAGAGAGAGAGAGAGAGAGAGAGAGAGAGAGAGAGAGAGAGAGAGAGAGAGAGAGACTCAGTCTCTTATTCTTTGTGCAGATGATTGCCAATATAGCATAGCAAACTATGCTGGCTAATCAGCAAGCCCTAAATTCCACCTGCTTCTGCCTCCCCAATGCTGGGATCTCAAGAGCGCATCACCAACCTTGGTTTTTATGTGAGTGCTATGGATTGAACTTGGCTCCTCGTGATTGTACAGAAAGTGCTTTACAAGTGACCCTTCTTCCCAGCCCCTTGGTAAGGTTTTGTGGGTATTATTTTCATCATTCTCTTTTTATATATCCATTCATCTAATGTTTATCAAACACCAGGTACATTACATATATGATAAGAGACACAAGTGCAATGAGAATGAGACATGAGCTTTATTCTCAAACAATACAATCTGAGATGGAGAGAGCTGTGGAGAGAGTCATGCAGAACATGCCAACTCACAGTCCCCATAAACAAGCCCGTCTGCATAACTCAAGTCTGATGGGGTGAATTTGTTCTGGACATTTGTGTCTTTAGAGAATGAATACAGTCTCTTCTCACACATGTTCATGAGTGCTGGGATGTGAGGATCTGAGTGAAGGTTAGAGGGATAGCAGGTTTTGAGTCTGTGACTATAAAATCTAAAGAGAATGTACTGCAATGAGCTTCATTAGGATGTTCATGGACTTTAATAGAGAGAATGCTTAATTGGGATGCTCATGGCATGACTTCCCTGCTGCTGCTAGACTCTTATCCTGATCTGTCATACCATATAGCACACAAGCCCTTACAATAAACAGCTAACTTGTTTTCTCTGCCCAAGTGGCTTTTGAGCAATTGGGGTGGGGGGGTCACTAGTTGGCAGCCTTTTAAGTATCCAGTCCGTTCACACAATCGTGATATTTTTGACCCTCTATTCAACACCACCCTCTCTGATTTGCCAATAATGCATATTCACAAAGCATTTGGGGCCCTGCAGAAGTGAGGTAAATAGTACTAATGGCCTCGATGTTCCTCTGTTTCCTTTGATGATTCACCCTCTCTTCTTCTGTACAGGCAGTGGTTCTCAGTCTTCCTAATGCTGAGCACTTTAATACAGTCCCTTATGTTGTCGTGACCCACAACCATGAAGTTATTTTCATTGCTACTTCATAACTGTAATTTTGCTACTGCTATGAATCGTAATGTAAATATCTGTATTTTCTGATGGTCTTTGGGGATCATGACCCATTGACTGAGAAGCATTGCTAAGATGTCTTCCTTATGCTCTCATATGTATTCGATTGTCTTCCCAACTATATACCAACCAAACTCCCAAGACCAACATCATGACATCTGTCTTAGGATGCTGCTTCCACCTAGATACCAGGTGCAGATGCCTGAGTCACAGCTCCTGCCTGCATCATGGGCTGTTTCTCCTTGTTAGGTTTCTCCCATCGGATGTCATGTATAGCAATGGTTACTCTTACACACATTGAGAATATGTGTCTTGGACCTTTCCCTTGGTTACCCCTGTGGTTTCAGGTAGACGGTTCTCATATGAGAAATGCTTTTCCTCTATGACCTGTTTAAGTACATTGTTTACCTTGAAGAAACTCATCAGCTGCCATGACATTTCCCCTTGGGTTCCACATTTGTGAATCTAGACACCTGCTTGGCCTCTCCGTTGGATGACAAGCCTCATGTGTCACATGCAAATTGACCTTCAGCATCTTCCTGAATGCAATGCCCTTCCCAGGTGTCACTCATTCTTGGTTCATGGTGTCACTCTCTACCCAGGTGGTTGGCCATAAAACCTTGTGATCATTCTTTCTCCTTTCTGTCTACCCCCACATCAGCAAATCCCGTTGATTGCACTTTTAAATGACTTCTTACCAACACATATAGATGTGACACTTACGTTAGGTACTGCCATTGTTTGATGTGGGCAGAGGAACAAGCTCTATTACACACAGCATGGCAGGCCAAGTGAGGCTTGTAGAGTGGACATATGCTACGGCGCTATTCCTCTGCTTGCGACTGACGCTCATCTGGGTGGCCATAGGCCTTTCCGTGGTGTGCAAGCCCTCTGGAAGGATACCGCTGCATCTCTGACCGCTTTCCTTTCACTCCTCTCAGTGCCCCACCCCCCTTGCAGAATACCTGGGTCCTTTGCCTTGCCGGACACTGCGTTTATTGTGCTTTCCAGCTGGGATGTTTCACACACTCACTTGAAGCTTTGTATAGATCATGGCCAGTGCCAGTAGAGAAGTCAGCTCTGGCTACCCTATAACGTTACCCCTTTATTTTTCTTGATGTTTCCACCTTGGGTTACTTTTATTCTTGAATCAGTTTCATAACCATGTGTTTTTCTTGATGTCAACACCTTCCCCGAGTATAAACTCCTTGGCTGTAAGGAGTTTAGTAAATGAATTTTGTCTTGTCTTGTATTTAGTAAATGAATTTAATCCTTTCAACAATGGGGAGAAGGAGGGAACAATTATTTATCATCTTTTTATATTCTGGGCACCATTTCTTGGATACTTTGTACAAATTATATTCATGTCTTGGGTACTCTGTACAAATTATATTCATGATTAATGTAGTTCCTTAAAGCAATCCTCTATAGCAACAGGGTTTCATTTATTTTCATAGATGAGAAAGAGAGAGAGAGAGAGAGAGAGAGAGAGAGAGAGAGAGAGAGAGAAGAAAGACAGACTGACAGGCAGCCCTAGTGACCACAAAGGGAAATGGGAGGTACTGGGATTTGAACCCTGGATTTAGCTCACTCAAGAGCAATGCCTTTTTCACTTAATGGGTGTTGTTTTGATCTGCTAATTTATAACTGAGGATAAGTGACTACAAAGGACTATTATGGGATGACGTTTTTTGCCTGATAGTGAGAGCACTGAGAGAAAGCAGTAGACTTTCTGCTCAGGACTTCCCTGACAGATTCCCACTACTGATAGGGAGGCAGGGGTTGGAAACCTAGCTCCCTGATTTGGCCCCAGGAGGTTCCTTGTGCCAAGCTACAAGATTTCAGTGGCAGAGAATCTTCATGTGTGATTAAGTTTCTTATGTTTCTGTCCATTTTATTTGAGCCTTGTTAACTAGCCAGTACTCCTGATTTCAAGGCCAAACTTTTGAAAATCCAATTCTAAAACCTATACCCTGAATTTTCCCTGTGTTACAAGTTGCCCTTTAGTTGATACTCACAGTGTCACTATACACCCAAGAAAAACAGCCAAGTAGAAACATGCTGCTTTCCTGGGACTGGTTTTTACTGCACCATTGCCCCATCTTAATTCTTAGCATAGACAGATTAGGGTTGGATATAAACTCCTAGCTCACTGATGGGTTTTCAGGCCAGAGAAAAGCCCTCATCAGTAATGTTTACTGTTTGTAAGAAAAGATCATCAATTCAGAAGACAATGAAACTGCGGGAGTTGTAGTGTCTGCTACACTGGATGGTCATTAACATTTTAATTAAATAATTAGATTTATTGTTAGCGAGAAAATTTCATAATTTCATCAGCAGCAGAAATGCATGGAAATGTTGGGATGGAAAACTTCTGTTTTGTTATATTTTCCCAAAGCAGATCTATGAATGTAGAGACAGAGGCTGTGCCTGTTCACAGAGTATGGATGCATAGGTGGAGGTTAGCCCAGGACTGTGGGTGCTGATAGAGTCTGTGCTGTGAAACTGGCTGTGGATTCATAGGTAGAGGGTATGCCCAGGCACAGAGCTATGGATGATTAGATAGAGATTATGGCCATACACAGAGGTATAGATACATAGATAGATGTTATGTCCCTGCACAGAGCTATAGAAGCACAGGTAGGGGCTATGCCCATGCACAGAGCTATGTATGCATAGATAATGTTGTGCCCATGCACAGAGCTATGGTTGAATAGATAGATGTTATGCTCACACACATGGCAGTGAGAAGACCAACATCAGAACATGCCCTGGAGAGAAAAACACACATACACACACCACATACACACACACACACACACACACACACACACACACACACACACACACACACACCCTTATATTCAATCGGATTAGATCAAGCTCCTTGCATTTGTTGAAAGCTCTTTGCTGGTTCCCCTCTTACAGTTTGTCTGGATTACTGTTATATTATCTACTGCATCCTGAAAATTTGTCCTTGCTTCATACAATCTAAGAGAGAGATGTTTGCTGAAGGTCACTGTCTTGTGCACACAAGAGAGGATGATGTTCTCAGAAGTTAAATTGTCTTATCTTGAAAGAATGAGTTTCAGATGCATAGATTCAGATCTTAGAAATTGCCTCTACAATTAACCTCTCCACATCCTTTTGTAGAACAGTCTCTATGTAGGCAATGAACTATCTTCAGCATCCTTCCTTAAATTGGGCCTTTATTAGCATTCTTCATTAAAATGAAGGCTTCTCAGAATCCTCACTCAAAATGCTGGGTTAATTAGTATACTGTAGTTTTCCTTTCGGAATTCCAACATGGACTGTGTCATGTGACTGGGAGATGAGCCTTAGAGTTTCCTGGCACTTGCTTTTTCTGGGCTCTGTCAGTATTTTGAGGTGAGCAGGATGGTGTCTAGTAATCCAAAACATGCATATATCAATGGCCATGCCGCCCTAAACACACAATCACCTCTAAAATATAAGTATACCTAAACTAATATGTATAACATGTACATATATTCGTAAGCTCCATATATATGTCCCATTTGTTCTGCGTAGATACTAAATATTTCAAGGTACTATGAATAAATAAGTTTAATTTGTTTGGAAACAGATAGCAGTTGGTGGATTAGACATTGCCAGAATAGACACATAGGCACTAAAGGGACAACCTATTTGTTTTGGTTTTTGCTATCTTAATACTTTGAGAATTTGAGTTTGTAGCTTAGGGGGCAGAGTGCTTGCCTGCATTCAGAATGCCCTGGATTCAACCTGCAAACCAAATAAACAGCATCCTGGCTCAGGGTGGTAATTCCAGCACTGGGGAGGTAGAGGCCGAAGACTTAGCAGTTCAAGGTCATCCTTCGGCTACAATGTATTAGGCAAGCCTGGGCTACAGGCCATGTCTACCTCACTCTTTTGTAGCCACATGCACCCCTCCTATTTGTGTCCTACAGATGTATAAATCTGCTCTTTCCTATCTCAAAAACTAAAAGTTTTGCTTCAGCTCTCCTGGGGGTGGAGATGGTATTGGTGGCGAAACTACTCTGCGTGTCTCTCTGTGGATGTAGAGTTTTTATGCATGAATAGAAACACATTTTCTGTTGTCATCTCTATGATCTACTTGTAGGTGTGAGAGGGTCAGATACCTTCCTTAGAATCAGCACATTTATGAAGATGAGTATAACACAGTTCTTGATAAGTGGACGAGCCTTCAGTGCCGGGTGAGAGATGCAGGCCACCAAGAGAATGAAGGTCACAGAGGTGGCTACTTGATTCATTCCACCTTTAGTTGAAAGGTAGAAATAGATGTATTCTCTGCTCCCCTTCTCTTCTGAGTGGGTAGGGGCTCCCCTGAGCATATCCCCCCACTTTGGCACTTCAAGTCTCTTAGAAACTAGGTGCTTCCTCTCCCACTCGGGCCAGACAAGGCAACCCAGCTAGTAGAACATACCCCACATATAGGCAACAGCTTTGGGACGCCATTCTAGTTGTTCAGGACCCGCATGAAGGCCAAGCTGCACATCTGCTACAAATGAGCAGGGAGGACTAGATCCAGCCCATGTATGTTCTTTGGTTGGTGGTTCGCATTCTGAGAGCCCCCAAGGGTCCTGGTTAGTTGATGCTGTTGGCCTTCCTATTCTCTTACAGTAGAATACTACTGAAAACATACTGCTTTCAAGAAAGATCTAATTAAATGCTCATCTAAAGGTACTTCCAGTGAGTTGACATGTATTATCTAACCTAGTTTAGGTCTTAATTTTCTGTGTGTGGTGTGCATGTGTGTATGTGTGTTTGCATGTGAGAGTGTTTGAGTGCATGTGTATATGTGAGCATGTGTGTGTATAGAGGCCTGAAGTTGACATGTGCATATGTGAACACCTGTGTATGGAGGCCTGAGGCTCTCCATTTTCTATATTGAGGCAGGGTCTCTTGTTAAACCTGGAGTTTGCTATCCTGGCTAGTGTTTTTAGCTAGTTTGCTCCAAAGGATCCCTTGTTTCTGCCTCAGCATGGTACTCCAGGTGAATTGTTACCCACCCAGTCAGCTTTTGCCTGGGTTCTGGGGATCTGACTCTAATCTATTCTTGCTTAGTGAATGAATTACTCACTAAGCTGTCTTCTTGGCCCTCCCTCTATCTTTTAATCACCCCAAGTTCCATGCTGTCACAGCTGTTAAACTATTTCAGAAATGTAAGCTAGTTTCAAGAACTTATAAGAAGAAAGGGAATTCCTTTGGCTCAAGGTTTCTGAGACCCTTTCTTCCACTTTGGTGTTTATCAGAATGTGTATTTTGTTATGTTTCAGGGGCTTCATCATTGTATCTTCAGTTTTTTTGTCATATAGTTAGGAATACTAGATAAGACACATCTAGTTCACTGCCAGAGAGCTGCACAGTGCCAGACAGCTGCACAGTGCCAGACAGCTCTATAGTATCAGTCAGCTAGACACTGCAAGACAGCTGCACACTGCCAGACAGCTGCACACTGCCAGACAGCTGCACAGTGCTAGACACCTGCACAGTGCTAGACACCTGCACACTGCCAGACAGCTGCACACTGCCAGACAGCTGCACAGTGCTAGACACCTGCACAGTGCCAGACAGCTGCACACAGCCAGACAGCTGCACAGTGCTAGACACCTGCACAGTGCCAGACAGCTGCACACTGCCAGACAGCTGCACACTGCTAGACACCTGCACAGTGCCAGACAGCTGCACACTGCCAGACAGCTGCACACTGCTGGACACCTGCACAGTGCCAGACAGCTGTACACTGCCAGACAGCTACATACTGCCAGACAGCTGCACACTGCCTGACAGCTGCACAGTGCTAGACACCTGCACAGTGCCAGACAGCTGCACACTGCCAGACAGCTGCACACTGCCTGACAGCTGCACAGTGTCAGACAGCTGCACACTGCCTGACAGCTGCACAGTGCTGGACACCTGCACAGTGTCAGACAGCTGCACACTGCCAGACAGCTGCACAGTGTTAGACACCTGCACAGTGCCAGACAGCTGGACACAGCCAGACAGCTGGACAGTGTCAGACAGCTGCACACTGCCTGACAGCTGCACAGTGCTAGACACCTGCACAGTGCCAGACAGCTGCACACTGCCAGACACCTGCACAGTGCCAGACACCTGCACAGTGCCAGACACCTGCACAGTGCCAGACACCTGCACACTGCCAGACACCTGCACACTGCCAGACAGCTGCACACTGCCTGACAGCTGCACAGTGTCAGACAGCTGCACACTGCCTGACAGCTGCACAGTGCTGGACACCTGCACAGTGTCAGACAGCTGCATACTGCCAGACAGCTGCACAGTGCTAGACACCTGCACAGTGCCAGACAGCTGGACACAGCCAGACAGCTGGACAGTGTCAGACAGCTGCACACTGCCTGACAGCTGCACAGTGCTAGACACCTGCACAGTGTCAGACAGCTGCACACTGCCAGACACCTGCACAGTGCCAGACACCTGCACAGTGCCAGACACCTGCACAGTGCCAGACACCTGCACAGTGCCAGACACCTGCACACTGCCAGACACCTGCACAGTGCCAGATACCTGCACACTGCCAGACACCTGCACACTGCCAGACAGCTGCACACTGCCTGACAGCTGCACAGTGTCAGACAGCTGCACACTGCCTGACAGCTGCACAGTGCTAGACACCTGCACAGTGTCAGACAGCTGCATACTGCCAGACACCTGCGCAGTGCTAGACACCTGCACAGTGCCAGACAGCTGGACACAGCCAGACAGCTGGACACTGCCAGACAGCTACACACACATCCTCAGTCAATGCAGCTCTGCTCTTGTGCACTTCAGGACCAACTTGCTAGCAATGTTCTTCTGTAGATCTCTGCCCCCTCTGTTCCTTATGTTCCTGGGGTCTTACCACACAGTACTCTTGGTTCTTTGTCAGCCTGCCCCACCCTTGTCCTCTCAGTTCCTTCACCACAAAGGTCATTCTCTGTGATGACCCCTGGAGCAGGATGTGAACAGATGCTCACATGGAGGAGGTGATGGCTCCTGCCAAGCGAGGCCTGTGGAGAAGCAGTTGGAAAACAGGCAGTGTACCTTGCAGGGCCTATGCACTTTGTTAGCTACGTTCCCCTTGCTGTGACGAACACCATGACCAGAAGCGACTTTCAGAAGGAAAGGTTTGTTTTGATTTATGGTTCCAGAGGGGTTGAGACTGTAATGGCTGAGAAGGCATGGCACAGCGCAACAGAAACAAGATGGCTGCTCACATTTCTTCCGCACACAAGAAGTAGACAGAGAGAAAGCAGGAAGTGAGCCCAGGCTATAAAGCCTTAAACCTACCCCCAGTGACGTATTTCCTCCAGCAGAAACCTCTTAAAGGCTTTATAATCTCCAAACATGAGCCTACAGGGGCCATTTCACATTCAACTGTTGAAGACAGCTAGGAGGAGATTCTAAAGGAGAGTCCTAAGTGTCTGGTATCGAATATTGCTTGATTGACAGCGTCACTTGTCGAGATATGGCAAGTGGGTGAATGGAAATATTTTTATGAACAGCAGAACGATCGACGTGTTAGGTGTATTAAATTCCAAGGGAAGTACAGATCCCTACCAGGGGTGGTGGCACATGTCTGCTATCCCAGCACTCAGAGGTGGAGGCAGGAGGATCAAGAGTTCAAGGCCAGCCTCAGCCTATACAGCAAGTTTGAGGCTAGCCTGGGTTCTGTGTGATTCTTAAAAAGGACTAAAAGGATAGGATTTGTGTGTGCCGATAAGATGGTGTATCTGAGCTTTCTCTCCTATCTCTGTGTTCCTCTAATGTTTGTTTAAAAAGAAAAAAAGCACACAAGCCTTTTGTGTTGACACCTCAGCCTTTTGGTTTGCTATGTCTTTGATGGTAGGAAGCCGAGCCTTCTCCTCTCTGGAGATTGTTGATGGCTCATGAGGAGACCATCAAGGTTTCAATGAGGTAACTGGAGGAAAGTGCCTGCCTGGATGTTATTGGTGCAGTACATTTTCTCGGCCCTGATGAATGTCCTAATTTCAGAAAATGCAAAGTTCCTTTCTGATATAAGAATGTGCTTTAAAGATAGAGGAGAAATGCCTTGCCAGAATGTTGTGTATATTCAGAGCAGTTCAGCCTTCGGACTTCTGGCTGGCTGGTGGCCATCTCTGGCTGATGGAAGGAAAGTAAGAGGCTGGCGTCTCCATTGAGCTGGGAAGTTGGATGTTCCTGTCTACCCTCCCCTTGGCTGATGTTACCCAGGTCCAGGGTGACTGCAGGCCTTACAGCCTGTAATCCTTTACATGCCATCTTGTATATAAACTTTCTTGCGAGTCACCCATATAGAGCAGGAGATTACTCCCGCCCCTTGTTGTCTGTGAGATCAAAAATGCTGTGGTTAACTTGTTATGACCTAGTGTTGTCTGGGAAGAGAGAGCTTCAATGGAAGAATTGCCTCAGTCCATTTGTTTTGCGGGCATGTCTGTGAGCCGTTGTCTTGAGTGTTGTAGAATGGCCAAGCCCACTATGGGCAGAACTGTCCCTAGGCAGGTGGTCTGGAACTGTATAAGAAAGTGAGTTGGAACACAAGTGTCTTAGGGAGTCAGCAAGCAGCATTCCTTCATGGTTTCTATTCTAGGGTAGGCCTTGAATTCCTACCCTGCCTTTCCTGGATAATAGATCATGACCTGGCAGTATAAGTCAAATAAACTCTTTCTTCCCCAACTTGCTTGGTCAGAGTGTTTTATCCCAGCAACAGAATGAAGCTGGAATATCTTGTGTCAGACCACGTCATACCCAGAAAGGAAAGCTAGTAACTCTAGTCCCCTCTATAGAAACAAAGCCGGATGTGGATGTCAGTGTAAAGTATCAGAGGCACACTGAATTACTCCCCTTGAAATTGCACGGGGGAGGATCTCTCTCCTCATTTGTCTTTTCTCTTAGATCCATAAAATGTGAGCACTGGAAGAGACATTGGAGGCCCTTGAGCTCATCTGCTGGCAGAGAACTGAAGCTAGGCAGTCACACCAGTAGTCTAAACAGGGTGATAGCACTCACTGCCCATAAAAATGACCCAAGAAGGCCTGATACAGTGGCACACTTATCTTATCACGTGGTAGGTAGAGACAGAAGATCAAGGTCATCTGGATACTTGGGCTACACAAGAACCCATCTAGAAACAAACATCGACAAGAACATTAAAAGCCCTAGATTTTTCCCTAAGGTTTCTGTAGTATCACTAACCTGTGAATACCAGTCACCATCGAGTCACATGACACATGCCATGAGGTGTCAAGCCACTTTCTGTCAGTGGCAGCTCTCTGGATCTTTTTTTCAGATCACACACAGTCAGCAGAGTGTGGTGGGGTCCCTGTTGGTTGGTGCACAGAAAACATATAAAAACCAACCCGAGGGAACTGGCTGGCATGGATGAAGTGAATCCAGGAAAAAGGGGTACCACTAGAAGAAAAGTTCCAGTGGAGCAAAAAAGTTAAAGGAAGAAAAGTGGAGCGGGAACCTGACTACTGTGGAAAGACTCCACGCACAGCCAGAGGAACAGCGTAGATGGCTTTCTTGTAAATGAGGACAGACAGTGTCCAGGAAGGCCGTGTCCCAGAGGAGGAGGCACAGGGCAAAACATTTTAGAGGTATCTTCCCCTCTTGAAAACACACAGAAAGTTCTGAAGCTGAGTTTGTCTTCTCACCAAGGCCTGCACTTGATGCTTGTAGCTCCTGAGAAGTTCAGCGGTGGGTGGATGAGCTCCACACAACTGTTCTTGATCAGTGTTTTACAAGGAAGTGAAATTTCCCTGACTCTCAGTATTTCTAATGCTTTAAATTGTAGTATACTAAATTAAGTTTATTTCCTCTGTTTCCACTTTCTGTACATTTATAAATCGTATGATTAAGAGTCTTTAATCTTTGGTCAAAAATTGTAAATATCACATGATATTTACATGATTATAAACAATGATAATTTTCTCAAGGAATGTCAGAAATAAACCTTTACTAACATATAAACTAAGGACTGTAAGTGCAGTGAGCAGTGCAGATCGAACTGAACCGCAGTCCTCTAGGTCTGTCGCTGCTGCGGCTGGCTCGGGGCAGCGGGCTCGGATGGGGAGCGGGCTCGGATGGGGAGTGGGCTAGGATGGGGGATTTTGGGGAAAGGGGAAAGGGGTCTCAGTCATGGGAAATCAGAAGCCGAGTACAGGGGCCACCAATGTTGTTACTTAATCTCAGATATTAATATTAGATATCAATTGTTAATAATATCGGCCGCACCCACGGAGAAAGAGCATACCAGACCAACACCAACACGGTTCCACGTGATGAGATTTTAATGGGGGAAGGGAACAAGGGGAAGGGATGAGAGAAAGAAGAGAAAAGAGACCTAGGGGCAGGGAATCTGCCTTTTATTTGGAATGTGATGTAAAGGTGGGAATTGAGCCAAAAGGTCTTCTGGGAATGTATGGCCATTGCCATGGCAACAGTGACCAAAGGGTGTCACTGCTAAAGGTAAATTCTGATACCAACACCAACCATAACCCCATGCCCTCCACACACACACACACACACACACACACACACACACACACACACACTTTTCTTTCTTAGTTCTTTGCACTCGTGTGTTATCTGTTTCTCTCTTTGTTGGGGTGTTGGGGGGAGATGTGAAGTTAACATTTAGTTTGGCCACATGCCAGAACAGCGTAATGCGACGGCAACGTAAATGAGATGAAGCGTCAGGAAGGTACTGAGGAGCTCAAGACAGAACCGGCATCCAGGCAGTATCTCTACAAACTCCGGTCTCTTTGCTTCTCTTGGGTTGCAGACCCGGCTGGAGCCCTGTGTGCCTGTAGATGTTGATAACCTTTATTAGGCTATCCTGTCCTTTTCATTGACTACACAGGCTGGCCTAGTAGTACAAAACTTTTTACAATACATATGAGATTCTGTGCTGACCTCAAGGCTTTTCATGATCCAGCTCTGTTACTGGCTCCCTTTTGGAATAACATACCATTCTCCCACTGGTTGAGTCCGCTCTAGCCAAAAGGTTCTTCACTCCAGTATCCTTTCTCCCTCTTCCTTTCCCCCTCCCTTTTTCCCCTTCTCCTCCCTTTCTCCTTCCCCTCCTCTTGTCTCTCTACCACTTTCTTTCTTTTCCATTGCCTCCCTCTCTGCTCCTCTACACATCTCTTCCTCGATTCTTTGTGCTAGGGTTTAAATTAGGTGTCTTAAGCATGCTAGGCCTGCAGTGTACCCCTGAGCTGTGCTCTAAGGCAGTGCTTTTCTGGGCGTTGCCAAGACCCTGTTGTCTGGCTTGAACACCTCTTCCTAACCCCCCTACCCCAGGGCTTCACCTCCACACAGTCTTCAGGATCATCATCCTTCCTTCCAGGTCTTTGCTCAGAAGTCACCCCCAGCAAGTCCCTGACCATCCCTCCCAGTACTGCAGCACTTCCTGCCCCCTTAGATTGTTCTTTTTCTTCCGTATAGAACTTTTCATCTTCTAACATGATTATACATTTATTATGTTTCTGTTATTGGATCTCTTCCCTTGCCAGCACGTAAGCATAATGAGTTTGGGGATCTTTGGTGTACCAGGCAATTTATCTCAAGCACTTAGAACAGTTCTTAGCATATATTTATGTCCCAACCAAGTATCTGTTAAATGATGAATGAACATTTGAAAGAGGCTGTTGATGTTGTCGTTTGAGAATTCTTTTCTGGCTGTTGTTTCAGTAGACTTGGCATCATTTGTTAGAGAAACCATGTCTTACTAACTTGTCACACATTTGCCTCCAATAGAGGATTCTAGCTCTGGCCTTTCTCCCCATTAAAAAAAAATCACACCTCCAAGTAAAAATATTTTAGCAAGTAAAAATTATTTATTTGCTTATTTTATTTACTGATGGTGGAATACTGGGGCAGAGGGTAGGGGTGGGCAGGGGAGCTCATAGGCCAAGGTACACATAAAGGTCAGAGAACATCTTCTGGAATCTATTACCTTCCTCCACAAATGGGGTCCAGGGATTGAACTCAGGTTGTGTGTGAGTCTTGGTGGCAAGTAGTATTCCCGAGTCATCTTGCTGGTGCTTATTCTGATAAGTTTTTAAAGTCCCAAGGTGTGCAGGGGAGAATCGAACAGAGGAGATCCAACTCTGTGTATATATTTTTTGAGCCATAAATAAATGTTGTGGTTTAAAGTGAACTAGGACATGATTGTTTTAGGTTTTGACTACAGTGCGTATTTCAGCCTTCCTTGTTTATTTTATGTGCATGAGTATTTTGCCTGCATGTATGTCTGTGTACCACTTGAGTTCCTGGTGTCTATAGAGGCCAGAAGAAGGCATCAGAAGCCCTGAGGTTATAGTTTACAGATGGTTATGAGCCACCATGTTGTTGTTGGGAATTGAACTTAGGTCCTTTGGAAGAAGAGCATCTTAAGCATCTAGCCCCTAAAACATCTATCTCCATGGGGCACCTGTTTTCTATTTATCTCTTGGACAGATAGCTACAAGATAAGACACAGAGTGTGAGCATGCATGTATGTGTGCACTCATCCATGTCATCTCCTGGTCATACCCTCTGTCTGTCTGTCTCTCTTTCCATGTGTCTGTATATACGCGATGTGGTGTGTGCACATGTGTACTTGTGTGTGGAGGCCAGAGGTTGACATTGGGTCATCTGTCTCTGTCTATTTTAATTATTGAGACAGGATATCTCACATAACCTGGAGCTCCCTCATTTGGCTGGACTGACTGACCATGAAGCACTAGGGACTCATCTATGTGCAGTCCCCTCAACTAACATCCCAGTGTCAGGAAAGTAGGTGCACCCAAACCCAGCTTTTTTATTAGGGTTATGGGGATTTGAACCTGGGTCTTCATGCTTTCATAGCAAATGCTTACTAACTGAACCATAAGGTAAGGTTTTTAGTTAACTGACCCTTCGTGTTCTGTATAACATGAAGTAACACAGAGATAAGACTTCTAACCAAAAGCCAAAACCTGGATAAACCAAGACAAACTTACGTAAAATACTTGGCATGAAGAATGGCTTTGAGTCTTCCAGTGTTATTAAGGATATCAATTGAGCTTTCAGGATTTGCTGTAGGGGGCTGGAGAGATGGCTTAGTAGCTAAGAACACTGCCCCTCTTGCAGAGGTCCTTGGGTTCAGTTCCCAGCATCCATGTGGTGGCTCACAACCGTCTGTAATGTCAGTTACGGTGTATCTGACTGCCTCTTCTGCCTTCATGGGTAATAATCACTCACATAAAACACATACATACACACAGACCAAACAACTATACAAATAAAATAATAAAAACCTTTTTTAAAGAGCGAGTACACCACACTGGTTGGAGAGATGGCTCAAAGGCTAAGACCTTTTGTTGCTCTTGCAGAGAACTTGAGTTCAGTTCCAAATACCCATATTGGGCAGCTCACAACCGCCAATAATTCTCCCTCTCTCAGAATTGTCCTTCTCCTCTGGCCTCCATGGGCACTGTATTCATGTACACATACGTAGCCTCCAGTAAAATAAAATACATATTTTTAAGATTAATTTAAAAGTATTCTATAATTGACTCATGTAGAGTGTATATGAAAGGTAATTGTAATCAAAGTTTTATTGTATTTATGTGGAAATAGGAGAATTAGGAACTACATGGGCTTTTTCAAGTGACTGGGCTGGGTTTATGTTGGTGCTGTAGATGTATATGTTACAGTAAGGTTTGCTGCATCTGTAATATACAGGCACTGTAATTTTCCTTCAGTGTCGCCCTGTCTCCTGTCTGCCCCTAAATCTGTGGCTCTCAATCTTCCTAATGCTGCAACCGCTTAATACAGTTACTCATTTTATAGTGACTCCCAACCATAAAATTATTTTGTTGCTACTTCATAACTGTAATTTCGCTACCGTTACAAATATGGATATAAACATTTGATACACAGGATATCTGATAGTCAACCCCACTGGGATTGAGACCCACAGGTTGAGAGTCACTGCACTAAATCATGACATCACTTACTGGGGACATTGATGACTCAGCTTACTTGAATATTAAGTAGACTCTCACCTTGACCGTATTGGTAGGTGATTCCATATGTTGGCACAGCAGCACACATTTGTGGAAAAGTAGAGATGGTCTAGGACCCACAACTCTTCATCTAGGACATATTATATTCACTGAACACAGAATTAGACCTGGGGGTAGACCCAAAGCCAGTCAGGACTTGTTCTTTCTCTCATACAGCTGTTCCTACCATGGCACATCTGCCAACAGGCAGTGTGCGGCCAGAGTAGCTGGAAAGAGCTGATTCTTATCCACAAGAAGCTTATCATTCTCATGGTTAATGAATTCTGCTTCTGGTTATTCAACAGCAGCAGGGTAATGGTAATGAATATGCAAACATGAGGAAAGATGAATAAAATATTTAGACCTATGTTTGAATTCTTCCCAAGTTTTACCATGCTAGTGTTGAAAAAAAAAATGGAGTCTCCATTTTATTTATTTTTTATTTTTTTTGTGCTGACTTTTTTTTGTGTGGATATTTTATGTATTTACATTTCAAATGTTATCCCCTTTCCCACTTTCCCCGGCTCCCGTCCCCCGATCTCCTGATTCTATGAGGATACTTCCCTGCCATCCACCTACTCCCACCCAGCACTCTCCTACCTCAACACCCTGGTGTTCCCCTACACTGGAGTAATGAGCCTTCACAGGACAAAGGGCTTCTCCTCCTTTTGGTGCCAAACAATGCCATCCTCAGCTACATATGCAGCTGGAGCCATGGGTCCCTCCATGAATACTCTTTGGTTAGTGGTTTAGTCCCTAGGACCTCTGGGGGTTCTGGTTGGTGGAAATTGCTGTTCTTCCTATGGGGTTGCAAACCCCTTCAGCTTCTTCAGTCCTTTCTCTAATTCCTCCATTGGGGTCTCTGTACTCAGTCTGATGGTTAGCTGTAAGCATTCTCATTTGTAACAGTAAGGCTCTGGCAGAGCCTCTCAGGAGACATCCATATCAGGCTCCTGACAGCAAGCCCTTCTTGGCATCAGCAATAGTGACTGGGTTTGGTGGCTACATATGGGATGGATCCCCAGGTGGGGCAGTCTCTGGATGGCCTTTCCTTCAGTCCCTCTCTGCTCTTTGTCCCTGTATTTCCTTCCCTGAATGTTTTGTTCCCCATTCTAAGAAGGACTGAGGCATCCACATTTTGGCCTTCCTTCTTCTTGAACTTCCTATGGTCTGTGAATTGTATCTTGGGTATTCCACTTTATATTTCCTACACAAAGCAGAAGTTCCATAAAGGATAGCTCAAAGGATTCCTTCCAGCACAGGGGCTACTGTGCTGGGCCGGCACACTGTAGAAGGAAGTGGTTTTCTTTCCTTGTGCCCCACGCACACAAGAGCCACATCCAAGATAGATTTGGTTAAAAAATTGCTAGATCCTGCTGAGCATGATGGTTGACACCTGTAATCTCAGCACTTGGGAGGCAGAGCTGAGAGGATGTGAATTTGAGGGTAATTTGGGTAAGTTCTCTAGACCTCACCCTCTTGTCTCTCCTCCCATTCCTCATCATCACCTCCCCTGTGCATCAGATTCTAGATTCTCTGCTTCTAAACTTAGCTTCAATGTTTGCCTTTCACTTTCTGGCAACTTGTAGCTCTAGTCTCCAGCTCACTTGGCATTTACTGACTCTTCAAAGGTATCTTCATATTTCATGGTTCTGGGATCATCCAGTGTGTGTTCTACCCCAGCGTGAAGTCCCTAGGCATTCTTCAGTGTCTTACCCATTTTCTTTGCCAAGCTGTGTTTGTGATAAAGCAGGATTCCTTCAGCGCCGAGAAAGACTCCATGCTGAGCTTAGCTCTTGAATTGCAATATCTTCTGTGAGTTGAGTGAAAGGGCGGTACTCGCCCATTAGAAATTTTCGGCTTTTTTTTTTTAATTTCCTTTGACATTCTTTTGAACACATTTATGGATTCATGTTCACTGGTTCCCTCTTCATTTCTGGCAGTATAGTTTGGGAGCTATATTTCTAAATAAAAATAGTCTCAATTTAATAACTGGATAACTACTTTGAATCAATCCATTTTATAGTAATTTGTTTATGGCATATGATTTATTGTGAAGTGAGCGTGAGGGTGTTGCTCTAGCAAGGCCTAGGGCAGATGTCCCATGATTTGTAGCCAGGGAACCATTTCCAACCAACTGCCTGTTTTCTGATGCTCTCATAGATCCTTAATATTTTGCCCTCTTTGTCGTCCCTCCAAATAACACCTGCCCATCTTTCAAGTTCAGGCATTAGATAAGGTAAACAAAAAAGGTAGAAAGGGGTTAGCTAAATGGAATGGTGCCCGCAGGCATACAGGGGATATGATGGGGGTCAATATGACCTCCGTATATTGTATAAAAGTATGAAATTATCAAATGTAAAAACTAATGTTAAAGGTACTTTGAGCTTCGTGTGCTAAGGCAGGAGGCATGATGACTGCCACTTGTGTGCCTTAGACACACACGATGCACATAACCAGATTCAGAAGTAAGAACTATGAATTCAAGGTTTAGCGTCAGGAAAGAAGTCTCAAAGATTAGTTTGGAAGAGGCCTTGTGACCTACTCACATTCTTCCCTTGTGCCTTTGTTGTGTTAGCATCCTGGATCTCCTCTGTGTTAGGCAATGATGGTCTTCAGCGTTCAGGATAGAAACTAGGTTTTATATACATGAATAGTAAAATAGATCATCATACACATATCATACCCACGTTACGTGAAACTGAAGTTGCTGCACATGGGTGGAAATCAGCAGAAAACCATGAATCTTCCCTACCAGCTCTTTCTGCAAAGTCTGCAGGCCCTTCTTCCTCTGGAGAAAGCGTCTATAGGGGGATGAATGATGGGTAATAAAAGGGAGCTGGCAGGTGGCTTGTGTTCTGCTGTTTGGTCCATCAAGTGTTTGGCATATATTACTTTCTGTCAAAAATGGGAAGCCATCACTTTTAAGGCTGTAAAACAGAGATTGTTCTCGTGTATACTAGAGAAAGCTTTGTGGGGCTGTCAGGTTAGGCTCTGTCATTTCCAGCCAAATCATGACTGGCAGGCCTGGTTATAGCCTGTCTCCTTGGTAGTGTAGTTGAGCTTCTTTGAACATTGTGTTACATGGTTTCTGGGTTGCTCTGTCACCCAAGCTTAAGAGGCGTCATAGAAGGGGAATTGCGCACAGAGGCCGGTTACGGAGGTTCAGTGGTGCTCCTGAGTGAGAACCGCTCAGCTTCATTTACTTCCTTACATCCCTAGTGTTCACACCACATTGGAGGACATTCCAGATGATTCTACATTTCTGATTTCTTTACCGTATACCGGCCTTAATGTGCTCTATAGCCTGGGAACCTTCAACGTCTGACCCTTCTTCCTGCGTCTCCCCAGGGCTGAAATTACAGTTGTGTATCACCACTTAAATGTTATGAAGGACCAGGAATTGATAAATGTTATGAAGGGCCAGGAATTGATAAATGTTATAAAGGACCAGGAATTGATACATGGCTTGGAGCCTGTATCCATTGATACATGCCTGACAAGTTCTCTACCAACTGACCTATACATCTCCAAACTATAGACTTATTTTAATATTCTGTTGCTTCTTGCTGGCCTCTTTCATGCTTAGAGAAGACTACCCATGTCTCCTAGGGTCCATATCCTGTGTGAGACCCATTCCGGATCCTGGATAACCAATGGCCTTTAACATTGGCATTTCTTAGATGCTTAGTCCAGTCCAAAGCTTTTTCTTAGCAAGATCGAGGGGTGTCAGCATGTATTGAAGAAACAATACTGGTAATAAGCACAGTAAAAACAAGCAGTTCACTGTAGAAAGGATGTGGAGATGGCTTTCAGATCAAATGCATTAGACTGAATGACTCAGTTCCTGGAAATGTATATGACAGGTCCTAGTGAGGGAAAAATTACTTTGTGTCTCCATTTTTTCCTCCTATGTATGTATGTATGTATGTATGTATGTATGTATGTATGTATGTGACTAGTCTTTATATCAAATGGGAATAGTGAGGGACACGAATGCCCCAGCCTTTGGAAACTGGAAGTCTTCTCTATTTTCATAGTCACCTACTGCAGCTGCTATTCTCACGTGTCCCCTGCTCTGTGCTGTGCTTTCTCCTATCTACTCTTGGCTCTCACTGTCCTCCCTCTGCTCATTTCTATGTCTTTAATTCACACATTCAAATAATCATTCACTAAATAACATCAGGGCAGTCTCCAGCTTTCCTCAGAGATTCTTTTACCTTAGAGTGTTGTTTACACATTAGAGCTGGGTCCATGGGACATGTAATACAAAATAGTAAGAGACCTCTGGGATCTTCTAGGCCTGCGAGCATGTCAGCACCATTTCCAGATTTCTCATTATACTGTATGTTTGGAAACCACCATACAGCTTTGATCTTGTAGTAGATTATGTAAAGCACTTCCCGATCTTTTATTTTGCTACTCAGCACATGAATTTTACATTTTCTCTTACTTATAGGGAAATCAGTCCATTTCTTTTCCCCAGCAAATGGCTTTTCAAGTAAAATAAATGTTCACTCACATTAATGAGTACCCGGAGATGGACTCAGAGGGTAGATGTTAACAACTGACCTAGGCCTGTGGCAGGCGCTATCTGCTGGCTGTTCACGCTGCTGCTGCCACCTAGAAAGTAATGGCAAACAGCAAACACCAGAAAGGTTTTAAATGCAAAGTACAATTGTGCTTTTTCAGATAAACACAGCATTTACTTTGAGTTAACCAGTGCAACTTCTTTTCTATTTCCGGAGACTCACCCCATTCCCTTATCTTGACTCTTCTGTTCTACAGTGGGATGTAGGACAATTGCAGTCCTCCATGCTGCACTTCTGGGACACCTCTCTGTCATGTGACATCTTGCTGAAGGGATGGATGGATGCATATATTCTATTCTCTGTTATGTATCTATCCTTCTGTGACTTTGCAGTTGATGTGTCAAATGCAAGTGATGGGACCCAGATGAGTCAATAGAGTGCTTGCCAGGCTAAGTCTAGGACCCTCTTTGATATCTCGAAACCCATCTTAAAACAAAACAAAACAACAACCAGGTACAGCAGCAAATGCCAGTACTCCCAGCATCGCAGAGGTAGACACAGAGGATACATGGGATTCACTGATCAGCCTTCAGAGTCAGTGGAGCTCCTGCCTCAGTGAGAGACCCTGTCTAAAAATTAAAGTGAGGATGGATTAAGGAAGACATCTTGTTCAGATTAGATCTCAGGCCTCCACACATGCATGCATGCATGCACATGCACTCACATACACACATCTGACAAGTGGTTGCATTTTCTAGACATTTGCATTAGTAATAGAACCTGTTAAATGACAATACTTCATTACAAACAACCCTCCTCCCTTTTCCTCTGTGCCTTTCAGGCCCTCAGTCATTGTGGTGACATTTTGTCATGCACCATTATTTCAGAGGTTGAAGGCCTTGCCTAAGATCACATGACTGCCAGTATATGGCAGAGTCAGGGTGGCCAATTTTGCTCATTCTTTTTTGCAGGGGATAGTGAGCTAGTTGATCTTGCTATTAATCCAGGCTGGCCTTAGGCTCCTGTTCAACTCTTATGACCCTTCTGGAATAAGGCATAGTCTCTGTGTCAGGTCATCCTGTGGCTCACCTTTCCCCATGTATACGTCTGCCTGTAATTCTGCTTCAGTAATTGGTTTGAATCCGTTGTTGTATTGAACTAACCAATGGTCTTTCTGTGTTCTTAAACATCCCAAAATCAAATTGCTACAATGTGGTGGAATGATGGTGACTTACCTCAGCTATTGGCATGTTTCCTTATGTTAGTTTTGACTGACATGCATGCCATCCTGTAGGACCTGTTTCATTCTGGAGGATGTTTGATGTTTCTTGGCAGTGCTGTTGACTGAAGCAGTGTATGAGAGTGTGAACTAGAAAAATCCCACCTTTCACTTATCCACAAAGAAGAGTAAGAGGTGGGAGGGTTGTTTGTTATGAAATATCATCATTTAACAGGTTCTGTTACTAGGGCAAGTGAGAAAACTGATGGCCTTGAATGGCTTTGGCCCTTCTCTTTCTCCAACAGCCAAGGAACTGACACTGTGTAGCTCTTTTTGGTGTCAGTTTCTTCATATGGCTCATGTTCTAGTTTCCTTTCTATGCCTGTGATTTAAAACAAACAAACAAACAAACAAATAAAAACACACTGATCAAAAGCAATGTCGGGATAGGAAGATGTTATAAGTCTTTCACCTCAGGTTTTAGTCCATCCTTTGAGGGAGGTCAAGGCAGGAACCCAAGCAGCTAGACTCATCACATCCAAGGTCAAGCAAAGAAAGGCTAAACACATCCTTCCCTGATGGTTTTCTTTAGATAGTTTTGTCCCCTCTTACATTATTGAGGACCTCTTGCCTAGGGAATGGTACTTCCCTTGATGGGCTGGCTCTTCCTGAATCAGTAAACAATGAAGACATGCCCATAGACTAGCTAACCTGATCTAGATAACTCATCATAAAGAATGTCTTGCCCAATGATTCAAGTTTGTGTTTAGGTGACAGTCAAAACTAACTAGCTTCGCTCATACTTAGTTGTTTCATTTTAGATATTTTATTCTATCCATGTGAATGTTTTGCCTACATGAAGGCATGTGAACAATCAGTGTGTCTGGTAGTCAAGAGATGATGGCCAATACCCTAGATCCTCTGACTCGAATAAACAGATAGTTGTGAGTCATCATTTGGTTACTATGAAGAGAACGTGGTTCCTCTGCAAGAGCGTCAAGTGCTTTCAACTGCTAAGCTATCTCTTCAGCCCCCTACAGCTGTTTTTAATAGGTGATAAAGTCCTATGTTTCTAGATCTTACTTAACCTAGCCCATGTGGAATCTCACCTTACCTTCTGTTTCTCTCTGTAGGATGATGAGGTGGTTCTACAGTGCACCGCAACCATCCACAAAGAGCAGCAGAAGCTGTGCTTGGCAGCAGAAGGATTTGGCAACAGACTTTGCTTTTTGGAGTCTACTTCCAATTCTAAGGTGGGTTGAAATCTCTCAAGGCTGATGGAGTAATCTAGTTCCACTCATGGAACTGAGTTTGTGTATGAGTACTCTGTTGTTTTCTGTGGAACAAACGATATATAAACTTTTGGCTTCAAATATTTGATTAATCCTTTATGACAGGTCTTCTTATTCTGTAAAACAACAGTGGATATATATGTGAAATGTTTACTATAGTCATTTATGCCAAGTGAAATTCCTAACATTATAACAATCAGTGTTATATATATTATGCACCTGTCTAGATTTTTTTGAGATAAGCACTCATGTAGTTAAGTACATGTTAAGTATAGTATACTCTTCCTCAAATTTTTTTTGGATAAAGGTCTCATGTAGCTCAGGCTGGCCTTGAACTTGCCAGGTGGACAAAGGACACCCATGAACTTATGATGCATCTGTTTCTATCTCCTGGTGCTGATATTTCATGTGTGCAACAACACACCTGTTTTCTACAGGGCTGGATTTGAATTCAGGTTTTTATGGATGCTAAGTAAACATTCATGTGAGTGAGCTTCATCCCGAATCCTCCCTTACATTTGTTTTAATTTGACAAATCTCATTAGAACGTTCTCTTTGTAAAATTTACTATGATAGGTCTAATTATGAAAACTATTCTTCAAGAACTAGCATTTTCAAATTTACCATTTTCTCTAGTTTTTCAGTTTTGTGGTGACTTGGGTTAACTGGCTTTTTGAAAGTGTGTGTGTGTGTGTGTGTGTGTGTGTGTGTGTGTTTGCTACATTTGTGTATATACATTGTGTTTGAGCCTGGTACCCTTGAAGGTCAGAAGGCAGCATCAAATCCCCTGGGACTTAGTTACAGGCAGTTATGAGCCACTATATGAGTCCTGGACACCAAACTCAGGTCCTCTGGAAAAGCATCTCTTAACCTCTGAGCCATCTGTCCAGCCTAGTAACTGGGCATTTGACTCTCCTCATTACATCAAACATTGTGTGAGATGATGTTGTTTTGATTCTTTACTAAGGTAGTTGGTTTCTGACACTAAAAATTAATATTCTGGGTTAGGGAGATGGCTTAGTTGGTAAAAATGCTTGCACATTCAAGGACTTGAGTTTTGTTGTCAGAATCCACATTTACAAAAAGATTGGCATGTGGTACACACTTGCAACCTAGGGCATTGGGAAGTCAGAGACAAGTAGATCCCTGAGCTCATTGGCCAAATAGACTTGTCTGGTTGAAGAGTTGCAGACTAGTGAGAGACCCTGTCTCATAACTTTAAAAAAATTGTGGACAGCACCTAAGGAATGATATCCAAGGTGTCTTTTGCTTCCCTCACATATACACTCTATATATACACTCTAATTAATATTCCTATTCAATAACAGTGTACCAAATGAAAATCAAGCATTCTCGTAGGCCTAGGTGAACTGTTTAATTCTTAGCAGGGGAACTAGACTCTGTATTTGCTATAGATAACTGAATGGACTGAACATCTAATCCATTTACGTTCATGGTGTCTTACATTCTTTTCTAGAAGCAAAGAATAAAAAAGTTGCATTGTGTTATTTAGAGTGTAGAATTAAAGATAAAGCTGATGTCAGGCAGAACACTGGGCTGTTTTTCTTATTTTGTTATGACGTAAACCCCTCAGGTGCCTGCGTGATCCACCATGTTAGGCTGGTTCCTGTCCTTACCTTACTTCACTTTAAAGTCTTTTTATTTTTCTTAATTCACTTTATATCAAGCTCCCCTCCCTCCTTTCCTCCCAGTCCTACCCTATAAATCCCTCCTCCCATTTCTGTCTCTCCTTCTCCTCAGAGAAGGAGAACCCCCACTTGGATACCACCTAACCCTGGAGCATCTAGTCTCAGCAAGTCTAGTCACATCCTCTCCCACTGAGGTACAAGCAGGGAGTTCAGTTAGGGAAGGGGATCCAATGGCAGGGAACAGAGACTGAGCCAGCTCTTGTCCCACTTGTTAGGGGCCCCACATGAAGACCAAGCTGCACATTTGCTACAAATATGTAGGGCATCTAGGTCCAGCTCCCGCATGCTCCCTGGTTGGTGGCCTAGGGTCTGTGAGCCCCCATGGTCTCAGATTAGTTGATTCTGTAGGTATTCTTGTGGTGCCCTTGACCCCTCTGACTTTCCCAATTTGATTCCCTCCTCTTTCATAAGACTTCCCCAGATTTTGCCTAATGTTTGGCTGTGGGTCTCTACATCTGCCTCCATCTACTGCCAGATGAAGCGTCTCAAGAGACAATTATGTTAGATTCCTGTTTGCAAGCATAGCAGAGTAGCATTAATAGCGTCTGGGGTTGGCTCTCTCACATTCGATGGGTCTCAAGTTGGGACAGTCATTGGTTAGGTTGTTCCCCTAGCCTCTGCTCCATCTTTAAGCCTACACGTCTTGTAGGCAAGACAAATTTTGGGTTGAAGGTTTTGTAGGTGGATTGTTGCCCCACCCCCTTCTCTGGAAATCCTGCCTAGCTATAAGAGGTGGCCATTTTAGTCTCTCTATCTAAGCTAGAGTAACCCATGTAGACTCCCCATATCTTCCTTCATCCTAGGTCTCTAGCTAGTCACCAGAGACCCCCCCCCCATTTCCATTCTCACTCCCAGGCCTCTCTTTCCTCTGTCCCCCATACCCGATCTCCATCTCTGTTCTCCTTCTCTCCTCCTCCCCTACCCAGTTCCCTCTCCATCCATCCCAGATGACTATTTAGATATGCACTTGTCCCCATGTTTTTCCTTCCATTGGATTTTCCTCTTTGCCTTTTTTGTGTAGAGTTAGGATTCTGAATATTGGTTTTAGGACTTTAGTAACTTTGGGGCAGATGCCTGTTGCTGCTAAAAATAAGGGAAAGGGGCTTGCCCATCAAAGCACCATGAAACAGCCTCTCTTCAGGGTCTTCTTTCCCAAATTACCACTGTAGCCCCCACTTTAATGGTTATTTTTGTCTGTATTTCTGTACCATTTGGTCTGTATCCTGAGAATCTTTATAGGGCATTGCTTTCCAGAGTCTATGCTGTTGTTCCCCTTGCCTCTGCATATGAAACCTTGGACCTTTGGGGGACCTTTAACTCCTTTGTTGTCTTTTAGTGACAAGCACGGTGCCCTGAAGTAGAAACATTTAACAAGTTATGATAAAGGGACAGGACTGCAGGGCTCAGTTCATGATTCTAATACAGCTGGAGTGCTGTATTTCACCTGCATGGAGCTGGATTTCACTGAAAAAGTGGGACGTAGTTCCCCTTCTCCAACTAGCATCTCCTGCATTTATCATGAACTAAGGAGCATAGAATGATTGTTGGCAATAACCAGTCAGACCCTATAAATTATATATGAATGCCTGGAAGCAGACCCAGAAATAGCTCAAGCCAGGGATAGCATCTTTCCATCAAAGGCAGGACTGCCTTATTGAGGGAGTTTAAGCATTATGTTCCTAAGATGTTTATTCAGGCTCATCTTCTCCTGGAAGGGAAGATTTGAAATATCAATGTAGAGTTTCCTGCAGGAAAATATAAATGTCTATGACTTTACATCTGATGACATGATTGTTATTCCTCATTCTTCAGCATGACAGGTATTTGCTGTTTATTCCTTATACAAATGGCATTTCATCTTTGCCTCTGTACAGTTGGGAAGCTGGACTCTAATTTGGGGCAGAAGTCAGTTGTTAAAATTTCAGAGGGTTAGTGGCTGGAGAGGTGGCTCCATGATTAAGAGTTCGTGTGGCTGCTGCAGTGGGTTGTAGTAGGGTTGGTTACCCATACCTCCACGAAGCAGCAGTCAGGCCTTTAGTCCCTATAATTAAGAAATACACTCGGAAATGAATATTGGGTCAAAGGAGAAGCAAAGTAAAAGGAATATGAAATTTTGCTTCTTGAACACAGTGATAAAGCCTGGTGTTTCAGAATATGGCAGGTGTAGCAAAGAAGTGAAGACGACATTTACAGCATTAAATTTACAAGTTCTTAAAAGTGGAAAATAAAACCAACTAAGTGGGCAAATAAGAAAAGAGTATAAACTAGTCATAGGAAAATAGCAAGATGGAGGAGTGGTAAGGTTAACGGATGGGTTTGTTAGTTTAAAAACTAATTCTTTGAAAGAAAATCAGTAGAAAAACCAGTGACTAATTTAATAAAAAAGGATATCTCAAATATTCTAATAGTAAGTTACATATAGATTAAAGGGATTAATAACTCAAACACAGGAAATTAAGTCACAAGGAAACATTTATCTACTTGTATACTAATGAATTTTAGGATATTCATGATATTAATCATTTGTTGTCCAGATTAGCCACATACTACTGACCTCACTGCCTCAGCCTCTCTCTGAGTCTGGGACTACAGATTCAACCACACTTAGGGCCCTATTTTATTACTTGAAATATATAAATAGAATTGCCCTGTGTGGTGGTTCATACTAGAAGTCCTAATACTTAGAATGCTGGGTCAGGATTGCGGCAAGCTCCCAGTCAGTCTGAGCTACTTACAGAGTTCAAGGAAAGCCTGGGGTACAGAGTCAGACCCTGTCTCAAAGATTACAAGCGAGGGTGCAATCCTGCGTCCTGCTTCTTTGTGTGGATTCTAGGGATTGGCCTGAGTTCCTGGAGTCTCCATGTCAAGCCCTGCTCAATCTCCCTGGTCTTCACAGTCCTGTGAAAAAGAAGACATCCACGTGTGGAGTGTAGACTTCATTACAGAACCCAGCCTTCCCTAGCTAGCTTTGCCAATGCCCTGGTCACTGTAATAGGAAACCCATGTCTGACTGGAGTAGCTTACAGATGGGCACTGTGAGGAAATGTGACAGTTTTGACATTCCACTTACTATGACTTGATCTGCAAGATAAGTCATTAAGCAATAACCAGTTGACTGGATGTGCCTTTCGTGAATCTGCATTGCTTCTATGCTGTTGACTTGAATTATGTGGAGAGATTATTCATGGCTGATGTTGTAACTGAGCCCAAGTCTATTTAACCATGGGAGAACTAAAACCAAATTTACATAGGAAGATCAGAATAGTAATAACCAACTCAAATGGTCCAACCCCTAGCCTCTCTGCAAGGACTTTCTATAGTATTTGGTCTTATAGTTTCACTGGAGACGGATCTGGTTGGCTCTTTGGTTCCCGACAGGGGACAGTGTATAGTTCTATGCCATGGCGAGTTCTTATCTTCTCATATGGTGCCATGAACTGTTTGTTGTCTTCACCCTGTTTAGGGACTGAACGTCATGACAGCAAGCACTTTAGACCTAATGAAGAAGGCTGGTGAGGTGACTTGTAGGTTAGAGTGATGCCAATTAAGTTTGGCCATCTAGCTGAGTTCTTTCCCTGGGACCCCAATGGTGGGAGGAGGGAAATGACTCCTGAAAGCTGTCATGACTCCGGCATGCACACATAAAAAGAAATGTAATAGAAATTTAAAAAAATCATAATGAGGTCCGGTGGTGGTCATGCATGCCTTTAATCCCAGTGCTTGGGCAGCAGAGGCAGGCAGAGCTCTCTGGGTCCAAAAAAATCATAATGATGTATCTAATTTTGCATCAGAGCAAACCAAGTTTTAAAAGATGTCATAAAAAGGAGGACAATTTTTGAGTGCATGAGTTTGGCTGTATAGGAATTTAAAACAGTAAGAAAGATCACAACACTAGGAAATCATTTTACCTCAAACAGTAGATCTGATGCAGCCCAGGACTCCACAGGAGTACAGTTTGGGGAACATTGTTATAAAAATGTAATCCATAGTTTAGAGAGTAGTGCAACCTTAAGAAACTCACTGTAATGAAGACTCGCTTTTATTTAATGGTCTTACTGAGACACGGCATCTACCAGGAATTTGTTGTTGTGACACAGACAGTGTGTTGGTCTTATAGATTCCTTGCAGCTTCAGACTCTATGTTGCCTAGGCTAGCCCTTGTCCACAGCACACATAAACAGCATTGTTAATTTTGATCATGCTTTCAAGACTTTTCAGTGAACTCTTCGCATGTCTCAGTGATAAAGAGCATTTGTGGCTCTTGCAGAGGACTCAGGATTGATTCCCAGCACCCCACACAGTGGCTCACAAACATCTGAAACTCCAGTTCCATGAGCTCTGACTTCTTTTTCTTCTGGCCTCTCTCCAGGCCCTTCACACATGTGGTTCACACACGTATGATGCGGGCAAAACATCCATACACAGACGTTTAAAGAGAAAGAAAGCTCTCTATTTCTTGCAGTTTCCCTGGCATCGCTTTAATCACAAGTATTTCTTCCCCTGAACGGGACATGAAAAAGCAGAATTTTATCCCTGGTGACTTCTCATTTCAGGATATTATTCACCCCATCAATAATGCATGGGGCCATCAATGATGCATGGCAGTTGTGCTATTCCAGATGAACCGCTCTTCTTCAAGTGGGAAAATTTGAATAATAAAAATGTCAGTATGAGATAAATGCTAGGTGATGTAAGGAAGGTTGGCTTTGAAATGAGGTTTGCGAAACATCTTAAACTTCAGAGGCTTTCACAGCATGCTTCCTCCAGTGTTTAATTGCAATAATAAAACATGCTAGAGGAAAACAAATACTAGGATAAAAGAACAGCTTTTAGGGGGTTCTGTTTGTGCAGAAGGGACACAAAAGGAAGACCAGCACGTTCAGAAGAAAGTGACTTTCCTAGCAATCACTTTTGCTTACCACTGTCCAAGTGTTGCGTTATATGCTACTCATTTCCAGTATTTTAAGAGGAAAGAAAAGTAGGCAGTGTGCTTGGAAGAAAGAAAATACCTCCATGAGGGCTGGGGAGATGACACCATTAATAAAGTACTTGACTTGCAAGTTTGATTCCCAGAACTCATTGCACGGAGATGTGGGGGTACCTGGCCATGGTGGCACACACTTGCAATCCCAGTGCTAAGGAGGCAGAGGCAGGCTGTGCTCTGAAGCCTGCTGTCTGGCTCAACTAGCCTACTTGGTGAACCCTAGGCCAGTGAGGGAGAGTCTGTCTCATAAAATAAAGTGGCCAGCTTCTGAGGATGACAGCCCAAGAGTGTCTTTTGGTCACACACATGTGTGTCTGGTGTGTGTGTGTGTGTGTGTGTGTGTGTGTGTGTGCATGCACACCTAAGAAAATTTAGAATAATTGATTCTATGAGTAGATGGCATCCTCTTGTGACTTGTAACATTTGATTTGGGGGACAGACTATTTCATTGGGATATAATAAAACAGTGTGCGTCTATGAGTTATAGACAAATAATTCCTGTTAGACTTTAGACACTCATTGACGCTGCTACCCAGTTAGGAAAGGATGGCTACAGAGAACATAATTGTAGAATAAGACGACATAATCAAAATTCTCCATCTAGGAACCATTTTGTGGAAACCATAGATATCAAATGTGACGTTGGCATAGCCTTATGAACCAAAGATTCACTCTGAGGGACTTTTAAAGATGTTAAAGAATCCTCATCGTGGTTAAGAAAGGGCTGCTTGGTTCCCTAGTAAGCTTTCTTGCAAGACTTAGAAAATGAAATAGAATGAAACTTTAGAGGAAACAAGTTTGCCCATCATCTGGTGGAGATCTCTGCTAACCATGGGGCAGATGGGACTGCCTGGAACAGATCCTCCCTGGGGCTCTCCTCTTGCCTATGGAGTCCCCCCAAGCATAGGGACAAGATTGGCAGATGCCATAACTCACCTGGTCTGTCTGGGATACACCTAGGTATGATGCTGGAATGTGAAGTAAACAACAGGGTTATGGTCCTACCACCTTGGCCACCAGCTCAGTGTCTGGCTGGAGGTATGGGCTGTGGTTATCAGGAAGATGAGGATGACTTTTTAGGTACTAGTGGCCATGGTTCTGACCAACAGGGGCTAAAGGCCTCTGGGCACAGCCTTTTAGGAGCTTGGGTGGGACTGGGTATTTGATCATAGTGTGTCCCAACACCAGAGAAAAGATAGTTGTACGGGAAAGAGAAGCTTCTAGTTCCAACTTTTCCATTTTTTGTGTGTGTGTATGAGTGTGTATTTGTGCATGTGTGTGTGTCTCTCTGTGTGTATGTGATATGTTGTACATGTGTATGAATGTGTTTTTTTAATTTAATCATTTCGTTTCCATTTCAGATGTTATCCCCCTTCCCAGTCTCTCCTCCACGAACCCCCCACCCCATCCCCTTTGCCTCTAAGAGGGTGCTTACCTACCACCTACCCACTTACTTCTCACCCCTCTAACATCCCCCTTTTCTGGGGAATCAAGCCTCCACAGGACCAAACACTTCCCCTCCCACTGATGCCAAATAAGGTAGTCCTCGTTACATATGTAGCAGGAGCTATGGACTGGCCCACACATACCCTTTGGTTGGTGGTTTAGTCCCTGGGAGCTCTGAGGGGTCTGGTTAGTTGACACTGTTGTTCTTCCCATGGGGTTGCAATCCCCTTTAGCTCCTTCAGCCCTTCTCCTAGCTCTTCTGTTGGGTCCCAGGCTCAGTCCAATAGTTGGCTGCAGGCATCTGCATTTGACTTAGTCAGGTGCTGGCAGAGCCTCTCAGGACAGCCACTCCAGGCTCCTGTTTGCAAGCCCATCTTGGCATCAGCAATAGTGTTGGGGTTTGGTGTCTGCAGATGGGATGGATCCCTAGGTGGAGTGGTCTCTGGATGTCCTGCCCTTCAGCCTTGGCTCCATTTTTGTCCCTGTATTTCCTTTAGCAGGGACAATTCTGGGTTAAAAATTTTGAGATTTGTGGGTGGTGCCATCCCTCCACTGGGGTCCATGTCTATCTACTGGAAGCGGTCACTTCAGGCTCCATTTCCTGCTGTTGGGCACTTTGGCTAATGTCATCCACAGTGGGTCCTGGAAGCCTCTTTCATCCCTGGTATCTAGGACTTTCTAGTGGTTCCCCAAGTTCCCCACCCCTTACTACCGCTTATTTCCATTCATTCTCCTGGTCTTGTGGATTTCTCTCCAGTCTCTTCCCATACATGGTCCCGCCCTTCCCTTTCTCCTCCCCCTCCCCTTCCCCACCCAGGCCCCTCCCTCCCTCTGCTTCCCATGATTATTTTGTTCCCTCTCCTAAGTGGGTTTGAGGCATCCTACTTTGGCCCACCTTCTTGTTAAGATTCATATGGTTGTGAGTAGTATCATGGGTGTTCTGAGCTTTTGGGCTAATATCCACTTGTCAGTAAATACACACCATGTATGTCCTTTTGGGTCTGGGTTACCTCACTCAGGATATTTTTTAGTTCTATCTATTTGCCTACAAAATTCATGAAGTTGTTGTTTTTAATAGCTGAGTATTCCATTGTGTAAATGTATAGCATTTTCTATATTCATTCTTCTGGTGAGGGATATCTGGATAACAGCTTCTGGCTGTTATAAATAAGGCTGTTATTAACATAGTGGAGCACTTGTTATATATTGAGGCATCTTTTGGGTATATGCCCAGTAGTGGTATAGCTGGGTCTTCAGGTAGAACTATTTCCAATTTTCTGAGGAACCGCCAGATTGATTTCCAAAGTGGTTGTACCAGCTTGCAATCCCACCAACAATGGAGGAGTGTTCCTCTTTCTCCACATTCTTAGCAGCATCTGCTGTTGCCTGACTTTTGTCCTAGCCATTCTGATTGGAGTAAGGTGGAATCTCAGGGTCGGTTTGATTTGCATTTCCCTGATGACTAAGGACGTTGAACATATCTTTAGGTGCTTCACAGCCATTTGAGATTCCTCAGTTGAGGATTCTTTGCTGAGCTCTATACCTCATTCTTTAATTGGGTTATTGGTTTTCTGGATTCAAACTTCTTGAGTTCTTGGTATATTTTGGGTATCAGCCCTCTATTGGATGTAGGGTTGTTAAAGACATGACTTTGGAATGTATATTCTTACACATAGTCTCCATAAGTAGCATGCCCTGGGTATTCCCTATCTTACCCTTCCGAGACTGGAATTAAACTCAGGCTATCACACCTATGCAGGGTTTACATGGGATCCGAACTCAGGACCCAGTCTTGGGAAGCTCTAAACCACTGACTTTGTTTTCTCCCTACCCTGAAGTTGTCAGTCTTTGACACTGGAACCTGAATTTGCAGAACGGCCCTGTTGTGCTCAGGGCTTTCATGCATCTTCTTTTCTAGATCTGAGAGTGCGGCTTAGCTGTAGTAGACACATGGCAGCCAGCAGAGCTGGCTTGGCATCGTTTTCTGGGAAGAGCCAGAGCGTAAATATTTTAGGTATCTTGGGTCATGTTTTCTTCTCAACTTTGATCTTTAGCCCCAGAGCAGCTGTAGACAGTATTCAAATAGATAAACCTGGCCGGGAGCCTAAAGATTGTATTGATGGGTGCTGGAATGCATACTCCAGACATTTTGTGTGTATGTGTTTGTGTCTTGTACATGTATGGGTACATGCACATGGGGTATGCATGATGTGTGTGTACGTGCAGGTGGAAGCCAGAGGTCAAGGTCACTTGTCTTCTCCTGTGGCTCTCCAACTTCTTGTGTGTGTGTGTGTGTGTGTGTGTGTGTGTGTGTGTGTGTGTTGGTGTAGGACCTCACTGAACCAGGAGCCCACTGGTTCACTGGCCTGACTGTCCTTTGGTGGCTGCTTCCCCAGTGCTGGGATTATAGGTATGTGCTGCTGCCCCTAGCTCTTCTGGGGATGTGAACTCTCTCATGCTTGCATGGCAAGCACTGAGGTATCTCCCAAGACACCCCAGCCCCAATACACACACACACACACACACACACACACACACACACACACACACACACACACATACACCACATATCCCACATATACACCACACACACATATACACACACACATATATACACAGACACACACACATACACACACACCAACCACACCACAATACACACACACACACACACACACACACACACACACACACACACACATGAAGAAACTATCCTCATTTTAGGAGATGTAAAAAAAAAAATGCAGTGGCCAGATCTGGTTCAGGGAAGCAGGCTGTGTCTGCTCTAATACCTAGGAAGCATTACCTTTGTAAGAAGCATCTGGAACAAATTCCATAAGACTAATACTCAGAAGTAGAACAGAGGAAATGTTTATGTCAGTTAAATATTTTTATTCCACCTTAAAGCTAAGAGAGAGGTAAACCTTCTGGCCTAAAGTATTAGTTGAGTCTTAGGACATTGGAGAAATAGGGCTCGGTGAGTCTTCTAGATGGAGAGCAATTGAGGAATTAAGGTTTTTGAAATTTGAAATGGGACCTAATGGGTAAAACTGAAGTTGTATAGATTATAAATAGAGTGTGGTGCAGAAGCAAGCAACTGCCAAGTGTTCCATTGAGGGGTATGGTGGGTCTTCAGACTCCCTGTCTCCAGCATATTAACTGAGAGACAAGAAACAGCGGGCACTTTTTCCAGTGCTGCACTGTGTCTCATTTGCTTCTGCTTACTGACTTGGTATTCTGAGACACGTGTCTACATCCCCCAAGTGTAACTAATCCAGTTCAGTTTTCCTGAAAACAAAGGAAAACCTGGTGCCTTTGAATATGCTCCACTTTTCTCTCTTCCCGGAACACAGTGGCACCCTCTTCACTTGGAGGAAGCCACCTCCTCTTTCATTCAGCTGTCAAGCAGGATTTCCTTTGTGAGCCTCCCCACATCTGTACTGCATTGCAGGCCCTTCCTCTGCAAGGTAAAGCCTTGGGTCCTCTCCTCCCTCCCCCACTCCCCTTCAGGCCCCCTCCTCCCTCTCTCTTCCCCCTCCCTTCTCTCTTCTTCCCTTTCATTCCTCTGTCTCTTTCTTTCTCATTGGCTCATTTGTTCATTGACTTCTTCCTCCCCCCATCTCTGTCCTTCTAGTCATGCCCAACCAGGTGAATTCCTTCTGTTGCCCCACCCCCTTGTTACAGAGTTAGATGGTCCTGTTCTCCATGCTTTCTCTAGTCCAGAAAGTACCTGCTGGCAGAGACAACCACTCACCTGTCTCAACTCTTGGGAACTGACATACTTTTGAGGGATATATATATATATATATATATATATATATATATATATATATATATATATATATGCATATATATATTTCATCTGTTCATTTGGCTTTGAAAAGTACACAGAGATTGCATACTGCTTTGTGGAATTAACTGAATGTCTTTAGCTTGACTTGAGTAAGCACACTTGTGGCTACAAGAATGCTTACTCCTGTGCAGATTGACTCTGGGTTTGGTGCAGTGCACTTGGAGTGATATTTAATTTACTACTTGATATGAAGTATGTGTCTTAGGTTTGTACTGCTATGAATAGACACTATGACCAAGGAAACTCTTATAAGGACAACATTTAGTTGGCCTTATAAGGCTGGCTTACAGGTTTATAGGTTCAGTCCATTATCATCAAGGCAGGAACATGGCAGCATCCAGGCAGGCATAGTGCAAGAGGAGCTGAGAGTTCATCTGAAGGCTGCTAGCACAATCCAGGCAGCTAGGATGACGGTCTTAAAGACCATGCCCACAGTGACACACACACTCCAACATGGCCACACCTTCTAATAGTGCCACTTCCCTGGGCCAAACATATGCTAACTATGACAATATGATTCTCTATGTAATACATAATGTAGAGAATAAAAGGCTTTACAGAAAATTTCTGAAGATAGATAATTATAAAACGCTAAGATTTTTTTGATAGTATAATTTTCTATTATCTGCATAAGATATTTTAGCTGCAAACATTGGTATGTGATAAGGAAGATCATGAAGTTACATTTCAATACAAAATGGAGCAATCATTTTGATAAATTGTTATTTCTGATAAAATTAAAGTTTTATGACATAGCTTGGCAATTTACTCTCGGTTAACTTCTGTAGACATATGCAGACATGTTTCTTCTGTAAAATAGATGAACGTGTTGTACTTTGCACTTGTGATGTTAGTTAAATGATAATAGAAAAGTCAGAAGACCCATCAGATTGAGCACTTTAGTTGGTTAAGTTTAATTGCTTGTGAATTATACTTAAGTGAAGCTGAGTTTTAAAAAAAAGTTTCAAGAATTGTAAATGTGAAAGCAAAACCAACTTTATTTCACAACATGGAAAGGAATGACTTCTAGATATTGACAGATACCATAATACATCATAAAACAAACAAACAGAACAAGTACCATAATGCGTAAAACAAACACGCAAAAGAACTGGATGAAGATTAGATTGGGGAACAAGGTTTTACACTCTACAAGTAAAATATGAAGAATTTCCCTGTGGAATCAACAGATATTCTGTGAGTTCATAATGAGAATAGGGCATCTGAGTAGACAAGACACTTCACGTGCTTGAAATGTCTCTAAGAGAGGGAACTCACACAGATCCCTAAGGTTTTGAAAGATGTTTGGCAGTGTTCATGATGATCAATGAGAGAAGGGAAATCACAGTGTGGTGAATCACATGTGACACTGGCAAAGGTTGTGTATCATGGTGACAATGGGAATTCTCGTACATTTCTGATAGGATTGTAAATCTATACAACCTCTTTAAAAAGTTTCTCTCTCTCTCTCTCTCTCTCTCTCTCTCTCTCTCGTATACACACACACACACACACACACACACACACACACACACACACAAGGGTGGGGAATGTGTGAATGTTTACAATGTATTTGACAATCTCCGCTCTCCTACTTTTCACCAGTTCTTCTGTGACCCTCACTGCAATTCCCTCCCATGCCCTCTATTTTTAACATGCTGGGTTCAAGGTTCAATTAGTGCTGCTTATATCCACATGAGTGTGAGACCGTCCACTAGAGTACAGACAACTAACTACCAGGGGCCACAGCCCCTGAGGAAAACTGACTATGTTACCTAGCAGCCATCAAATGCCAGTATGTCCTCAACTAGCGATGGGGCCTCCTGAGCCCATTCTGCACTGGAACACTGACCTGCTTGATTTTGTGCATGCAACCACAGCTGATGTGAGTTCATGTGTGTAATGGTCTTGCCATGTCTAGGAGACACTGCTCCACAGCAGTGTGCCCAAGCTCTAGCTCTTACAGTCTTTCCACCCTTTTTTCTACCATGTTCCCTAAGCCTTGTGAGGAAGAGGGTATGATATAGATGTTTCCATTAGGGATGAACACTCCACAGTCACTTAGAGACCCGCCTAGAAACATATTTGTCCTGGACCAGGTTTTTTAAATATTTGACCATGAAAACATACCCACCATGTTGTTGTCAATGTCTTTGTAATAGAAAACCAAGATCTATTAGAAGGAACCAGCCTGGGTGATGATGACGTGCTAGTGAAGCTGTGGAGCAGTGGGAACAGTTGTGCATGGCTGGTGGGAAGGCAAATAGAACAGGTGTGTTGACCAGGTGTGTTGACCAGGTGTGTGACACAGAGTGTGTTGACCAGGTGCATGACACAGTGTGTATTCAGTGAGTGTGTTGACCAGGTGTGTGACACCTTTACATCAGTTAAACATGCCTTCACTATGGGATTCAGTTCCCCAGTCCTTGGGAAAATTCCTTGAAACATAAGGTCCTGTAGATACCTGCACTTGAAAAGCTCATAGAAGCTCAATTAAGTCAGTGCTCCAACCTTGGAAGAAACCAGCTTGTCTTTCAGGAAGTAAACAGATGAACTTTGGCACATCCATACAGTGGAATGGATTCTACACTAAACAGAAATGAGCCATCCATCTGAGAGAATATGCATAAGAACAATATTGAGGGGGCAATGAATAGATCTGAGGTTGCTGGGGTTAATTGGGTGAACAGGAGGCTTGAGCAGTGGGAGTGTTTTTCTGTTGGTGAGCTGCAAGTGACAGCGGCAGGGAATACATGGGACCTCTCCCACCTTTTTCTTAGTATTACTGTGAGTGTAAGATTACAATAGAAAGATCAATTCATTTGGAAAACGAGCTAAACAACCAACAGATACCTCTACGTATTCAGCAGATTTGAATTAGAGTCTATTCAAGTCATGCACATTGAAGGTGTTAAGTACACATGTCAGCAGTAATCAACTCAAAGTTAACCCACAGTATAAAGAGACACATACCTTGTTGTAGTATACATGTCATGTTAATATAAGCAAGCTAATTCTATATAGGCAATTTAGATATACATGTAGCAATATCTGAGTAAGTGTTCACAATGTTAAGCAATAACTCAGCAGAAATTATGTTACTTCTTCAGGATGGAATTAAAGCTAGGCTGGGCCCTTTGTTTCATTTCTGTATTAAAGGATTTAATTTTTAGCTGGCTGTTAGGACATAGGTGCTGATTACGGAATTGTGTACATGTTTGAACATTTTAAAGATTATATGTATGTATATGTGTAGCTGAGCACAGTGCCTTCAGAGGCTGGAAGAGGACATTGGACTCCCTGGGAGCTAGAGTTACAGGCAGTTGTGAGCCTGTGAGAGCGTTGGGAGCCAGACTCAGGTACTCTGCAAAACCAGCGAGCATTCTTAGCTGCCAAGCTGCCTCTTCAGCTTCAGAACTCTGTGTATTTTATTTCTGAAGGACACCATCCAGCAATGGCTCCAGACAATGATGCTTGATTTGCAGCTAGATATTTTTAAATGAGCAGCACTCAAACAATTCATCTAGGAAGCTCTAATGCCGCAAATAATCTACGTGCACGCATTTTTGAAGTATTAGATGCACACTTTCAAGACTGCACCTTGAAAGCCTCCAGAAGAAGTTGCTCTACTGGAATTTCGTTGCAGTTAAAACTTGGCGTTGAGATACAGGAGGCAAACTTGCTAAAAAGTAGAACGGAGGTGAGCTGAGGAGATCTGTGTTGTGGTCCACACTGCAATTCCTGAGTGTTAGCAGGCTGCCGTGTGAGCCTACTCTCTGTTCTGACCTCTAGTAGCTAACGTTTACTCGAGTATTTTAACTAGGAGTCCCAATTTTCCTAAAGTCCGAGAGTAAGTCAGGGTTCCAGAGCTGATTTGAAAAACAGCAACAATGGCAACAACAATAAAGCAGGACCTTTCTTTTCTCGTCCCTCACACAGCCAACATGGCCATCTACATACCAGATGGGTGGAAGGCTGTCTCTGTACACCGGGTATTTCTCCAGGGACACTAGCTAGGCATGCTATGACTTAATGCAGTTACACTCTTCACCTTGCCTTGGCCTCAGATCATATGTATTGAGAGCTCAGTCTCTCAAGACGGGATGCCATTTGTCAGGTCCCATCAGCAGGCCGACACTGACATCTGATTGTTTTGTAAACTGAGAGCTACTAATTCTTCTTCCCTAAGTTAGAACGACACTCAGAAATCAGACAGTGTCTTCACTGATACTTTCAAAACTAACTTCTGGGTTTTATTCCTCGGTGGTGGTTGCACACACGCACGTAATGAAGTCTTAGTTGTTTTTACCTCCATGACTCTTTCTCGTCCTCCCCCCTCTCCCAGTGAAATTCTTCTTAACCAGCCCCATCTACTTTCATCGCACAGGGATATACAGCACCTTTGGCAGAGAACAGTTGTTCAAAACAGCAGCCTGTGAGGGACCATTCATGGGCAAACCATAGCAGTGGACAGCATGGTATTATGACTTGGTGTTATGGTCAAAGAACACACACACACACACACACACGCACACACACACACACACACACACACACACACACACACACACACACATACACACACCAAAAAACAATTCTGAGTACAGGTTCAGCAATCCTGAAGGAATGTACACGACCAACTACAAGCCTTGCTGGTTTTTGCGAGATCAGCCCTACAGACAGCTCACAGTTTAGTGACCAGTGCCCCTGATTCCTACAGACTGTTCTCACTATAGAGTAGCTAACCCTGTCCTTACAGTTTACCCACAAATTACCTTAGTGGTCTCAGGCCGAGGAAATAATATTAAACCCTTATGCTGGAGGGATTGAGTCTAAGCTTCTAGAGGCATCACTATTGAAACCAGGATGCCTTCAGTTGAAATTAAAGCACTTGCTGGGCATGGTGGCACATGCCTTTAATCCAAGCTCTAGGGAGGCAGAGGCAAGTAGATTTCGGAGTGGAAGGTCAATTGGGTCTATACAGGGTCACTTCAGGGTAGCTATGGGTATCGAGAGAGACCCAGCCTTAAAAAACAAAATTAAAAAAACCCAAAAATTCCAGCTTCTTGTGTGTTTATTTCTTTTAAACTATTTATTTTATTTTTAAAATTGTGTGTGTATATACATGTATGTATGTATGTGTGGGGGGTGTTGGTTAAGGGTGATGTGTTTCCTGCATGAGTGTAGTGGCTTGCAGAGTCCAGAAGAGGGCAGTAGATCTCCCTGGGACTGGGATTCTGGGGGTTTATGAGAGGTCTGATAGTGCTGGGAACTGAATATAGGTCCTCTGTAAGAGTAATTCACACTTAACCTCTGAACCATCTCTCTAGCATTGTCTAACTGTCTGTCTGTCTCTCCTCCCTCCCTCGCTCTCTCCTTTGCTCCCTTCTTTCCCTCCCTCCCTCCCTCCCTTCCTCCCTTCTTTCCCTCCCTCCCTCCCTCCCTCCCTTCTTTCCCTCCCTCCCTCCCTCCCTCCCTCCCTCCCTCCCTTCCTTTTGCATCTGTGTGGAGTTATCTCAGTATCTGGGGTATGGGAAGATAAAACCTAACAGGTTTTTATAATTCTCATCTGAAAACAGGTGAGAACGGCATGCGGTGCCGTCGGCACATCAGAACTTTTTCCTCAGCTTATCTTTCCCTTGGTTATTCTGAATGACATTTGTGTACATAACACCCCTTGTGTAAGTGACCCAAGGCTTTCTGCTGGTGAGCCGCAATCCCACATTTGGGGGTGTGTCCGTTTTTGATTTGTAACAACAACACACTCATCTGGGTTAGCAGGGATCTGCTGAGAACCAGCTCCTGTGTGGACTGAGTTAACACGCGTCAAATACTCAGACCGGTCCCAGGCAGACGAAGCAGAAACTGGGTGATGGCACTCCCATTATTATGAGGGTACCCTTAAATGTTTGAGTTAGTCCTACTCAGTTCTGCTCCAGAACACACAACTCACGAGATTCTGTTGAGAAACACACGTTACTTCATTAGAAAGGTATACACAGAAAAAAAAAAAAAAACTCAACAGCTGCTGTGTTATCCTCTTAACTTTCTGGCAGCTGTGCTGTGAGAATTCAGACCTTGACAGTAGTTAGATCTGACATGAGCTTGGCCCCAGATATTCAGGTCTCTTGGGAAGCCATATGTGAGTTTATGTTGCTGATGACGTATCTTGCCTACGGATCTATGCCTCCACAACAGAGACCAATGCGCGTGTATGTTTATCGGAGGTCAAGATTTAGCTAAGAGGCAGAGTCCAGTGTGCCCAAAGCCTGGGCTTCATCCAGCACAGCAGGAAAACAACAAAAAGCTCCTCCCGGGAACTAAGGGTTTGAGCACCTAGATGATGTGTTATGTAACATGTACCATCCTTGAGAAGGTATTTCTGTGCCTCTTTGGGACCTTTATTGGTGGAAGAGAGAACCTGAAGTCCTTTGGGGAACAATATAAACTGGGTAATATCATGGTAGGAAACTGTTATTTTTCCTTTCCCCCACTTCCCCTCCTCTTCCCACATCTCTTTCCTTTTTCTCTTCCTCTCTCTTCTCTCCCTCCTCCCCTTCACCTTCCCTCTTTCCTCTTCTTTCATTTACTTATTTTTTTCTCTTTTCTGGCAGTCTGCCAGATTTCCAGGAGTGTCTGGACCAGATCACTGTGTCCTACTGCAAATACAATTCTCAGTTCTTTTGAGAGATGGCACGCAGAGCTTAATAGCTAAAATTTCATTTGGAAAGGTGACTACTCAGCAAAAAAGAGGCCCCGTGTTTTGATGTTTTTTTTTTTTTTTTCCTGGAGGCCAGTCACTCTCACGGGTCTTGGTTTCACAGCTCAGAAAGCTAACTGTACTTAAGAGGCAAAAGAAGCTTTCAGATATCTTCTTAGAGCATGTTCAAGTTTGACATTACTAAAGCAAAAAGTATATGCTTTCCACTTCTCAGGCGGCTCTGTGGGGCCACCCGTGCTGTGAAAATGTGTCGTTAGTTGATGGGTATGGGTGGTTTCCACAGGAGCAGTGTAAGCTGCTCAGGGTTGGAGCTGTATGACACTGAGATGGACCAAGCAGCAGGAAGCTCCAGGGGATGCTGATCTTCCTCCATTGGCCAGAGAGGCAGGTGGTTCATCTCTTTGCTAGCACATCCCCCGGGCTGCTCCTCTTTCCTCTCCGTGGCCTGGTACTGGCTAATGGAGATATCGAAGTCAGCTTCTCCAGAAAGTGAGGTTAAATGAACAGGTGTTTTATCAGGCCCCAGACACATGCTTCATCTTCATATCATCAACCACAGATAGATAAACAAACCGGGGTGCAATATGGATAAACTGACCATAAACTGGGCTTAGCTCGGGGAATTCAGAAGGATAGTTACCATAACGGGGGTGGATATTATTGGCTTTCTTTAAAAAATTATCCATATACTTATTTGTTTATGGGTATGAATGATGCACATGCAGAGGCCAGAGGATAACTTGTTTGGGTTGGTCCTCCTCTTCCTCCTCCTCTTCTTCCTCCTCCTCCTCCTCCTCTTCTTCTTCAGATTTATTTATTTAATATATATGAGTACACCATAGCTGTCTTCAGACACACCCAAAAAGGGCATCGGATCCCATTACAGAAGTCAGCTTCTCTAGAAAGTGAGGTTAAATGAACATGTGAGCCACCATGCGGTTGCTGGGATTTGAACTCAGGGCCTCTGGAAGAGCAGTCAGTGCTCTTAACCGCTGAGCCATCTCTCCAGCCCATTTCTCTCCTCAAAATACGTGTTTCCCAGGCACTGAACGGAGATTGTCAGGACTGGTGGGAAGTACCTTGACCACTGAGCCCTCTCATTTGTCCTGGTGTTAACTTCTTTCATACCACTGAAGGTGGTAGTTTCTTATTCTCCTTCCCTTCTGTCATCGCTGTGGTACAGAAGATCCCATCTTTGCTGGAACTTCTGAAATAGAATCGTTTCATGTCACTTCTACTAAACTTCTCCCTAACTACGCTTGGTGATATCTTAGTCATCAGACACAGTCTCTGGCTTCTTCACCCTGCTCGGCCTTACGCTTGGCTTGGCGCCTTTGAAAATGGGGTGCACCTCTTTTCCTTCGATCAGCTACCCACCTACCACATTTTCCTGCTTCATCTTCCTTGTGTGCACGAGTCTGTGAGCATGTGGGTGCACATGCACATTGTGTGGAGGCCAGTGGCTGCAGTCAGATGTCTTCTTCTGTTAACTCTCTGCTCCAGGGTCTCCTCACTGAGCCTGGAGCTCATCAAGTTCCAGTGAACTCTGGTCTCTACCCACCCAAGTCTGGGATTACAGACACTTGGTGTATTGCCTGGCTCTGTGATATGTGTTGAGAGACCCTGTGGGTCTCCCTTCTCCCGTGGTTGTTGGCTACTGGTCTTGCAGGACAAAGGGAACAGAATGGATAAACAGAGTTTGGGCATTTTGTACAGCCTGGGAGTATGACAGATATAGCATACCAGAATCAGCTTCAGGGAGACAGATCAACTTTACTTGGGGTGAATGGAGGGTTATAGAGTTTAGGAGGAGGGAGCATGAATATCCAGGGTGGTCAAAGGTCCTTGGCTGGAAGGCTCAGGTACTGAGATACCTCATCCATGTGGGGAGGCACTCCAGGGATCTCAGTCGCTTGCTGAACGGGTCCTTATCAGGATAAAGGAAGCTGAACCTGTGATCTAACCAAGGCTACTTGCCATTCTGCAGGTAGAGGTGTCTGGGGAGGGGGTTCGAGCTCTCCAGACAAGGTAAGAGGAGAAGCCCTGCTGGCGAAGGGAGTCTGCTGTTTTGTGCCAATCTCAGAAGGCTGTCCAGACAATGGCAGACTTCTGCCTTAATTAGTCAAGCAACAGATCCAAAGGTGTGTACACCTGTGTGGCAGTTGCTTGCTGACTGAGACAGCTGTCTCTCCAGGACCTACTTTTTCTTTTTAAAATCATCGTTGGGTCACTTCACTACCCACCCTCTTCACGACTCTCCTAATGTCAACTCTTCCTTCTCTTTCACCCCAAACACCTTCTGTCTCATAAGTTTTTGTTGCAGGGTCTCAGGCGGTAAACACTGCCTGACTTTTCCTGGCGACTCTCTTCTTACTCACTTCATACAGAGAAGGGATGACAGATCCGAGAAACAGTTCTACCCAATCCAGTTCTGCTTGATGTTGTGATAAAACAGCTGGTTAAAAGCAAAATAAGGGGGCTGGGGGGAGGGTTATTCAGCTTATAAAGCCAGGTGACAGTCCATCATTGATGGGTACTCAAGCAACTAATCACATCTGACTCATAGTCCAGAGCAGAGAGAAGAGAACGGATCCCTACTCTTTTCTTTATTTTTTATACAATTCTGAACCACCAGGCAAGAGAATGGTGCTGTCCACAATGGGCTGGTTCTTCCCGACAACTCGGCTATCGAGACAGTCCCTCACAGACATGCCCGTAGGCTGTGGCCTGCTCTAGAGAATCCCTCAATTAAGGCCATTTTCCAAAGTGGCTTTGGGTTGTGGCAAGGTAACACTTAAAACAGATCAGCACACATCTAAGTCTAGAGTACTGACCCTCTGAGTTTAAATGGAGTTGCTGGAGGGAATATGGGTGACTTGTATAGTTGTGCTTCCTAGCCTGCTAGCTATCATGAGTGATGACTCACAGAAACTGAATCCCTGAAGTCTCTCATCCCCAGTCAACTTTCCCCTTCATATGCTCTAGTACTTCCAAGACCACACAGTTAGAGAAAGATTACATGAGCTGGGAAAAGGCAAGAAGGAAGGAGTGAATGGCTGGAGTCACACATGAGGCCTCATGACAGCACTACCCTGATCCCTGTTGCCCAAGAAGGATGCCAAGACAGAACTTGAGAGTGTCCCTGTTGACGTCACAGCTCCTCTGTTCCAAGATGGCCGTAAGCATGACATCTGCTGAGGACAGGGTCCCACAGTAGCTGTTACTCTATACGTAGCATTACCTAGCATGCTGGCATCACACTGTGGGAGGCAATCTCATCTCCTCCTTGACCAGATAGGTATCACTTCGGCATGTCTGATGTTTTCCCGTGAAGGCTGGCCTATTCTTAAGCTTAGCATGTTCTCAACATAATGATCACGGCCTTCCCCACTCACATCGTCGTCTTCCGTGATCCCCCGGTTCAGTCAGTAGTAGTCACATCTTAGCAGCCGTTAGGTGTCAAGTTCTGGACTAATGCCTCGTTCCCATATTACCTTTTCTGTCCTGATGCTTGTTGAATTCTGCTTTCTTTCCCATTAATACCGTACCTCAGCACATAAATCTTTGGTATGTTGGGCTGGGGGAACTCCATTTAAACATTGCTCAAGCCATAATAGCAGGCACAACCTAAATTTAGAGCATTCTTGTGGTTTTGTCAAGTCCTTGTGTCCAATGCCTCCCCTACAATGGCTGATGTCTTAAAGCGAATGGAAGTGGAAAGAAGGATTTTCATATATTGATACATCTCATCTACACCAGAAACCCTTTCATTACCGAGCGGATCAAGTCAAACAGCCTTTTGATATCTGCTGACATGCATTTGACCAGACAATCCTATATCAGAATAATACTGCTAATGGCCAGATACTTCCAAGGCACATGGTCTGTGATAGTCACCTGGATGTTCTGACTTTTAACCTGATGGGCAAATGAAACATACAAAAGCTTAAGCTCGGGTACATGCAAATCTTTAACTTAGTGGTTATTTTTTAAATATATTTATTTCTCACCTATGTTGTTGTGAATAATGTTTTGCTCCAAGTTCCATTTGTATTACTGGTATAAAAGTTGAGTTTTGTGGTTCTGGGGAGATGGCTCAGCAGTTAAATTAAGTGTGTTGCTGTTCAAGAGAGGACCAGAGTTCAGTTCCTAGCACCCATGTTGGTCAGCCCACAATTGCCTTGAACTCCAGCTGTGGGGGATCTGGCCTTATTGTCTGGCCTCTAAGGCAGTTGTTCTCAACTTGTGGGTCTTGACCCCTTTGGTATCATGTATAAGGTATTGAGAATATCAGATATTTACATTAAAATGTGTAACGACAAAATTATAGTTATAAAGTAGCAATGGAGTAGTTTTGTGGTTGGGCAGCACCACATGAGGAATGGTATTAAAGGGTCTCAGCATTCGGAAGGGTGAGAACCACCACTGCCCACCACAGACAGATCTACACATAAACATAAAAAGAAAGTTGAATTTTGTGTGTTGATCTTGGTTTTCTTTGTTAGGAAAGGTAGATTCGTGTGTGAGTGTGTGTGTGTGTATGTGTGTGTGTGTGTGTGTGTGTGTGTGTGTGTGTGTGTGTATGTGTGTGGTGTGTTACCTGACTGTGTATAGATTCAGTTCCATTTCTTTTTTGATATACTTATCTTTTTCTTTTCTTTCTTCTCTCTTTTTCTTCACTTAATTGTACTTTTGATGACAAACCACCCATGTGAAGCAAGTGTTATCCCACTGAAGTCTATATATATACTAGCCTTGTCTTCCATTGATAAAGCTATATTTGTAAGAAAATAATACTCGCTTTCAAGTGCTTTGCCACTAAGCCTAAGTTAGTGATTTGTTTTCCTGATCACGTTATCACTGCAGTATTCATTAGACTTTACTTTTTTTTTTTTTTTTGCCTATGCCAAAATTTGGAGTTAGAGCTGTACATTTTAGAAAATATAGCAATTTTAAATTCAGGTACGTCCTTGCTGAAAGCTGTTCTGGCTAGATTTGTATATGCAGCTTTTCACTGTTGAGTGAATTTCCTGGATTAAATCATTAATTTGTGGGGCTGGGGATTTAGCTCAGTGGTAGAGCGCTTACCTAGGAAGCGCAAGGCCCTGGGTTCCGTCCCCAGCTCCGAAAAAAAAAAAAAAAGAACCAAAAAAAAATCATTAATTTGTGGATATTAATGTTCCTGGTCAAAGTTTAAACAGTTGTTTTTATTCTAAGAAGAGTTTCCTAGGTGAGTGTTTGTGTGTAGATTAGAGTCAAGCATCAATGGCGCAGAGAACATGTGCCATTTTAGAGCAGGTGGGAGCCCACACCCTGTAGGTGGACCTCATAATTACTACATGTGTAGGAGAGTACACATGTAGTAACTGCAGGCTGTCTTTGAGTCTGCGGGCCATCTGTGTGTCTCACATGTGCACTTGTAGTGAGAATGTGTGGAGTCAGGCCCATGAGATATGAGACCTTCCTATACCTGTCACTGTCACACTGTGCCTGATGTGGCAGCTCCTTGAACAGGATGTCAGGGCCTCTGCTCTTCACAACCTGGAGGGTGCCACGTTCTTAACAAAGCTCCTTATCAACTGAGCAGGTGTGTGTGTGTGTGTGTGTGTGTGTGTGTGTGTGTGTGTGTGTACATCTATGTGTGTGGACAGGAGTACAAGAGGCAGGGGTAGGGGATGCCAGGAAGGAACAATACAGATGTCTCAGTTCAGCAGCTAACTAAGCTATGGATGTGTCTCACATTTTTGTACATAAGTGTCCTCATGGTTCTGAAAGTGTTGGACATTTGTTTGTTTTATTTATTGTTACTTTACTCAGTTTTCTATTTTAGAGAGTGGATATACTAGCCTTCTCCCTCAGCCATAAAAAGGAATTCCTCATAAATCTTTCTTAAATGTATCCCCATCAGACCTTTAAAAATATGCATGACTGCATATATATTCATACATATAAATAGATAGATACATAATACATAGTATAATCTATATACAGTATATACATACACATGTATACATATGTATGCAAAACATATATATAAAATCGTAAGCCATATTCATCATGTATCTATCCCCTAGAGTTATCTTCCTAAAATATCCCTTTCTAAAAAAGATTTATTTATTTTAATTTGTGTCTTTTCCATGTATTCACTCATTTTTATGTCTTTACTTGAACTGTCCTAAATTCTGAGATTTGGGTGCCACCATGAAAACTTCAAAAACATTTATCTATCATCTGTCTGTCTGTCTGTCTGTCTATCTATCTATCTATCTATCATCTATCTGTCATCTACCATCTGTCTATCTATCATCTATCATCTATCTATCTATTATCTATCTATCTATCTATCTATCTATCTATCTATCTATCATCTATCATCTATCTGTCATCTATCTATCATCTGTCTATCTATCTATCATCTACCTATCATCTATCTATCTATCTATCTATCTATCTATCTATCTATCTATCTATCTATGTGTGCATATGTGTGGGTGCTTCTCATGGCATGGGTGTGAAGGTCAGAGAACAGCTTTTGAGGATCAATTTTATCCTTCTACCATAAGGGTCAGGTGGATCGAATTCAGGTCATTGAGGGATTGGTGGGAAAGAGCCTTTACCCACTGAATCATCTCATCGACCCCATAACTTTTTAGTAATAGATTTATTTACCTTGAACTTCTTCTCAGACCATCATTCCAATGTGCAAGCAAATGACTGGAAGTTATGGGTTTAAAATGCAGCAAGTATGTGGGCCATACCTAGAGTCTGAATGGTTGGTATAATGCCCTCCTGTTTGAGATCATAAATAATAGGGTAGAGATGGTGAGATGGCTTATTGGTTAAGAGTGCATTCTACTCTTGTAGAGAACATGAGTTCCACTGTGTGATATTAAAAGTAGTTTCCAGGGTGTAGGTGGAGTGGATCACAACTGCTCATGATTCCACCTCTAGGAGATCTATCTGGTGCTATCTTCTGGCTTCTGAGGGCAACTGCACACACGGAAAATATGTTCACACAGATATGCACATAAGTAAAAGCCATTTAAAAATCAATACTGCTTCACATTTCATAGGGTAGAAGTCCACCCTGCTTGCAGTAGGCTGGCCTTGACAGTGTGAGAAACCAGGAGCTGCATGGGTGCCTGGGTGTTCCGCATCCATGCAGCTTTGATAATTTAAGAGGCCTGATGCATGAATAACTCTTTGTGTTTTGTAGGACATAGCTCAGCATCACTTGGAACTCACTAAGTAGCTGAGGATAACCTTGAACCTTCAATCTTTTGCCTCCACTACCCCAGTGCTGGGATTATAGGATTGTGCTACCACACTTGGTTTTTGGTACCAACTGAAGCCAGTGAACCCAGAACTCTGTGCATGCTAGGCAAGGACTCCTTCAACTGAGTGACATGCCCATCCCCTGTGTGTGCTCGAACGCGCGTGCATGCACATTGGTCTTCCCAATTTCAAGGATGCTAGTCAGGTATGACTCCCACTCCTGATGCACGTGAACAGAGTTGATGTGATACACTGTGTGACATTAAAGAGAAAGAGGCATGTGGGAAGGAATGTGACCCTGACGCACGCCCATGTAAAGTTTGGCATAGGTACAGTTGGCCTTTGGTTTTTGAAAAAGAGTTTTAAAAAGTGGCTTGCACTGCCTAAGTACTATTAGATTTGAAAGATGTCGTATCTTGGATACATGATTCTGTAGCACCACGAAGTCCTTGGGTATTGTGCTATAAACATGGATATTGAGGAGCAGAAACCCTTTGAACCACCACTAATTCATGAGAGATTTTCATAATTAAGTGCTAAATCGGCACAGCTGTGGCCTTTGAGGTGATAATGTCCTGCTAATCATCCCTCATTTAAACCTGCTAATGCCTCTCTCCTACCTAGACCCTGTTGTGGTCCAGCGAGCCTAGTTCAATGCCTCCAGCTTTTCTGAACAATTTGAATGCCTGGGGATACCCAGGTGTACCAGCTTTATTAATTAGCGAACATTTACCCTTGTCTTTCAGAGAAGTGACATGCAGAATTCATTGGCTTGGGAACAGTTGTTTTGCCAAGGTGCTCATATTAGGTTCTGTGGAGAAGAGGGGTAGAGGGGAGAGAACAGGCCAAAATGGGGCAGGGGAGGTGGCTCAGCGGGCAAAGTCTTTGATGTGCAAGTGTGAAGGCCTGAGTTCTGGTGACTAGACCCCCAAGTTAAAATCCAGGTCCTAGGCAGGGTCACAGAGCTCATGAGCCAGTAGTCTGTGAGCTTCAGGATTAAGGAGAAATCCTGTCTCAAAAATGATATGAAAAGTGATGGGGAAAGACATCAGCATGCATGCTAACATGTGCACACATTAACATATACACTTACCTGTACAAATGTTTTTTTTTTAAAGTAGACTTAAAAAAAGATGTATGATGGAATGAGAAACATCCATTGAGAAGCATAAACCTTGAAAGAGTATCTCCAGACTGGCAATATTATAACTGAGGCTTTGAAGCCATGTAAAGAGGAAACCATGAAGTGAGGTGTTTTTTGGTGTATTCTGACTAGTATTTCCCTCTCACAATGTGTACCAAAGGTCATTGGTCATGAGCCCAGGGTCATATTGCCACTGAGGGAACATATAAACATCAGAACGATGATTTTCACCAGCTGGTGGGTGAAATCTTGCCAGGTCTCTGTCTAGTCAGTACATTAGCAGCAGCAATGTACTGCACCACTTTGATGCCCCTCTAATGTAGGGAGGAGCTGACCACCTCCCCCTCCCCCTCAGAGGCCATGGTGCCTTGCCAGAAGCTGCTCAGCAGATGGGTGGCCAAGCACTCAAGAGCTCTCCTCAGACACAGTCCATCTGCTCTATCTTAAAGCATGTGGGTATCTTTCTATGTCTCGGCTGGCCAGCAGCTTCTCTCTTAATTTGCACCTCTGAGATTCTGAGCCTTCTGTGAGGCTTTTCTTAAGTTGGAGAGATAAAATTGTATTTTATTGGCAGCTCTTTTCAGCTTAGAAGATGGCAGGCTTTTAAATCCTTGAGTCTTGGTGACTCCATGGAGTAGGAGGGTTCTTTCAGTCCATAGATAGGAAGCCCGAGAATCCTTCCATATGGCTTTTGCCTGATCACCCATCAGAACTCAAATCCGAGTCCCTTCTTTTCTCTTTGCTGTCAAGCTATCAAGATTGAAAAACGGCATCCATTTTAAAAACATATTTTGAATCACCTCCATGTTTCCCTGAAGGTTGCTTGAAACATACTGGAAGGAGGTATAAAAATTAAACTAACTTGTTTGCCTTCAACCTAGGATTCCTAACAGAAAATCAAAATGAGACATTCACTAAAACTAAAACTCACTCTATCTCTACATACATGTGTTTAACTTTCTGGAAACAGTTGAAGTTAACATAGGCCTAAATACAAATAAATGGGAGAATGCAACACGCACTTCTGTGTAGACAGGAGCCAAATCCCCATGACCCAAGTTGAAGGCAAAATATGAGTCCAGCCACAGGAATATAAATGTTTACCCGGTGTCAATGAATATTTTATATCAATTCACTTTTTCTGTTTGCATAACTCTATATTAATTTGAGCAACTGTTACTTTTGTCTTTTTAATATCTTTGTAATTGTCAGGCAGTGTGGTAAACTAGAAGTGGATATGTGAGAGCTGGAGAAACCTGGGTCCTAAAATGGACTCAAGTAAAAATTAGCCAGACATGGTGGTGCACACTTGTAATCCCAGTGCTGGGGAGGCAGAGACAGGAGACTTTCTGGACTCACTGTCAGCTAGGTTAGACTACTTGAGAACTTCAGACCAAAGAGAGGCCCTGCTTTAATAAAGGAAAGGTATATGGGTCTGAAGAGATAGTTTAGAGACTGAAGGCAAGGCCATCCAGACTGCTCCACCTGGGGATTCACCCCACATATAGTCAACAAACCCAGACACTATTGGGGATGGCAGGAAGTACAAGCTGACAGGAGCCTGGTATAGCTATCTCCTGAGAGGCTCTGCCAGAGCCTGACAAAGACAAAGGTGGATGCCGGAAGCCAACCATTGAACTGAGAATGGGGTCCCCAATGGAGGAGTTAGAGAAAGGACTGAAGGAGCTGAAGGGGTTTGCAATCCCATAGGAAGAGCAATATCAACCAACCAGACACCCTAGAGCTCCCAGGAATTAAACCACCAACAAAAGAGTACACATGGAAGGACCCATGTGTCCAGCCCCATGTGTAGCAGAGGATGGCCTTGTAGGGCATTAATGGGAGGAGAGACCCTTGGTCCTGTGAAGGCTGCCCCAGTGTAAGGGAATGCCAGGGCAGGGAGGTGGAAGGGAGTGGGTAGACAGGTGAGGGAGCCCCCTCATAGAAGCAGGGGGAGAGGTGGATGGGCTAGGGGATTTTCGGAGGTGAAACCTGGAAAGGAGATAACATTTGAAATGTAAATACATAAAATATTCAGCACACACACAAACACATGCACACATACACTCACAGACACACAGTAAGGAATTAATTATGAACAGAAAGCACAACGCATACTACATAGGAAGAAGATGGTGAGAGGTGACCTGTGGAAAGGGAAACGAAGGGAAGGGAAGGGAAGGGAAGGGAAGGGAAGGGAAGGGAAGAAGGGAAGCTTTTAGACATTCTCTAGGCTGCATGCTTGAGGAGGATGTCCTCCTGATGGCTTTCTCTCTCTCTCCTCACCTAGAATGTCCCCCCGGACCTGTCCATCTGCACCTTTGTGCTGGAGCAGTCCCTGTCAGTACGGGCCCTGCAGGAGATGCTGGCCAACACAGTGGAAAAGTCAGAAGGGGTGAGTACTTATTTTCTGTAGTCTTGGGGTCTTTTTTACTGAACTTAGCTGTGTGTGCATCTTTGTTTGCCTGGGTATTATGATTTTTTTCTAAGTCAGTGGCTTCTACAAGTGGGTTCCTTATATTTGATTATCTAGCTATCTAGCAGGCTTAGGATGTCTTAAAGACATATAAAAAGACAATCCAGCCTCCATCTACTTCTTGCTTATGTGTGTAGTTTGTGAGTATTTGTGTGTCTCCTTACATGTGCCATGTCACAGTCTGATTTTGTGCCTGGTCATTTATCATTGAGCTCTGTGGCCTCTTCAGATGCCTTTCCCATGCAACATCCCTAAGCATCTTCGTAACTAACACAGTTTCATGGCACCATTCTGAATTTTAAGTGACGAAACTACAGCAGTAGCTCCAGCGAGTTGTAATCTGTAATTTTGAGAACAAGCCAAACCATCTCCTGAAAATTAAAACTCCTATTCTCTCTCCTCATGGAGATATTTTTCTTTGAAAGTCTATTGGATTATTTTAATTAATTTTTTTTGGAAGACACAGGATTGCTGCTTTTTGGAGTATTGCCTGTTCTTAATCAGTTCATTAAAGTCTTCAGACCATCAGGAGCATACGTGGCCATCACACACCTTCCCACTTACCAAGGTGTTTCGAAGTCTAAAAACCTATTTGTTTCCGGGAATTCAACTGGTGCTTCCTTTTGCCGTTATTAACTATGTGTTGTCATCATTGAGCCCCCTTTTTAATTTGTATAAATAAAGAGATTTAAAAAATACTGTCATAAAGTTTTACAAGGTGACCAATCAGCTATGCTATATTTTATTCTTAAGGTCTTCAAACACATCTTATAACTTTTGTGTTTTTTTCCCTCAATTCTAAATTAATTTTTCACATATGAGATATATGTGTGACCAATGTGGACAAACCATTTATGGCTATCATCCTGAGAGTTTTATATTTGTCTGAAATTCTTCGGAAATAAAATGGAACACACAGGAACGATTCTGTGTCTTAGTTTCCGTTTTAGGTGCGAGTCGGAGCTCAAGTGTTAACATGGCCATCCTGTACCCATCTCACAATATTTTGCTTTTCCGTAACCAATTTAGTTGATTTAAAAATTAAATCTCAAGAAATTCTGTGAGGGAGTGTGCTTGCACAGTGTTGGGAGTGAACGTTTCAGTAGTGTTTGTGGGAGACAGTTTGAGGGTGACCCAAAAATTAGAAATAGAACTGTCACATGGTCTAGCAATTCCACCACAAGGTATAGATCCTGAGAAAATAAAATGAGTATGTTGAAGAGAAAAGAGTTCTAACATAATGATTAAATATGGGAAAGAATGGTGATTTCATTCGCCATTGTACAGAAAGCTGGTTTGCCAGCCCTCAGATATGACACCCGCTTCATATTATTCAAAAGTCACTTTTGGTCACTACAAAACACAGGCCTCCCATATCAGTAGGTGTGAAGGTTTTAGAATTTATCTTTCCTTTGTCAAGGTTTTGCATTCTGTTGCAGTGGAGTTAAGTTATGAAAAGGTGAAGCTGGTTTCTTTCTGGAACAACCTCTTGTGGCTTTAAAATAACATGAAGACCTAACAATGCTGAAATTTGAATCTGCCCTTACAAACAAAACTCTAAGCAGTTATCTGCGTTTGCCATTATTGCTTTCCCATTGTTGTGGATTCTGGCTTACCTCAGTTGCCCTAAATTAAAAATGTATGTTACAAAGCCGCTTTTTCTCAACGTCACTTTTGCACAAGCTGAATCCATGAGGTTGAACTAGGCAATATCACGTGCCCAGAGGAAACAATTTAAAGTAGCATTTAGGGAGTTGTGTTTTTAACTTTTTATTGTTAGAATTCTGGACACACACACACACACACACACACACACACACACACACATCGCTGCCACAGTGCTTTTACTTAGTCGAGTTTTGAGTTGTTCTTTAGCTAGAAAATGTCTACCACAGTTACAGTAGACATCCGTGTGAGGTGTTAGATCAGCATCTTTCAAAGCCCCACATGGTTGCCATAAGCATTAGTCAGGATGTAGAGTGTGGTAGGACTCGCCCATAGCATCAGTTCTCAACCTGTGGGTTGCTACCCCTTTGGGAATCAAATGACACTCACACAGGGGGTACCTAAGACCCTTAGAAAGTACAGCTTCATTATGATCCACAGCGGTAGTAAAAATAGTTACGAAGTAGCAGTGAAGGCAGTTTTATGGTTGGGGGTCACCAGAACATCAGGAATTGTATTAGAAGGTCACAGCATTAGGAAGGTTGAGAACCATTGTCCTGTATAGGATGTTGGGGTGGTGTGAACAGTGTGGGATACATCATAATGGATCTTGAGGAGGTCTAGGTTAGGAAGCCTTCCCAACTGAGTAATAGCAGTTTCTCTTTTAAACAGCCCTGTTACATATATATATATATATATATATATATATATATATATATATATATATATATATATATATATATATTCCCCCCCAGTCAATCATCAGGTCAGGGTTAGGCTGTGTAACTGGCAGGTGCCCTAGGAAATGAGTCTCTTGGACTCAGCACATATGCATTCCTCTCTTCCCAGCCATGTAACACCTCTCTAAACCAAAAGCATTCTGGATTATTTCATCCACAGTGATAGGAGTCCATTGTGCGAGAAAACAGAGATAGAGGTCTGAGATACATGTAAGCTTTCGATGAATTGTATCAGTGTTTGCAATTCAGAGAATCACGACAGTAAAGGGCAGCAAGCCGCTGCCCACAGATGCCTGAAGATGCTGAGAACAGAGAGAGCCCAGCGAGGCTGCAGAAGGTTGCATCTGTTGTGCTGTGTCTACTGCATCTTGCTCAAGTTTTTAGTTTTTTTTTTTTCTGACTTCTGTACATACCCATCTTTCCTTCTTGTCCTTCTGCGAGTCCTGGATTTCCTGTGGCTCTTAGTTCTTGTCTGCCTCTGAACCCACCAGGGTGGGTTGCTTCTTCACAGATCACTTTGTGGCTATTGCTCTAGCACAGCGTTCAGAGGCAGAGTGTGAGGGTCCCAACCCTGCCATATCTCAGCACTGCCTTCCCACAGAGGGAAGTGTGCCTTCGTCCTCAAGTTTGAGAATTGGCCAAATGATGTTGGATATAGAAGAGTTAGTAGTCACTGCAAAGTGGCTTACCTAAAATCCTAGCACTCAGAAAGCTTAGGCAGAAGGATTGAGTTTGAGCCCAGCCTGGGGCTACATAGTGAATTCCAAGAAAGTCTGGGCTACAATGTGATGTCCTGTCTCTATACAGATTTCTATTCATACCCTTTTCTTACTTCTCACACATGAGCAACCCACACGGTTGTTCTGGAACTCAGCCCTGCCTACCTTTTTTCTGATCGTGGTGGCTTCCTTCCTTTGGAACCTTGGCTACTCCCACACTCTAGGTCTGCCACACAGAGCTGAGCAGCTTAATGATGATGTCATTATGTTAAAAACACAGTGACAGCACTTGCTATTCTAGTTTCAAAGAGTTTAACCCTTTGTTTAACTTTTCGCTCTTGAGGTTGGTTTCATCTTGGCTAACTTACAAAAAAAAAAAAATAGTTGACATACCCTTCTCTTTATATGACTTCATTTTTAAACACATAGTTGAAACCTGCTTCTGTGGGCACACCTGCCAAGTGAGAAGTGATACACAGTGGTGGGAAGAGCTTGTTCAGGAGATTTACTGAAGCTTCTTTCTAACAATATTTGCAGCATTTGCTGCAAAGGCTTCTCCTTTGTTTAATGCCACAACTGCAACACACAACTTGTATGACCTATTTTGGAGCATGTATTTTAAAAAAAAAAACACTTTATATTACCTGTCCTTTCTGTCATTTGGTATTGGTTGTCTTTGGTTCTAGAAGACTATAGAACCTTGCCCATTTTGGCCTTGACTTATGACTATTTGACTGCTACCTGGAATATACTATATTCCAAGGTATGTAAAGTTTTCTGTGAGCCTTAAATGCAGGTGAAAGTTGAGGAAATAAGGGTCAGAGGCTGAGGATGTCTGCTGCTAGATAGTGGCCCCAAGACATGAGAGGGAAATTGCACCCACAAATCTTAAGCTATGGTTGAACAAACCAACATAATGACAATACCAGTTGACATGACAAGCTGAGTAGGGGATAGTCAAGAAGGTCCTACCCCTAGATGAAGAGCTTCAGGAGATCAGTTCCCACATAGGTTGTCCAACCCCAAGTGATCAGCCCTGCATTCATTACCAGCAATGCTAAATGAATTAAGTAGGTTGTATATACCTGTGTACATATTTACATATGCATATAACAATAGAAATAGAAGAAGAAGAAGGAGGAGGAAGAGGAGGAGGAAGAGGAGGAGGAGGAGGAGGAGGAGGAGGAGGAGGAGAAGAAGAAGAAGAAGAAGAAGAAGAAGAAGAAGAAGAAGAAGAAGAAGAAGAAGAAGAAGAAGAAGAAGAAGAAGAAGTAGTAATGAATTGGGAAGAAGGGTGTATGTAGTAGGAGCTGGGGAAGTCAAGCAGATGCAGTATTCACGTATGAAGTTCTCAGCCAAATATTAAAATTAGACACTAAAAAGTAACTATAGCATAATCTAGGAAGATGTAATTAGAATTAGCCAGAGTCTGCCCATATAGCCTCTTCTCAGATGGGGAAGTATGTTGGTGTTTCTGTCACTTCTTCAGTTTAAGTCATGGTAGGCATATCTCACCGTGGATCTTAGTGGTTTACTATAGGTTACAAGTGATGCTTTTAAAGTAAATAAAATTAGGAGATGATAAATATTATGAAAATATAATATCAAGATGAATCTTGAATGAATTGAATTCCAGTCACTCACTTAATTAATACCATTTTTTTAACGTTTGGAAATAAGCTATGACATATAAAGTCCCTATGGATCTAACAGTGACTAATGTGAGTTTTGCCATTGATGGTTCTGTGATTGCAAGGTCAGAAAAATAACTACATTTCTTGAGGACTATGTTAAGTATATAGGATTTCTAATTTCTGATTCTGGCTTTTTTTCTTAGTTTTAAACTCCTCCTCCATGCAATTAGGATTACTCTCAAAACTACTAGCATAAGATAATTTCAAGTTTGTTTCCAGGAATAATTATTATGCTATTCTCTAGAATTCATGTAGAAAATGGAACTTCTGGAATGAAAACATATGATATTTTCACCAATATTCTTTATCTTCTGAGGAAAAAAAATCACTTTGTATAATAGACACTCACAGAAATTCTCCTGCCTCAGACTCCTAGGTGCTAGGATTATAGGTGAGAGCCATGACACCTGGTTCAGAGGTATTCGTAAAGTCACATGAATGGTTCCATTTACTCAAATAGTTTATTCGATACAAAACTATAAGCATACTGCTTGTTTTTAAATAACTTTTTCTTCTAAGGAAAGGGACAGGGACGCCCCAGTGGCCTAATTGTTGGTCGAGCTAGCAGATGTAAGGTGATCCTGTATTTTTTGTGTGAAAAAAATGAGTTGTAGGATGTGACATATTAACAACTTTTAAATTTTATTCTCATAAAATTTCATCTCTTTGAGTCGTGTACTCTGAGAATACTCAAAAGTGCATGAAAAGACTACTAGGTGAACTCACTGGAAGATGAATTTTTTTAAAGTACATTTAAAAAATATCAAAGCACTATAAGTGAGTTTTTATGAGTACATGTATTGAGCCTTGAGGTACCAATTTCAGATAAGCAATTGCATAAAAAAATGATCTTGTACCTGTGCAAGATCAAAAGGTGAAATTCAGGGAGTCTAATGCTGTGTCTTGTAATTACCAAGTACTAGGATTATACAGCAGACTCAAGTCCAACCCTGGTAGGCCACTGAGCAATCTCTGTGCCCCGTAGTCTCCTTATTTATAGAGTAAGACAAAACAATAGCATCTCCCTCATGGAGTCATGAGACTTAAATCTGTGACAGACACAGGGCATGCTCCCCCCCGCCCCCCACCACACACACACACACACACACACACACACACACACACACACACACACACACACACACACACGGAAGGCTTTAGGGTGTGTTCATGAATTGGTATGCTTTCTCTGTTGAGTAGTTCAATGACATCTGGATCAGCACATCATTTCACTCAGAACAGCAAATATCCACAGGTTCAGTTGTCAGTTCCCTCTGTCTCTTCAAACAAATGACCACCACTGTCATACACTGCTTGACACATTGCTATTCTCTTACATTCCTAGAACTCACATGTTTATTAATTTTGTTAGCTGAAGCAGAGGTGAGTGTAATCAGGTGTGTTTAGTTAAAGCTCTTGTTATCATGTAAAGGCATCAGCCAGAAGCACTCTAACGGAGGAAGGGTCTATTTTGACTCAATATGTCCACCATGGCGGGGAAGGCACAGAGGCAGGGAGGAAGGTAGGTGATCAGGTTACATCCACAATTGGGAGGCAAAGAATGATGAACACTATTGTTCAGCTCACTTCTCTTATTCAGTCCACTGAGGGACAGTGAAAGGCACCCTGGTTCCCAATTGAGGAGGTTTGAAAACCCAGTGACCCTGAAAGGGATGGTAGGCATTTGGCCTGACTCCCAGGAAACCAGGCCTGTCATTAGTCCACAGCTGTCCATAGATTTGTGACCATCAGTCATGTAAGGGCAATGCCCCAAACCCCTCCACAGGTAGAGGATGTGACCACAGGTCAGTAGGCTCAAGACATATCCTATTTATAATGAGGTACCTAAAGGCCTGGAGGCTTAGCCAATCACCTTTTTTTTCCAAACACTCCTCCCTACAAAAGGTATTTAGTCTCAGGACCACTCTGAGAAGTGGTTTTACTCATCCACTTTCCCCCTCGGCCCCAGCCTAGATCCAGCCTAAGGGCCACCACTCTGTTCTCAGCTCTTCCAAGGCATTCCAGCAGCTCCTGGATGCCCAAGAGCCTAAGAATTCCATGGTCTCCTTGCAGGCCCGTGGACCACTGAGCCAGCTCTGGCTGTGTCCCTCTCTCAAACTGTGCTTCGCCACCCCTGGAACAGTGTCCCGAAGCTTCCTTACAGTCTAACACCTACCCATGGGGTAAGCACAGTCAATTTCCCATGTCCTGTCCCCCAGAGCCACCTGAGTCTTGTGGTGGAATGGACATGGGAGCCCACTAACCTATAGCTCAGGACTGGAACCATGAGATGGTGACACTCACAAAGGGTGAGTTTTCCCACTTTAGTTTAATCTAGTTAAGATAACTACCCCATCTCGTTCAAGGCCAAATACTAATGATCATAACCCTCTTCAGTTGATCTTGGGGACTTGTTTCCTAGGTGATTACAGATCCGCTCAAGTTGACAATTAGTAGTGGCCATCACATTCAATATTTCTATACATTCTTCAAAATACAAGGGGAAGCTCCGAGTACCCAGCACGACCTCCTCCAGTCCACCCTTGTATCTACGAAATGCTTAATGGACTCATGCTTTCCGTAGTAGCTAGTACCATGTCACTACCTCTTTGTATGAGAAATTTCTGTTCTCAGATGTCTACTGTAACTTACAGTGTCTTGAAGGGCTGGGTTCTGTTTACATCTGATTTCTGGAACATCCCTCTCAAGTAAAACTAAAGACAACCATTTCAGGGAGGAGCCCGGAAATTTTCCTGATAGATGTGTTATTCTCTGTTGTGTCTAAAAGCCCATGTATGTGAACACATTTTTTTCCTTCACACACAGAATTGGAATTGTAATTTAAAATAAATGGGAGTGTAATTTCCTAAACCACCTTCCAGGTGCACAGCTTTGCTGATCCTCACCTATTTTCTTGTCATGTATAGAATGTGGAAGCCTGTGGTTGAAATGTGCGTCTTGTATTCATAGACATTGTTTTCTTTATATTCAGGAGGAAAGGCTGTGTGAGTCTGTATTTGACTGAAGTAGTTCACAGACTCCAGCGTCAAATTCAATAAGGGGGTCAGTTTAATCGGTGTATAATTTAATCACAGTGGCAGAGTTATGGGCTGTCTTAGATTATGAATCTGAATGTATAGGTTATTTGATATGATTAGAACCGTTCGATTTGGACATTTTCTCAGATTTCTTGTGTGCTTACTCTATAAATATACTTATTTATTATTATATATAAATATGGATATTTATATATAGCTACTTCCTAGCAAACAAACAATAGGATTAATTCATGTGATGATCTATTGCAGAATTGCTGGTGTATTGTTTGCTTCTCTGCTGCTGTAATAATAAAACATTGTGACCAAAGATTCCTTATGGAAGAGAGAGTTTATAACGTGCCAGGATTTTTGTTAGACTACCACTGAGTGGGTAGGGGAGTTGTCAGTGTCTTGACTTTATTTGATAGCTACTAGTTAGTTCTTACTTAGACCGATGGAAGCTCTTTAGAAGATGATAACCATGATAATCAAGGTTAGAGGTTTAGTTCCTCATCTTAATTGTGTTTTCTAGACAGTCACATCTGGGTATGATAGGGGACATTTCTTATTCCTATAAGCCCATATCTCTAAGTGGAGCCTGGTGCACACATCTGAAGTCCCCACATGCTTCCTGCACATGCCCTGATCCCTTGGAGTGCCTGAGGGTCTTGACTCTTGATGCACATCCCCTGAGTACTGTGAATGTGACTGTGAATTTATAAGTCATCTTCTGGTCTATGCAGCTCTGCCCTTCTTGGCATGTGTAGGTGTCTAGTTGTAAAGGAAGAGGCCCAGGAGTTATGGAAGAGGGCTGCAGCCACCGTAAAAACACGGTTCACCTTTGCACACATCAATTTTTTTTTCACAGTTTATAGAGCTGGGGTTTAAGGATTTTTTTTCCATGACGTCTAGGGATATTCACAGCAGACCTGAAGTTTCCTTAAGGTTGATACCTAGGATCTTTTCCCTAATAGTTAAGTAATACAGCCTATCATTATCCATGGCTGATGATTCTCTTCCTTTGTGTTGCTTATCAAGTCTTTTAAAATGCATTAAAGCTGTACACAGTCCCAGGCTTGAGACGCAAAGCTGAGCCTTATGCCACACAAGTGTGTCTATTATTAGTCCCCAAATAACAATGATCGCTTATTATAGAAATGTATCACCGTCCAATGAGGTCCATCCTAAGTGGCTGCGTTTTCCCCTCTCATGTTCTTCTAATTTTTTTATTTGTCTCAAATGAGATTCCTTGTAGCATTTAATTGTGCTTAGTAATCCTGATAAACTGCCCACCCAGCAGCCAGCTGCCTGTTATTAACTTAGGGACCCACCATTAGAATTTGTTAACATGAAATCTTCTGCAAGAACCACTTTGACATACTCTTTGCTTCATAAGAGGAAGTGTTGGCTTAAAGTGTACACATTTCCCTGAATTTAGACAAATTCAGGGATCATTTAAATAACAATAAAGCCACCATCCTGCTTCTATAACAGGGATAATTGAGGCGATCTCAGTGTTCTACTGCCTGCTTTAAGCTTTAAGAGGGGGAAAAATAAGTTGCCGAATAAAAATTATGAGTACCTTTTGCTGAACTAGGTCACACATGAGGGTCCAGGACTCCTGAGGTGACTAGTCATGACTGACAGATCTGGCAAAATGGAAGCCTTGTGGGTCATTTAATACAAAGCAGAGTGAAAAGAGAAGTTAGGCTAATGTATATAATTCAGCAAATTACTGGACTTGCTTTTGTGGCCTCATTTGCTTAATTAAATTTATGGTAAAAAACTTTTTTCTCAAACTGACAGTAGAATTTTGCAGTCTCATGCAGTTTAAAAATACACACCACAGCCGTTATTCTCAGGGGCAGATATGGCCTCAGCGTTTATAATCTCTCTAATAAGGATGCTGTGTCTATGTGGTCTCCTTTACTGCTTTGCATTTTCCATTTTGAAATTACTTGGCCTGTTCCTGGAAACACTTCAGAGGCCTCAGTTTGAGGTCTAAAGACGCTCCGATTCTGTCATTTGGAAGTATGTACTAAGAGGCTCAAGATGGCTCAGTCGCTGCTCTTGTGGAGAAACTAGACTTGGCTCCTAGCACCCACTATCTGTTAACTCCAGTTCCTGGGGATCTATCCTCCACCTCTGGTATAAACGGGTGTAAAGCGTATATATGATACGCTGACATACGTGCAGATAAAATGTCCATACATATAAAAGTAAATACACCTTTTTTTAAAAAAATAAAATAAAATGAAATAAAATGTATAATACTGTGGGAAAGAAGTATGTGTGGAGATGGCTCGGCCTTGAGAGAGTATGATCCTGGTCTTCCAGAGGATCATGGCTCAGTTCCTAGCATCTGTACCATGAGGTTCATAACTACCCGTGACTCCCGCTGCAGGCAGTCTGACTTGCTCCTTTGACCTTGCTGGGCATCTGAACTCTCAAGCACAGACCCACCCACATACATATTTGTTTAAAAGATGAGTTCAGAAGGAGAATTGAAAGATTCCTTCGTGGCTGTTGTGTCCAGTAGGCAGGAAAGCATGCTGGAAAGCCTTAGACAGAAGGCCCACAGTAAAAAGTAGAATTTTTCCATTCAGGGGAAAAACTCTGAACTTGAACTGTTAAGCGTTAGCATTCTAACATAGCCGTGTGGATTTCTTTTAGTTCTGTGTTGATTGGCAGTCGGGTCATTTAAGAAATAGTTGGTATCACAGAGTCCACATACAATACATAGCAAGTTTTACAGGGAAAGAAATTTACAAACCCAAGCAGTGTTTGTTTTACATGGTTTCCCATCTGTGTCAGACTCAGCAGGAAACATTTGGAGAGGAAAAAAAAATCAGTAATTCTGTTTCCAGAGAGCAGTTGACCAGTATTGTGACTTTGGGGATAAAAATTTAAAAGGCCTTAAACTAGGAACATTTAAAAATGACTAATTTAGAATTTGTTCACTCTAATAAGAGGTATTATGTTACATAAGAAATATGGTTCAGAGACAATGGAAACTTCCAAGGTAGCTAGGGGATATGGAGCCAGAATCCAGCACAAAAGAAATCCTTCGAGGTATGCCTAACACTTCCAGAAACTTGGGGGTTTAATATTATATATATGTATATATATATGCATGGTATGGGGTATGAGAGATAGCTTAGAAGTTAAGAGAGTGGCCATTCTTGCAGAGGACCTGGGTTCAGTTCCCAGTACTAGTGTAGCAGCATACAATGGGACTCTAATATAATCACCTGCATACATGTGGTGCACATACACTCAGATATGAGCATATGTACACATAAATGAGAATAGTAAATATATACCCGCTGTTGAAATGAATGATAGCACAAAAAGTGGGAAGACAAAAAGCTGCTCTTCCTGGAACATGCTGAAGTTACTGATTTGTACTAGAATGTTAAATGCCTTCCACGCCTAAGTCATCTTTAGCGTGAAGAAGACTGGTGTACACAGCAACCTTTAGGGGAAATGGAATCCAAATATTTGATTAACATAAAAGAGAAGAATGAAGAGAAAAGACTTAAGAACATAGTGGGATTTAATCTGCTCTGAATTTAGATTGTGGCGGTGGCTTTCTGCTCTCTAAATATGGCAAATTAATTTGCTAATTGTGTGCTTTCATAGGCAAAATTATGAAATGTAAATTGTTTCAGTCTCTTCCCTTCCCTCCGCCCTCCCCTCCCTTTCCCTTCTCTTTCCTTATTTCCTCTTCCCTTCTCTCTGTGGTATAGTTGCTGGGGGCAGGTGTGGGTGGTGTGGATAGAGGATCAAGCTAGGAGCTGTGCAGGTAACAGGCAGCAGGAGCTCTGCCACTGAGATCCATCCCTAACTCTGTAAGTCAGGTTTTGGTAACAATTTAACAAGACCAGGAGACCAACAGGATACAAATACAATGATAAATATAATGTAGCAATAAAGCTAAATGTAAGTGAATACAATATTCAGATTAAGATTCCTGAATTAGGGCTGAGGAGGCTGAACATGCAGGAGGCCTGCATACTGCCTTTTCTGTTTCTTGATTGACAAATGCATGCTGTTGAGCCCATTAAATTACAGGAAAAATAAAAGCAGTAGTCTGACAATGTGTGTGCATGGCCGGAGTATCAATGTTACTGACAGAGGAGTGATAGGGCAGGAAACAGGCGATTTGTAGGGCACATGCAATGATCATAGATTTCTATGACTCTGGTGATAGATACTTAGTGAGTCAAGACAGGCACAATGGTGAGGGAAACCTAAGTCAGTCAACCGTGGGTTTAAGACTACAACTGTCATAGTAACTGTTACTGTACACAGGGAGGGTAGTTGACAGGGTGTAGATTTGCAGGAAGCTCTCTGGGACTGTCTTCTCAGCAACCTTTTATACTTTGCAGGGGGAGGGCCTGTCTGTCTTGTGACTTTCTGTGTTTTGTAAAATTCACTAGCTTCCTGATTTTTTGGAACCTAGTGTTTGACCAGAAAGAGTAACTGCATAACACCATCTCAAACAGAATGACACAGAGAATTCCAAGCAGCAGCAGCAACAAACTGTGTAAGGTTACGCGATTTCCGTCCCTTTGTGTGTTCACTTATAATTAAAGCATAAACTGAAAACAGAGATGGTATAGGAATTGTGTTTTTTTTTTTCCTTTAACGATGCCAATTTCAGCATGAGTTATTTTGTATTTTGGCTGTGTCCTATGCTAAGTCAAGATGACATTTAAATGAGCATTTTTTCTAAGAGAATTTTGTTTTGTTTTAAAAGTGAAGGTTCCTTTTTATTACTGATCATATGATAAAACACTTAGTATAATCTGCTACAAATATTACAGTATTTCCTCTAGCATGATAGGATTAATATATTCTTTAAACTTCCAAGTAATCGGCGCTAAGGATTAGTTTAGCATGCACAAGGCCCTGGATTCTACTTCATTCCTGAATAAACTGAGCAGGTTATAAACCCAGCATGTGGGAAGTGGGGCAGAGGGATTAGAAATCTAAGGTCGCTGGAGAGATGACTCAGCGGTTAAGAACACTGCTCTTCCAGAGGTCCTGAGTTCAAATCCCAGCAACCACATGGTGGCTCACAACCATCTGTAATGGGATCTGACGCCCTCTTCTGGTGTGTCTGAAGACAGCTACAGTGTACTTATATATAATAAATAAATAAATCTTAAAAAAAAGAAAAAGAGGGATTGGGGATTTAGCTCAGTGGTAGAGCGTTTGCCTAGTAGAGCGTTTGCCTAGCAAGCGCAAGGCCCTGGGTTCGGTCCCCAGCTCCGAGAAAAAGAAAAAGAAAAAGAAAAAGAAATCTAAGGACATGCTTGGATTCAAGTTCAAGCCTGAGCTATACAAAATCTTGTCTTAAAAACAAAACAAAACAAAATAATGATCCTCCCCCCGAGGATATAATACGTTCTTAGAAAAATGTCCATTCTTCCATTTTTTTCTCCTATGTTTTTATGAATTTGGTGGCTGCTTAGATTCTAAAACTGATGAGGTTTTCAGAGATTTTTTTCTTTTGTGTGTGTGAATTTCTTGGATTACCCTCATGGAAATTAATTTTTTTTCTCTCTCCTTGATATTTTCAGGAATTGTAAAAAGTGACTAATGTTGACTTTGGCAAGAGCTCTGTCATGAAATCACTCTGTCTGGCTTGTGTGTTGTTACAGCCCTGTGGTCCTCGTCTTGTGTGTTTAGTTGACTGTTCACTGCCTAGCACTTGCTGTTGTTAAGCGTCTGCCTCTGGGTATTTGGAGAGAGGATGGGTTGTGTCGTCCTCATCAACTCCTGATTTATAATTATTAAAACTCCTGTAGCTGCAGTTAACTATGACTTGATTCCCTGGGTCTGAGAAATCCTATAGTGTTTATCTTTCCTCTGGTATATACAAGCCTGTACACGGTGTGAATGTCTAGCATTTAAATATGAACATGATGGTAATATATATTTTGTTAATTTTTTGTAGTATTAAAATTTTCCTGATAAATATGGAAAAGAAATAATGATTTAAATTTTTTTCTTGTAAGAATACAAATATAAGATTGGTCCATTTGGAGGCAGGACAATCTGTGACAGCTGAACTACAATTTTCTTCCTTTGTTACCTTACAAAGAATTGGGTTTCATTATGACAGGGTTTTTTTTTGGGGGGGGGGACTGTTTGTTTCTTTTTCTGAAGGAGACTTCTTTTTTTATTAAAGATTTTTTTTTAAATTTACACACACACACACACACACACAAACATACACATACACACACACACATGGGTACTTTGTCTACATGTACATTTGCACACCAGAAGACCCCTGACTGTTGTGAATTGCCTTGTGGGTGCTGGGAATTGAACTCAGGACCTCCAGAAGAGCAGTGTACACTTCTTTAGAGTGTAAGGGAGGGAGTGACCTTAGAGCAGATGCCTCTGGCAACTAAACACGTCCCTCAGATAGCCAGGATGCTCTGTGCTAAAAGATCTTTGGCGTTTTGTAAGGGCTTTATTTACGTTGATTTTTCTTTCTATTTATTGTTTGTTTCTTTGGAGACAAGGTCTCACTATGTAGCTCTGGCTGGCCTTGAATTCACTGTGTAGACCAGACTGGCCTCAAACTCACTGAGACTGGCTGCCCCTCTATCTTTTGAGTACTGGGATTAAAGGACTGTGCCACCACTCTCAGCCTTAACATCATTTTATAACATTTAACAAAGGTTGCTTACAAGCCGTAGAGCTACTTAGCCATGCCCTGGATTTCCTCTTAAATGGCTTTAGCTCTTTATCTGATTGATGAAACTTTCTAAGGAGAAAAAAAAATTAAAGTAATTTATGCATGAAGATTTATGCGTGAGGAGTAGGTAGTAAACATCCGTTTTCACAGGACACAAACCATACATTCTATCCCAGGGGTAAGTGGTGGAGATTTACTTTTAGAATTGAGTATGTCCCTTCAGAATGGAATCCAAGAACATTCTGAAAGGCAACACTCTTGTTGACATGTGATTTTGCTTTTTTCCCCCGCCTTTTATGCTGAGGGTATAATAACTAACATCACCTATTTTGTTTTTTTTAAGAGTCACACTATGATTAGAATACTATTCATTTCAGTAATAAAAATAATTTAAATCGATCTGAGTGTCATGTCAGAATTACTTGACAAATATGCTTTGATTTTTCCACTGTGAAATTTTATGTTGTGCTCAAAAGAATGAGGTAAGAGAAATTCTGCTTTTACTGTTGTAAGGGAAGTTACCATGAAGCGCTATGTGTCCAGACTGTTACTGCCCTTTGTAATTAAATGCATTTTGGTGGGAGGGCTTCTTAACACCAAGATGGCAGATTGTGCTTGTGAATCCCATCACAGCTCAGCTCAGCCCAGGCTTGAGTTCACTGGGCTGTCTTCTGGACCTGCCTCATTTTTAGCAGAATACCTGTGGGACTCCTTGATTAACTGAGATTGCTTTTGTGCACTGAGGTGAATTGCTGGTAATGAAAAGTTTGAACACTGTTGTGTGTTCTTTAAAATGGGAAGCAGGTTTTGAGTCAGGGGTCACATTTACTTGACTTAGACAGCTACTGGAAACATTGTTAGGAGCTTCTGTTTTGTTTTGTATTTTTTAAAAAAAATTTTGGCTTTTTCTTTCCACAGCAGGTTGATGTGGAAAAATGGGTATGTGTTCCCCTGCATTTGCAAAGGACTTGTGGTTGAAAAGCGCATGCTAGCTGCTGCCTCTGAGCTTTTTAATTTTGCTTCCTAGCATAGCTTCTTTTAGTGTTTGAACTAACTGCTCGGCTACGAGGAATACATTTCACAGGTCACCAGTTAGAACCTTTTGTGTCTCTGAATTATCATCACCATCAACAGGACTCTTCCACTCCAAACCAGATCGTTTCATATAATTGGCCTTAATTATACAAATGTCAGTGTGTCTCTGGCCACAGGAAGGGTTTTGCTAACTCACATTCAATATGTCTCGTCAAACAGAAGTGAATGTTCCATCTCGAAAGTGCCGCAGTGCAGCCTCAATATTCGTTCACGTTTTAAGAGAAAGCTGCAAGGCTTTTCCTGTATTCCTGCAAACTTGAGAAACGAAGATGAATAGGGAATGGCTTTGCCATACAGAAGGGTAGTTACAGATGTCCGGAGACAATCTGAGGTTCTTGCTGTCAGCGGCTTATGTTACAGTACAATGGCATTGGTATTGTTTCTTCATCTGTTAGGAGAAATTGGTAAGGAAAGAGAAGAGATACAGGGAAGGAGCTATGGGTGAGTGGGAAGAGAAGAGTGGGAGGCAAAGAGCGGGGAATCAGTTTGATACATCTACAAAAGGATCCATGTTCCTTCTGTTAATACTCCAAGGTTTGAGGATAGATCATTCACAGCAGGGTTTACACCCCACTCCGCTTGTCCCCCAGTTCAAAGCAGTGACAACTTTTCTTAGTGTTTTGCTCTAACCTGCTTTTGACTTAATAGAAGGGGTCTCTTGAGACAGACTGAAGTTGCTACTCCATTTTGCCATCGACATCCATCATTATTTTGGGCCTGGTTCTCTTCATCTCTATCTCGGGGCCCAGCTCTTTCCAGCCTTATCTTGGGACCTGCTTCTTTAAAGACAGTGTTTCCTGTTCCCTCACCTCGCCCACCCTGCCCAGGGGACTTTCAAAGCGATCCCCGAGAACTGTGTGTCCATGCAGATAGTCCCAATTTCTTCCTCCTTTTGTTTCCCTTGCAGCCATTTACGTCTGAACAGTTTCTAATGATGAAACTTATCCGTTTCCATGTTGATGACATCTATACTGCTCTTTGAGAACATCCATATTATATATAGTCCTAGGAAAATTTAAAAATCTACCATATCTTAAACTACTGCAGTCTTGCCTGGTGTCTTAGTTAGGGTTTACTGCATTGAGCAGACACCATGACAAAGGCAACTCTTGTAAGGACAACATTTAATTGGGGCTGGCTTATAGTTTTGGAGGCTCAGTCCATTATCATCAAGGAGGGAACATGGCAGCACCCAGGCAGGCATGGTTCTGGAGGAGCCAAGAGTTCTCCATCTTTATCTGAAGGCTGCTAGCAGAATACTGGCTTCCAGGCAGTAGGATGAGAACCTTATAGCCCATGCCCACAGTGACACCTACTCAAAAAAAAGCCACAACTACTCAAACAGGGCCACACCTTCTAATACTGTCACTCCCTTGGCTGAGCGTATACAAACCATCACACTTGGCTATTTTTTCCAAAATTTATATTGTATATATACTTTCCTCCACGGCGAATTCTGATCCATGCTCAAACTTCTCCTGGTGGACTGTAGACTCTTTCAAAGCACAGCTATGACACCTCCCTGATTAATCCCTGTCTTAGGGAGGGTTTCTATTCCTGCCCAAAACATCATGAACAAGAAGCAAGTTGGGGAGGAAAGGGTTTATTCAGCTTACGTTTCCACATTGCTGTTCATCACCAAAGGAAGTCAGGACTGGAACTCAAGCAGGGCAGGAAGCAGGAGCTGATACAGAGGCCACAGAGGGATGTTACTTACTGGCTTGCTTCCCCTGTCTTACTCAGCTTGCTTTCTTATAGAACCCAAGACTACAAACCTAGGGATAACACCATCCACAATAGGCTGGACCTTCCCACCCTTGATCACTAATTGAGAAAATGCCTTACAGGTGGATCTTATGGAGGCATTTCCTCAAGGGAAGCTCCTTTCTCTGTGATAACTCCAGCTTGTGTCAAGTTGACACACAAAACCAGCCAGTGCAATCCCCATTGTCTCGATATCAGCATGTTAAAACATTTCTCTTTCTCAGTGTATCTGTACCGTTCATTTCTACTGCAGCAATTCTGTGCTGTGTCTAGACTGTTACTTTCTTCAGTATCCACTCGAGCCACTCCTAATTCTTTGAAAGTCAGCTAAGTAAAGTACATATAGAGAGACACATAAATAGAGTTGCCAGGTCCCTGCTGTTTGAAAGCCTTTGCAGCTCGTACTCTGTGTGCTCATTTGCTTTCAATCTACTTCCCTGCTCACATGGTGCCTTCTTTTTCCGTAGTGACTACTCATCTTAACATTGACTTTCTGGTGTGACTTTTATGTTAGAAATTGTCTCCTCCTTCTGAGGAGTTTATGGAAACACCATTGAGCTGAACATTGCCAGGCTTGGTGTGGCTGCTGGCCAGCTATGTGGTCTTTTCTTATTCCTGAGTGTTAGCACGCTGTCAGGAGTTACACATACTCTTGCTGAGATGTGCAATCATAGGGAGCAGCCTCTGCAGAGTTCAGACCCTAATGGCCACTTTTGTTGACCTCTTTCTGTATAATTCTGATCTCACCCACTGGTCATTTGAACTTCGAGATTCTACTGTAACAGATATACTGGAAGGACAGTTGGAAATAACTCCCTGGTGTTGTGCAACACTGTTCTGGGGAGAAGGGAACCTTATGTGTTCACCTCTGATAGAGAATTTATGGCAATGCTATCAAAGTCTAGCTTTGTCAGACAGGGAGCTTCATTGGATTGCTTAGAGGAATAGAAACGACTCAAAGATGCATCACCTAAACCTACCCAGCATGGATGACAACTTTGAAAAGCTGGAAATTCAGAGGAGGGAGCTCTGCAGGCTAGAAAGAGTCTCTTCCAGGCAGCTCAAACGATCTCAGAGTGAGTCTCAGCAAGTCTTACTACTTATACATGTTTTGGGAGGGAGGGACCTAGAGAATCTGCTCAGTTTCAGGAACTTCCTAAAGGCTTTGAGTTGTTTATTTTCTGAGTTTTAAGGTGTTTTCCCTGCAGGATGAAATGCCTCACCTCCCTTTAGAAAATTTTGCCTTTTAATCAGCTTCACCTGCAGGATGGGGTTTTATATCTTGGAAGTAATTGGTATATCCAACAGCTAGGATCTTCTCACAATTGCTCTGTGGCATGCATTCTTCTATGCTCCTTGAATCCAGCTAGGATGGCCTTACTCATAGTCACAGATGTAGTGTGCCATGGTTGTTGTTTCTATCACACTAGTCTCATCATGGCATTCATCATGATATCCTATTGGGACAATCCTCTGGTTTGCTGAAGTTTAGCTTAGTTAGGGATCCTAGGTCACTCTGACCACATCCTTGAGGCAATAGGCATGGGAAGTAACCTCTACTGTGCCCTGCCAGGTTTTCATGATCCTGTTCCATATCTTTTCCATGTGTGCTGGGAGGAGAAGAGCTCAAGGTTGGCTGAAAGCCTTCTGATTCCAGAGTTATCTCATTTTCCAGGGCCTTGTTGGGCAACGCTGGGGAGCTCCCATCATGGATGTTGATTCTTCTGCTGCAGTCTCATGTGTCTACTCCATCTTGTTTGTGGGATCAGCCCTCTTGGTGCATCCTAGAACAATCTTAAGCTAGAGCTGCCCAGGCTGCCCAAGTTATTTGTGGTCAATGTAGTCTGTTCCCAGACGCTGCTTCATAGGAACTATGTGGATCTTTTCAGTCTTTGGTCTTCATGAATCACTAGTCTTCTGGGTTCCAGCTCCTGGAGACAAGAGTGAACCTGACACTACTTGGCTTGTGGTGACAGCACTGTAATGCTCCTGAAGGGGGAGGCAAGACTCCCAGCCTAATACCTCTCCTTCTAAGAAGTCATCTTCTTGTCCTGTTGCCCACTGATAGCCTGCTGAGTAGATGGTGAGCTGATGGAGGCAGGTGGATTCTCACCATGCTTCTTTGGCACCTTGCTAGGTGGTGTTCAATAGTGTGAAGGGCACCATTGTTCTTTCCATACACGGGTTCCCTATCTTCATATATACTACACTGGCTTGCATACCATGCCTTCAGGAGGACACACACACACACACACACACACACACACACACACACACGTTATAGAAATTAAGATGGTGCCACTGGATTTTCTTGTACTATAAACCTGAATAGCTTCATCAAGGTTCAAGCACCTCTTCCCTACTCCTCTCCTCGCCTCTCCTCTCCTCTCCTCGCCCCGCCTCGCCTCGCCTCTCTGGAACCTGTTCCTTTTCTCCCTCCCCCTCTATTCTTCACTCCTCCCTTTTGTCTTCCAGTCCTCTCTCCGCTTCTCCCCCTCTCCTTCCTCTCTCTGATCTGTTCTCTGTGCTCCTATTGTTTCCCCCTCTTTTTCCTCCTTCACCTTTCTCCTTTCTTCCTCTTCCTTCCCTCCTTCCCTCTCCCCTTCTCTTTTCTTCCTTCCTCCATCTTTTCCTTCACTGTTACCTCCTTCCCTCTCATTTACCTCTATTTTTTCTTCCCTTTCTCCTCTGCTTTCCCTTATTACCCTTCATTTTCCTTCCCTCTGACCATTTCTCTTCATTTCCCTTCCCTTGTTTCTTTCTCTCCCTCTCTTCTAATTCTCTCTTCCCTTCTCTTGCTCCCTTCCCTATCCTCTCTCTCCCTCCTCTTCTTCTCCCCCTCTCCCTTTCTGTTGTCCTTGCCTCTTCTCTTCACCTCTTTCCTCTGTCCACTTCCTCTTCCCTCTCTTTCTTTTATCTCTTTTGCTTTGTCACTCCTTGACTCCCTTCTTATCTTTCTTTCTTTCTTTCCCCTTCTCCCCTCTTCTCCCTTCCTTCTTCAACTTCCTCTCCCCTTTTTCTTTGGAGCATCTTTGTACTTTTTTAAACATAAATCCACTGAGTTAAACAATGTAACCCTTCACATTTTATAAAGAGAATGTTATTTCTGTGTCTTAGTGTAGAGAATATTTAACTATTATTTTTTCCTACCCCATCCTACTCTGGCCTTTTCCTAACCTTGGTGTTGGTTTTCAACATGATAGCCAAGGACTTCAGGTTGTGGGAGGGGATAAGGAGAGAATGAAACATATTGGAATTGTCACCTATGATATATTATTTGTAGGTCAGGTGAATCCTTCCATCTACCTTTTAAAAATTTATGTTGCTATAGACATTAAAATATAAAATCACTTAAAATGTTTCTTATCTTCACAACATAATCTGTTCCACACGCAGCTATCATATGGGGTATGTGAAAAACTTCATCAAGGTTCACTCATTCTCAAAATGTATAAATTATTCCATCTCTTGAGGTAGATGATTGTTGGTTTGTCTGTGGCCATCTTGGTATATAGCTAAGATTTCATAGGTCTTCAGTTGTATCTTCTGTAAGGGTCACTGTGGTGTTTCAGATCAAGAAAAATTCTCTTCTGAGACAAGCTGGGAAAAGGAGAAAGCTGCAGGTGGCTTTTGACTTCATATTTCAGGCATTCCTCAGCACTTGAATGTGCACATGTATCACTGAGACAGAATGCCAGGTCTTACTCTCACTTATCAGCACCATTTATTTCCTGCTCAAGCAGAACCAGGCGACTATGAAAACATATATCTGTCAACTCTATTTCACCCAGAAGCAAAAACAGATCATTTAAATACTGTCCATACTGAGTTATTGATAAGTTGGAAAGGACAATAGTTGACACATATCTGCTCCAAAGTATGCTGCATTCTTTTAAAGCATATCCCCACATGTGTGCTCAACCAGATGTTGATAAGTGACATGGTGATGGCAACGTGAGTGACCCAGAAGTGTATCTGTGGGATGTGTCCTGTGTACAACTGTTCTTTATGGATTGAAGCTGAGTCCTGCTCTGATGCTCCCTAGGGCAGGTAATCACCTGCCCTTCTTATCGTGAAGTATTAGATACTTTCAGTAGGGAAGAAAGTCAACAACGCATATGAAATATGTTCCTCATAAGAGAAGTAGTTGACATTTCCCACAAGTACTGCATCTGCAGATGCTATTCTGTGATATGCGAGGGGTAAGCTTTGAGCTTGGGCTTATTCATGTTATGTAATGTTTATACTCTAAAACATATTATAAGCCTCATTAATTAAATACAGCCACTGGCACACCCAAGTCTTTGATGTTGAAGGAACTTTTTCTCAACACAGTGAAGCTGCTTCCCCGATAGGGAAGAGGAGAGAGGTGACAAGTGGAATATTTTGGCAAATCCTCGAATCTAACCATAAGAGGAGGGACAGGATGTCATGAAGGGCTGACTTGGAATGAGCATCTTCTGGGTGGAGCAGGATGTCTTAGATTTAGAACCCATATAGAACTGCTCCCAAGCGTACACCTCCCTCAGACTTACATTCAGATCTCTTGAATAATAAGCCTCCCAAGCACATGTTCCTCGGATGCCATTCTCTGTCTAGACACTTTTGGGAGGCATCTTCCAGTAAAAATTTACTTAAAGATTATAAGAGAGATTCTTAGTTGTAAGTAATAACTTAAAAATAATTGTTTCATTCATCCATTCATTCATTTTGTGTGTGTGTGCGCGCGCGCGTGTGTGTGTGTGTGTGTGTGTGTGTGTGTGTGTGTGTGTTGTGGGGTACAAGCACCACAGTGCATGAGTGAAGGTTAACTAGTGGGAACTGGTTCTGTCCCAGGAATTAAACTTAATTCTGGATGATGCTTTCCTCTTAAGGATATAAGAATGGATTTCTTTCTCTGCCAATTAAAGAATTAAGGGGCAGAAAAAAAAAGCATGACTGGAAATCTTGGGGAATTCAAGTGTGATCACCAGTGATACCTGGGAAATCAGAGTCCACTCTGGTGGGTTCTTAGTCTCACTAATAAAACAATATTAAGCTGGAAGTCAAGCAGAAGTTCAAGGATAAATCATCAGAATTTAAAAGAATTCCTGAGGGCAAGCACACTGTGAATTTGAAGCTGACTGAGGAGGTGAGTGGCAGAGATGAGCCAACATGGAGGTCGCTCACATGGTAACAGTCAACTACTTGTCAGCCACATAGTAAACAGGGGAACTTTACAGAAAGAGTAAAGAAGTTGAGAACATTAGAAAATTTAAAAAAAAAAAGCCCCAGGGCAGGCAAGCTATAAATCACAAAACTTCCCCAGAAGAGGGGAACAGAGACAAGGGAAAATGCCTATTTGTTTGGGATATCGGTGGTGAGGGGGATTTTAGAGAGAGTAAGGAAGCTCTCATACCAGAGAAAGCACAATAGGCTCTGGCAAGCATCAGAAAGAAAATAAGAGGAACAAGGAATAGTTACACTTTTCTGAGTCAGGACTTAGAAAGGCAGGCAGACCCAGCTAAGCATCATGGGGACTGGTAGATGCAGCATTGGGGGTGAGGTTCTTGGGCAGAGTGCATTATCTGAAGGAGAACTAACCTTTCTAGGGGAACCTGCCCAACAGAATTAACTCCTGAGGGAGGGACAAGGGCATGCCTCCATCTGGACATAGAATCCATTCTGTTTTGTAACAGTCAGGCTTGGTGGCAAGCATCATTACTTGTTGAGACATCTCAGTGGCCCAGAATTATTAATGTTTGTTTGTTTGTTTGTTTATATCCTGCCTACATTTTACCCTCCCTCTTCTTCTTCCAGTCCCTGTCTATATGTATGTATGTAGCTATAGATACATATATGTATACATACATACATACATACATACATACATACATACATACATACATACATATTAGCATCACTTACTGGCTGCAGTACAGCTAATTCAACAATGGCTGGCTGTGAATGTCTCTAATACCAGTGAAGGAATAGACTTGTCAGCAAGGTGAGAGCAAGCATTCAAAGAGCAAAGGCTTCCTTCTTCCTTGCCCTTATATAGGCTTCCAGCAGGAGGTGTGGGCCAGATTAGAACTGGATCAAAGATCTGGGTTAGATTGTTGTTCTTCCAGCTCTCAAGATCTATATTAGAAACATGTCTTCCTACCTCAGAGATCCAGATTAGATGTGGATCTTTCTACTTTAGATTAAGCAAAAAACCCTCACAAGTGTATATTCACTTTGGGGTTTTAGTTCCAGATGTAGCTGACAGCCATGAATGGCCATCATGCTGTTTTCACATTACTAAACTGAAATATCAGTTAAAGAGAGCAAGGCTGAGCTTCAAGCCCTCACAATAGTGAATGTATTCCCTGAGTGACTGCTCCTTACATTGCATTGGGGACAAGACTTAGCATAATTTTGTGGTGTTTTGTTTATTTTTAGTGTGTGTGTGTGTGTGTGTGTGTGTGTGTGTGTGTGTAGTGCTATCAGCATGAAACATTGGCATTTTACTTAGTTTTCTCCTGGCATCCATTTGTTGTTTCTCAAGAACACCACCTAGAGTCTTTCAGATCTATGGCATTTGGTAACCACAGGGGATTCTGTGGGGTTCAATCAGCCATTTGTCCAACGGCATCACCTCTGTCTGTTGAGAGGATTTCTCTCCCTGTTTTATGTTAGTGAAGGTGTGGGCAGTTCTGCCTCAGCTCTTGCTGTCTGGAGGGAGCTTTCCCATCATCTGCGAGATCTGAAGCAACTGAGCTAATCCCAGATTAGATTGCGCATGACTGTCACATACATTTTCACGCCAAAACCTAAAACTTTGTGTTTCCATGTAAACAGTTTCTTAGTTTAGTGTTACTATTGCTGCAATGAAACGTCATGATTAGGGGCACATTTTGTGGTAGAGTTTATTTCACTCACAGCTCAAAAACTGTGATCATCAAAACCACAGTGAGGGCAGGAACTCAAGCAGGGCAGGAACCTGGAGGCAGGAGCTGATGTCGAGGCCACGGTCTTTACTGGCTTGCTCGTACAGAAATGTTCACCGTGCTTTGAGCACTCAATGGCTTTTCTAGCCCAAAGTTTCAGGACCCATAGGATGAGCCCATGCTGAATGCCCTCCCTCAGCTTTCTCTAGTGACATTTCAGTTCATGCCCAGAGAGGTTTTCACAAGTGAGTTTAATTCAGCATATCTTTCATTATATTTATTTTAAGCATAAACTCGATGGTCTCAGCACCAAAAGAGGATGCATCTTTCGGTATCTTTCTGCCTCAGTTGCCTTTCACCCTTTCCCACTGCATCATCCACGTTTTAGAGCTTTTCCTTAGTTGATTTGGTTGCCGTTGCCTTTGTTAGACCTAAGTAGTGTTTAGACATCTAACTAATACATCATTCCTCTTGTAGTGCATTCTTACTTTTTGTCTTGTCCATGAGTGACCACTTTGGAATATCTTCTAATGCTATCACTTGTTAATAGTTACAACTTAAGCCAAAATATCCAAGAGAATTGAAAAAAAAAAGAAGGTTATCTGGATATGATGTAATCAGTCTTTCCCACTCTTGGCTGTCTCAGGAAAGCCGCGTGTCAATCACGTGTGCTATTCTTCCTCCTTCCCCAGAAGCATGCTCTTGCCTTCCCTTAGTCCATTCCTATTCCCCTGCACAGTCAGGTCTTCCTTCTGCTCTGTGACTTACTCTGCTTGGTGCCATTTAACCTGTGTATTCCGACCATCAGACCTGAGCAACTCCGCTGGACACTTTGTCAAAACATCTGCTGCCACTGAGAAGTAGTTAACTTAGGGACCTGGCCACATCAAACTGGAAAATTCCTAAACCTAGCCCAATTAAAATCCACAGGCAATACCAATCATAACCACGTGCTATAGAAAAATGTTGGATGTTTTTGTTTCTTTCTTCCAAGTATAACATGAAAATGATTTCCCCCATTCCCTTATTAGGCGATATTTCCATTTTGATCTCTGTTGCTGTGATAAAACATTTGGGGAGGAAAGCTTCATTTTATACTTCCAGGTCATAGTGCATCACCGAAGGAGGTCAAGGCAGAACCATAAGGGAGGCTACGCATTGGCTCACACTCTCTCATGCTTAACTAGATTCCTTATATAGCCTAGGACCGCTTGCCTAGGGAATAATGCTGCCTACAGTGTCTTGCCCTCCTGCAAAAATTAACAATCAAGGCAATCCCTCACGGAAATACCCACAGGCTAGTCTGGCCTAGGCTATTTCTGCTGAGGCTTCTCCTTTAAGATAACCCTAGGCTGTGTCACCTTGACAATGAAGGCTAACCAGGACATCTAATACTGTCAGCTAACATGAAGGTATGTAGTTTTTGGTTTTTGTATGGAAAGTGCTTTTCCTGCTGTCATTCACCATTAATATCAGTTACATTTTTGTAACTATCTGCCTGCATTTTCTAAGTGAAAAAAATAAAAATTCTTTTTACATTTTATTGTTGGACAGTTCCATACATTTATACATGTAAGTCAAATTTACCCCATTCCTTTTTGAATGGAAAACCTTTTCCATATATATGTAAATTACGTGTTAACCTATATGAAAATTGCATGTATATTCACACACATGGATGAGTATGCACGCATGTGCGCGTGCATGCATGCGCGAGCGAACACACACACACACACACACACACACACACACACACACACACTACTTTTTCATGTGGACCACAGGGTTTAATTAGATTTGCTTGACTAACCAGGGTTAGGAGGTTATTTAATGGATCAAGGGCAACTTATCCAGTGGCTACACCACTGAATAATGTGACAGCCTCCCCGCAAACCATTAACTGACATCAGTGTTCCTTCAGGGAGGGGTGGGGCCACATGGGCCCCTCCCTATCCATAATTAAATGTTGGTGGACCCAGTCCTATGCAGATCTTGTGCAGAGCTGTACAGCTGTGGTCAGATTGAGTGTAATGGCCATGCCATGCCTAGAAGACATCTTTGTATTTCCCAACTCCTCATCCCCCAGCTCTTATACTCTTTGCATCGCCCACCTGCACCATGTTTCCTGAACGCCAGAGGCAGGTGGATAACTGTTTAGAACCATTCCGCTATCACTTATCCTTCCACTTGGGCCTGTTGTGGTTCTCTGCCTTACCTGCTGTACCTGCAGTAAGCTCCTTTGGGGACAGCTCAGAGCAGCCCTAATCACAATGGGGAAGTAGAGCTGGGAAAAGAGTGAACATTCTTTAAAGATATCCTTTGGACTTAGAATACTGAAACTGAGAAACATCACTCCGAGTGGAATTTCCATCTATTTATACACACGTTTCTGTTTTTGTGTGTGTTTCAGGGAAGCAGCTAATATTTATGAACATCTATATTGGAAAAGGTTCCCTTGATAGTTTCTTTAAACCCAATGGGGACATGTCTGTATTTTTTTTCTTAATATGTTTTAGAACTGTTCATAAGAACTTACTTCACCTCTAAGTTTGGAAGTCACACAGTTTCCCTCTTCTTGAATACTTATCATCCGTGTGCCCTCCCTGAAACAAATCCAGGAAACTGGAGGACATCTAGTCAACACAAGGGACGATGCCCATGTAACATCTTTGGAAGAGAAAGAGCCGTAGAGGTTGCACTGCATCTCTCACCATAGGCAGCATCTAAGAGACTGCTTCCTCTTCCTTGCATGAAGGGTGCAGGGCTCCATGTTTTGGATCCTCCTAACTAGGTTCTTCTTTGCCACCCGCTGTACTAAAATTAGAAGGGTTGTCTTGTATCACTGCATTTACACTAAAAGAGATGGAATGAAGGCTTTTCTATTTAAGCATTTTTAGATAATAAATGGAAGATTACACTGCCTTCTCAGTGCTTGGGTGTTGTACATTGTCAGGGCTTTCAGTAGTGTGGCATGTTTTCACAGAAAACAGCTGAACTAATGTAAACATTCCCTTTGAAAGAGTTTGCTTGCTATAGCATTTTTCTAGCATGTAGTTGACTATAAGTTCTGTTGCAACAGCAGCGTGAATTTTCTGCTTATTGTTGGCACAGCTCCACTTAGAACATTGGAGTCTTGATAAAAAGTTACTTAAAAAGCTAAGTCCTTGAAATGATCTGTATTTAATAATTTTCTCTCTTTTCCTTATGTCTCCACAGAAGTTCATGATGAAGGTGAGGCTCTGATCCTCTGTTGTATGTGTTACAGTTCCTGTCTTAGTACGGGTGTATGTGATGAGTCACATGTCTTAGTTTGGGTATATGTGATAATTCATGTATCTTAGTATGGGTATATGAAATACTTTCTATGTTTTGTTTTGTTTGTTGTTGTTGTTATTGTTGTTGTTATTGTTGCTGTTGTTGTTAGACAGAGTTTCTCCCTATAGCCCTGGATATCCTGAAACTCATTTTATAGACCAGGATGGCCTAAACTCAGAGATCGTTCTGCCTCTGCCTACTGAGTGCTGGGATTAAACACATGCATCATCATGCACACCTGTATTGTGTTTTATGTATGGTTATAGGCAATATCCTATAAGCTTTAAGATAATAAAACTTATTTCATAAGTTTTAGGATGTTTATATGAATTTGCTTTATGTTTGGGTCCACAATATCTCTCCTTTAAAATTTTTAAATGAAATGAAATAGTAAACATTTAAACATAAATCACCTTTTTTGATTTTCTAACTTAAACAACTTTTGACATTTTGGGGTTATAAAGCACCAGATTTACTTTTAGTAAGTCACCTTCAGGAATTTCTTCTATTAAAGTTTTTTTTTTACCTGATTAGAATGCTCACTTTGTAGGGATGCTGGCTCCTTGCCTTTGGAGGACACTTGTGTAAATCTAGTAGGACCTTAACATTGGAAAATTAGTAGAAATTCCATATTGGTTACTTTTCTGTTGCTGGGATAAAACCCCATGACCAAGGCAATTTACACAAACGAGAGTTTGCTTTTAGCTTATGGCTCTAGAGAGTTAGAGTTTTGTCATGGCAGGAAGTGGGGGAAGGAAGCATGACAAGCAAGCATCAGGCGTTGTGGCAGGAGCAGGGACTTGGGAGATCACATGGCAACCATAAGCATGAAGCAGACAGTTAGCTGGAAGCAGGATGAGGTTTGCCTCAAGTGACGTACTTCCTTCAGAAAGCTGCACAACTGAAACCTCTTCAAACAGAGGACCAAGCTAATACTCCAGCCCGGAGGTACGTCTCCTTCAAACCAGCACAGGCACCCACAGCTGCATCTGTTGTTCTAGACGTGAAAATAATTCAGCCCTATTTTATTAGCCAACTAAAGTAGACAACTAGAGGCCCTTCAAGGGAGACATGAAGAGGTGAAAGCACATGGCCATGTCCCTGAAGGAAGAAGTTAGATACAGAAAGAGGAAAATGGAAGTTGAAAATGCTTTTGTGGTTTCAGCCACATTATCGTGTAATATTCAGGAAGCTTGATGTTTTGTTCCAAAACCTCAGAAGCAATAAAGGCATTTATTTGTATTCAGCTTGTAAAGGTTTAATACAACCTGTACCCGGAAAGAACATCGTTCTAAAAGATAGAAACTTCCAGAAATGTGAATGGAAGCTTGGCTATAGATTGAAAAAGAAAGGAATGAAGTAGAGTCCTCTTGCCCATCCATTGACTGAGTTAGTTAAGGCTTCCGTACCCATTGCAAGGTGGCATTGTGGCTTTTCCCAGGTTGGCCCCACTAAGCAATAGTCAAGAACTTGACAGTGTACATCAGACAACAGGGCCCAGATTTATATCTTTGAAGTCACTGCTCTTCAAAGATGTAGAGCGTCTTCCAGAATTCATGTAACTCAGCTCTTATTTGTCAGGAGAAAACATTAGTTTATATGATAAGCAAAGGATTCTATGTGCTTCATTACGTCATGACAAGTCTTTGGGTTGTAGAGTTATGATAAGCATATGAATATACATATACACAATTTCCTTGCAGATATTAATAAACTGAGCTTGGGTTGAAAATTCAATTTTTATTGCTGAATATGCATTTACTATTTTCATTGAGTCATTTACTGCTTACCACGGCCCCTAAACAATGCTGTATCCACAGAGGCATACAGTAATCAACTGAATCCGTTCATAGCTCCTTTACAGGATCTGATTCATAAAGACCGTGTGGACAGAAAGATGAGGTCAACCAGTTAACTCCAGGTGTTATGCCTCAATGCTAGAAAACTGGGCTCTGATTTCTGTTAAGCGTGGGGCAGAGTGCATCACGTTGGGTGTTGAGGAAAGGCTAGTGTTTCAGGAAGCCGGCCACATGTATGAGATTAGAACAGTTTGAGTCATGTGATAGGAAAAGATGGCTGAACAGGATCAGTTTTTATCTTGTAATCCTAGTTTTTAGCCAGGTGGATGTATGCTTGTCGTGGAGACCTGTTTGGGATTGCTGCTGGTAAGGGTCATGTGTTGGTGCTATCTAAAGCCTGGTAGTTTGTTCAGGAGACTTGTGGTCTCCACACCAGCATAGGCCGGTCACTCACCATCAGGGATTATGTGTTTAATGTTTGACTGGGTTGAATGAGCCATGTTTCATGCTGTTAGGATCACTTTGTGGGATTACAAGTCTGTCAGAGTTCCTGGTAGCTAGAACCCACAGATGTCTACAACACACATACAGACCTCAGCTGGCCCTGATGCCCTGTGCTGGGTGTTGCTTATCTTTGACTTCAGTCATTCTTAGAAAACAGGGAAGGTCGGGCATAGAGACATTTCTCTGTTTTATTTTTCCTCTCCACAAAACAGCTAATTTTTCTCCGTATAAGATGTTTATATTTGTACATATACTTAAAAGCTTCTCCACTTAACTATCTAGACAGTGCAAGAGAAATCTTACCACAGATTCTCCTTGCTGTGTGTATAGTCTGTTGCTGAGGCCGTGGTTGTGTATCACAGGATTTGTAAAGTCACATGCCACATGAATGAGTTTTCCTTCTTTCCGCTACTCCTCCCTTTCTTCTCCTCATCACCTTCTTTCTCTGTTTCTTCTTCTCCTCTTTCCTCTTTTCCTCCCATCCCTACTCTGCACCCCTCTCCCCTTCCCTGATTTATCCTCTTCTCTCCCCTCCTCCTTCTGAATCACACCCAGGGCTTGCATGTGGTAACGTCCCCTTTCCACTCTGCCACTGGGATACTCTGCAGCTCTGATTTCTTTAATTTTTTTAAACAAAAATCTCATATCATGACAGCTTCGAATTAGCTAGCAGAGACTTTCTGCACAGAGAAAAGGTTCCCTTCACATCCTGGTTTATGCCCACACAACTTCTAAAGTGAAATGGCCCATTACAGTCATTCTTAAGATGTTTAGACATTTTATAGTGAATTTAATGGCTTCAGTTATCAATAGTATAAAAGGCAGATTAACGAGCCAGTATATATTGCAGTCATATGTTGTAAAAAGCAACACTGAAGAAGGAATGTAGAATCAGCAATATTCATGTATTGGTAATCCACTCTAATTGGTCTTCGTTGTTACCATTCAGATTTTTTATTTCTGTGGGTTTTGTTTTTAACCTGTAAATTTAAGCTCATGACAGTAATACCTCAAGTACAGCTGTAGAAAGCCAACGGGTCCCCTATCCTACAAAGGATAAGAGATAGATAACCCCTATTAATATTTCTCTAAAGATATGTAGTACAGAATGTGCACTGAGTTCACACCCAAGGCTGGACACTGACACCTCGGTTTACAGTGTGATTTCCCAGAGTGGACTCTTTGTTGTTTGTTTGTTTGTAACATGATTCTAGAAATCTAAAGTACTACAAAGGCCCAGTGATGCTAAATTTGTCTTACAATGACTTGTGAACTTTATGTGAGGAGATTTCTTTTCTTAGATGACTTAGATTTCATTTGAAGGTTTGGACATTTTTATCCATTCATCTTTCATGGATTTATCTGACATTATTTTGTAATATTAACTCTGTCAGTCACCTCTGTGGGAATGAGGCCAGTCCCTTCTCCATTTTCACAGATCTTTTTAAAAGTCAAATTTTACCTTTCATTAAATCATGGGCCCTCCTAAATTATAAATCTTCATCTTTTTAATATAGATGGTTGAGACTCCCATTAAAAATACAGGTCACCCTCATATGCAGAATTTCATTACTTTACCCCTCTTTTCTTTCTTGAGCATATTAATTGAGGTAGGGGCCTTTGTACACATACACACCCACTTCCATAGCCTGAAATAACCCATCAGTTGAGGGTTTTGCTTAACAAATGTTTGTTTACTTACTGTCCTATTACCTTTGCTCAGAGTTAGAGCTGAACCAAAGTCACTGTCATTGTGTTCTCAGTGGGATCAAGGGGAGGCAGTTCTTGACTGCAGAGTGATGAGGCCAGCATACAGGTGTAGCCAAGAGCCGTAGAGGGGGAAGGGGAGCGGCTAACACTGGCTAACACCTTCTTGCATGAGGTGGCTGATCAACTGAGTTTGGAAACATCACTTATAAGTCAGAGAAGACATTGGAGTGAATTTTGGATTTCAAGACATATCAACATGGCATGGAGGGAAGAGATACCTTTAGGTTAGGAGACGGCATCAGAGAGGACTGAGGTACAAGGTCCTCTGTATTTGTCCATCTCCAACTGTAATCCTCGGCTCAATGACTCCACGGAAAACCTGTCAAATGAAGTGTGTCTGTATCTGCCCAACATCTCTAGTCAAAATTTGAGTAGGAACCCAAGACCCTGTGCTTTAGCAAGTTCTCTAATCAAGAAAGGCAACTTGGGAGAATGAGAAGCTTTAAACCCCTGAGATCATGTGACCAATTTGGGGTTTTGCAAAAACTCATTTGTCAAAAGAAAATTTACTTGGTGATTGCCGAGCGTTGGGTGGTTATCAGATCTCTAGACATAGGGTAACCTGGACTCCCTGTCCAGTAGAGGCTGAAGCATAGGTGGTGACTGAGCGGACTGTGGGTGGTTAGAGTTGTAAAGTTTCCTCACAGATGGCCAGTTCACCTCTCCAGAGCTGGATGAGATGCTCGCTCTATGGCTCATTCTTCCTTACAGCTTCCCTAGTGTTTAAGAAACTTGTTTGAGGGGGGTTTGCTTTTCCAACTTTTTGTGTCTTCCTAAAATGTCCAGTAAAGACAGAAGAACACTTTATTGACTCTGTTGCTTACTCAGTCATGCTTTTCCTCCACTCTATCCTTTCTCTCCCCTTTCCTCAGACTGCTCAAGGTGGAGGCCACCGGACACTCCTCTATGGACACGCCATACTACTACGCCATTCCTACAGTGGTATGGTGAGTAGACATCCTGATTTCATCTCTCGTGTGGCGACGCTGATCCAGGGTCAGGTAGACTGTCTGGAGTTTTGACAGTATCACTTCAGCAGTGATAGTAATGAGTTTGACTTGATATAATAATGTTTAATACCCTTGTGCCCCATTCAATTTTCTCATTCATGAGATGAAGGTTAGATTCAGACATATCAGGTATGGTTCCTATTTTTAAAGCCTTTAATAGAGTTTTAACACCTGTAATACATTTGATAGACAAATTTTAGGAAGGGGCAAATATAAAAAAGCTAAATGTTAACTACTTTCTATTTCCAACTCCGTTTTAAATTATTAATGTATAAATACATTTAAATATCCACCTCTAAGGGAATCTGACACTCTTTTGTTGCCTCCAAGGTTACTTTTGTTCATGTGTACATACATATACATAATATAAAAAATAAAATAAGTCATAAAATATATTTCTGAAATATAAGATAGACTACTCCCTGTGGGAATCCTTGGAACCTCTTGTCTGTCACGTTGAGAGTTCATGCTTGGCAGTCAGGATGCAGATTGAGTCTCCAGGTCAATCCAGTGACACAGCTCTAAGGTCCTGACTTCCACATGAAGTAGTCGATCATCCAGCCCATTCCTTCATCTCCCTCTGTACATCCATGAACACCCAGTTATTCAGATGTGCTATAGTCTATAAGAGCAGTGGTTCTCAACCTGTGGGCTGCAACCCCTTTGGGGGTTGAATGATTCCTTCCCAGGTGTTACCTAAGACCATCAGGAAACACATATATTTATATTATGATTTATAGCAGTAGAAAATTTACAGTTATGAAATAGCACAATAAATAGATTTTTGGTCACCACAACACGAGGACCGATATTTAAAGGTCATAACATTAGGAGGGTTGGAAACAACTGCATAAGGGGATTGGTGTAGTGTTGGCATAAACCATCCATATCTTCAGAGATCCCAACCTCACTTGATCGCCAAAACTGTTTCTGGATTTCCTCTGATGGCTCCTTCGCTTGCTGGCAGAGGACTTGCTTCCTACAGATGCTCTGGTATTTTAAGCTCATGCCACAATCATCTTATCGTCCTCATTCATATGTCACTTAGCAAGGTGTTTGAAGTTGGGAGGTGGTTGGCATGAAAATGATATAAAATTTAAATCTAAGAGTATGTACACTTGAGGCAACCCAAGGATGAGCAGATGAAATAATGCAGTTTTGATAGTCAGAGTTCCCCGAGAGAAATGTGTACATGTATATTCATGCTGCCCTCATTTTAGCAGGATGAAGGACTGCACTCACTCCCAAGTATATTCTGGATGGTTTCTTTTTTTTGGGGGGGGGGCAGCTTTCTAATCAGATCATGTACGTTTTTAGAGGATCATGGATATCACATGAAGAGAGATAGATAGAAACATGTCCCCAGTCTCTTGTCTCCTTGTATTGATGAGCTCATGTTTTAGTCTTTTGTGAGGGGCAGAAGGACTGTGTTTCCTTCATCCTGTTGCTCTGAGGGCCTGCTTTGCAATCGCTGCCGTGCCTCAGGTGTTAGAAGCTCTCCACTCCTCACAGGAGCAGCAAGAATTTGAGGAAAACTCTAATCAGAGATGCTTGCCCAACTGGATGCTATGTGACTGTATGCACTATAAAAAGTCACTTAATTTCAGTTATATAAATAGAAGGTTTTGATGTGATATGCATGCACACATTTGCACATGTGCACACATATATACATGTGCACACTATGCACATGTACATTATGCTTTGCTTTATTCTTCTCTCTTCCTCCCCCGCCCTGGCTGGTCTTTCCTCCAAAGAGTTTCCCCTTTTGCCTTAATGTCACATGGATCCTATTACTGTTATTTCCCCTCTCTCCTTTATTGACACGTCCCCTACCCTTCTTACAGTCCTGCTTCTACTTCATGCCCTCCAGCATCACCCATCACCCTAGTCAGAATGGCTCTCATCAAGAAAAAAATTACAGCTGATGCTTGTGAGGATGTGGGGAGACAGAAACACTTACGTGCTGGTCCTGGTACTGTAAACTGACACAGCACTGTGGAAATCAGTGCGGAGTCTCCTCCAAAAAGCTCTAAGTAGAAAGACTGTATGGCTCAGGTAGATCATATATAGGTCTATGCCTTTAAGATTCTAGTCCATAGATCATAGATGTCCTTGTTCATCCGTGTTTAGTGCTGCATTAACCACTGTAGTCTCAGTAGGACTGTCGACATTTGTGGTGATGCCTGATCTTGTGTTTTCAGTATCTCTGCTGTCTCTCCACCTCCCGGTCTTCCACCGACAAACTGGCCTTTGATGTTGGCCTTCAAGAGGATACCACAGGTGAGTACCACGTACTGTAATGAAACACGGTTCTGAAAGAAGCTGTCTAGGTATGAAAAGAGACTCGGGAGATGGCTGTTTTTATAACAGTCAGGAAAATGATTTTCTTTTTGGCATTTTTGGTAGATTGAGAGAGAGTGCGTTTTTCCTCCTGCTTGATTGCTTTTAGGTAAGTGGTGAGATATAAAATTTTGACTTCCCATCCTTTCTTCTTATGGATTGAGAGAGGAAAAGCCAGTCCATACTGAATGATGGACTGGTTGTGTGACGCTTGCCCACGTTCACTGAATACTGTGTAAAGTATCAATGCATAGCTTTTAATCATCTTAAAATATCTTCCAGTATAAGATAACCGTGTGCTCAACTTCAGCACTCAAAACACAAAAGCAGAACATGAAATTCTTTGCTGCTCTGCCTCGGGGTTCTTATGTGCTATGTGTCCAAACAGACAGACACTTCTCTATTTTGGAAAGGATGAAATATGCAAACACAGTTATCCCTTTGCAGAACCCAAATACAATGCTTTGGCGCATTCTTGTTCTCTGTTACCTGCATCTTCTCCGCTGATTCGCTGTGCCCCATTAGATCCTTTTGTCTTTTACAACGAGCAGGAGAAAACATGGCTGCTGAAAATGAAGATTTTATGGCAGAGGTAGGAATGTTACTCAGTGGTAGAGCGCTTGCCTACCATGTGAGGAGCCTCGGGGTTCAATTCTCAATATCATAAAAATAAAATAAAAAAGTAAGATATCAAGAAAAATGTATGGAAGGACAGAATCCAACTTTCACTGTGCTGTTCTTCCATAGTAGGGACCAGATGGTCCATCCACTGCTCAGCCCATTTTATCCCTTTTAAAGATGTTCTCAGCGAAGATGTAGCTCAGTGGTAGAGTGCTGACATGTGCAAGGTCCTGGACACCACGACACAACCTATCTCACACACATGCATGAAGTTTGAGGGGTTAACTACTGATAACAGTTATATGTCCTGCAAACTTCAGCAAGGAAGAGGGAAAGAACCAAAACCTTTTTCTGCACAAAGGTTAGGAATGCTTGAGGAGAGAGGTCTTCATCCTGATGTAAGCTTACGCCTGTCACACAGATAGCAAAATAGCACATGGTACCCACATGTAAGGTACAAGTTTGCATTCTATATAATCAATCATTAAAAGTGGGTTTTCCCATTAAATTTTCACAAAGTAACAATGATGAAAATGAAAATAACATATAATGAACTCAGTTAGCTTTTGATAATTTTTTTATAATCCTGGGCATAAAAAGATAAATATAATATTCATATATTTACTTCATCAACTGTATGTTCAGTTCTGTATTTTTCTATTTTCTCAGTTTATTTAACTTGATGTATTTTATAGCAAATGGTTAAATAAAACAATCTTAAGTTCGAAGACCAAAATGATGATGTAGAACATGTATTTTATATACTGAACTGATTTCATGATAGAATAGCAGTTATCAGCCTCCCATGCCGAGTCCTCCTCTACACCCAGAGTCTGCCCCTGTACCCTGAGCTTTTATTCTACCCTGCTTCCTCCCCACCGTCTGCTTTTTTCGTGAGTTCCTGAAGCTCCTTGGTGTTTGCCCTTTGTTTCCTGTTTGTCTTCATCAGAATGAAACTCACAAGGCAGGTTTTTTTTTTCTTTTGTGCTGATGACTTTTCAATTACTGAGGCAGTGACTCAGAAAGAGTGGATACCCTGTCAAAGTTTGGGAGAATTGAATGAAGATGCAGATCAGTGAATGGAAGTGAAGAATTCTCACTGGTTTGGGATGGCTGCAGTGAGTGCATGAGTTCCTAGGATGTATCTCAGATAATTTTACTCATCCGCATAATATCAATCACTGAGCGCTGCAGTGTGGTGGCAGGGACCTGGGAAAACCCCAAGGAACAGAAGGCACACATGTTCTGGCATTGGGGGAGTTCGTCCAGAAAAAGAAATAATACTATAGAAAAAATAATAAAGGACTGGGGAGACGGCGTAGTGAGCCTGACAGTTGGAGTCGGATCCCCAGATCCCACCTGGTACATGGATTGCACTGACTCTTGCACTGTGTCCTCTGATATAGTCACACACACGATATGGCTTGTGGTATATATGCACAAGTGAGTAAAAATGAAATAAGCCCAAAACAGGGAAAAACAATGGAGTTTGGTAGGGGAGGGGACAGATGATTGGAGATGAAGGAACCACCGGAACCCAGCTAGACCTCTCAGAGATCAAGGGCTCAGGACTTCAAGGGACTATGGATAGCTGCCTGGCTGCTTCTGGTTTGGGTGATGGGGCTAAGGAAGGCAGATGGATGTGTGCTTTTTGATGGCTGCTTGACTCATTTCAGATGGATTTGTCTTAATGTATACCAGCTCTTATAGTACATCTGTCTGTACTACGAGTCTCTTAGATTAATAGGAACTAATGCAATTTATAAGGAAATAAAGCAAAGTGGGGAAGATGTGGTAATGAGACTTTTAAGATAGCAATCCTTTGTGTCATTATTGAATCAACAAAGAGAGCACTTAAAATGCAACTACCCCAACAGAAAACCTCAATTCCTTTTGATGAATATCACGCAAATACATATTAATTCTTAATAAGATTGTTTAGGGAATGAAATCACCCTGGCTAACTGGAACATCTAGGCCCGTGTTAACATATGTAAATAAATGTCCCTTTCCAGCAGTTTTTATTGGAGAAAAGATACCAAACTGTCACACCCATTTCCCATTAAGAGAAAGGTTGCATTTCGGTTTGTCCCACCCTTAGTGAGTTTGGCTGACTTCCTCTCATTCCCATGATCCAAGAGATTAATTTGCATGACATCATGTATTTCTGAAAGTCCCATGAGTGGCATCACCTGCAGAGGGAACGGATCTTAGATTAACTAAATCGTCTCTGTGTTTCAATTCTGTCACTTGCAGGGGAGGCTTGCTGGTGGACCATACATCCTGCCTCTAAGCAGAGATCAGAAGGAGAAAAGGTGCGGGTTGGAGACGACCTCATATTGGTCAGCGTGTCCTCAGAAAGGTACTTGGTAAGTGTGGGGACAGGGCTGAGGGCTGATGCTCTGCTGAGGGTCAGAGGTGAAGTGATGCTTGGTAGAAAATGTGCTTATGAGCAAGTCAAGCTTATAGGGAGATGCTTCCTAAAGGCTCCTGCCTCTAACTGGTGAGTTATAAATAACTCCTAAGAAGAGAGGGAGATGCCTATGGCCTTAGGGGAGGATAGCTCCCTGGGTCTCTTTGAGCAGGCTTCCCCCTCTCCTGCCCCACCTTGATATGCATATTCATGAGGCTAGTGGTGCCTGCTCTTGGGGTCTTTTATTAATAGAATGTAAAGGAGTCTGATTGGGGATTTCAAATTCTTTGGTCTTTGTTTCCTGCCCCTTGTAAAGGTTACATCATGTGGGTTCTCGGTCCATATTTTGATACTGGTGACAGTAACTGACTGTGTGAGAGACACCATTAAGCAACAGCTCACCTGTCAGCAGCACTGTTAGCAGCACTGCCTCAACTCAAAGGGTGGTGGCTAATTAAGTGTAGGAGAATGAAGATGTTAGTGAGTCCTTGGATATATTTTTGGTTTTTTATGACAAGGCAATTATGGATTTATTTTAACATATTTAATAGGCTGTTTTTCTAATCCAAAGAGTAATCCTGTACAGAAGTTCATAGAAGAATGAGATCCAAGGAAAGGTAGATGTATACAATATTTTTAGGGTTTTTTTGTAATTTTTTTTGAGAGAGGGTCTTAACTGTGTAGACCAGGCTAGCCTTGAGCTCATCCTTCTGCCTTATCGTCCATTGCTGGCAAAGTAGGCCTTCACCAGCGTGCTCAGCTAAATAGTACATTTCTCTTTTGCAGTATTGAGTATTCAGCCCATTCCTAGTGTATGCTAGACAAACACTCTACTACTGAACAATACTCTGCTACTGAACTGCCCTCTAAAGATTGAACCACTAATTGGACATTGTTCTGTCTTGCTTTTCTGTTGCTGAGATAAACACCAAAACGACTTGAGGAGGAAAAGGTTTATTTCACCCTAGAGAGTTACAATCCATTATTGTTATGGAGAGAAGGCAAGGCAAGAACTTGAAGTAGAAACCATGAATGAAAAATGCTTCCTGGCTTACTCCCACTGACTCCTTGCTAAACTAGCTTTCTTAAACAAACCCAGGGTCACCTTTGTAGACATGGCACTGCCACAGCAGGCTAGGCTCTCCCACCCTCAATTAGCAGTCATGTCCCACAGATACATCACAGACCCATCTGATCAAGGCAATTCCCAGTTGGGATCCCCTTGAATGATTCTGAGCAGTGTCAGTTTGACAGCTTGTGTCAGCTAAGAGAAATAGCAAATAAGAACAGTTTTAAAGATTTCATGAATACCAACATAAAGTATCCCAGAGGGAGTAATAACTGGTAATGGAAAGAAAGATGGCACAGAGTAGGTCATTGTGAAGTAATCATTGTATTAAAGAGCCTACTGTGAGAGGCAATGAACCTCTCACACGGTAGATCAGTCTTTAGGGTGTCCTTTTGCTTTGTAAACATGATAATAGAAGCTGGGGAAACAGAGCAGTCCATCAGGTACTTGTGTGGAAACTTAGGACATGAGTTCAGATTCCAGAATCCATATAAAAAAATCAGGACATGATAATACACTTGTCCCAAATATGGTGAATCAGAGGCAGGCAGATTCTTGGTGCTTGCTTGCCAGACAGTGTAGCCTATTTAGTGAGCTTCAGGCCAGTGTGAGCCTATCCCAGTAACAGAGTGGCTGGATGGCATCTGATCTGATGTGTGGCTCTTGAAGTTAACTTGTGACCTCCACATGAACACATGAACACACACACACACACACACACACACACACACACACACACAGACACACACACACACACACACACACACACACACACCCAAGACTGAAACACAAAGGGAGAAAGGGCTTGGTAACAAAGTCATTTTCAGTGTACCAACAAGTTCAATTCATTCTCAAGTGTTTCTAGGGAGACGAGCCTTGCCTGGCTTCCTGTGTACAGAATGGTGGTGTTAGAGACAGCGGGATGGTTTAACAGAGCCTCCTGTCATGGACAGGAAAAATGGCACTGCTAGGTGAGTTTGCCCCAGCATATGGTGGGAGGCCTGAAGCCGTCCTTCACTTTTATGTCCATGTTGTCCCTGTGTAAGTTTCTAGTGCCATGCCACTGTGCAGCTTATTAAAAATATGCATCATTAAGGCCCTGATGTGTACCAGAGCTGTGCCACGAGGGTGATGCAGAAGATGGGCATTTCAAGTTTAGCAGGGCTGAGAACCCAATGGGAAGAGATCAGCTCATGCCTCCTTCAGGGCAACACTCCAAACCTGTTTTCGTTTGACTTAGACCTGACAGCTCCTATCTGCTATGGTGTCTCAGCTTGTACTTCACGCTGTGCAGCAGAACTGACTTGATAGGGTGGTCTTATCATCCATCAGAGGAATAGCCAGAACCTCAAAGAGCTAGGCATCTAGTGCCCCTCTACAGCTATCCACCATGCGGGTTCTAGAACTAGCTCCCTGGCCTCCGGATTTTCTGTTTTTAAAGTAAGTTTAGTGCTCATGGGAGCACCCAATCCAAACCTTACTGTGAGAGGGCAGTTGAGTGTTCGTTGAACGAGAAAGGACCTCAGGAGTAAGTGACAAAAAATGACACATGCAGTTCCCGGCCTTTGGAAACAAATAAACCTTATTCATTAAAATTTACTACTAGTTCTCAAGCTGCATTTTGCCCAAGTACTTAACTTCACTTTACTGAGTAGCCTGTATATATGTATGTATATATATATATATATATATATATATATATACACACAAATATATATTATATTTATTTAAAAATATATTAGGAATATAATACATAAATAATTTGTATATATATACACTTTGTATATATAATACAAATATACATAATAATTTGTATATATAATAATAAATAATATATTTATTTTAAAATATATTAGGAATATAATACATAAATAATTTGTATGTATGTTGGATATAAAACAAAATATATAAAAGGTCTAGAATGTAAATGCATAAATATTTGTTTATGTTAGATATAAATATAAACGTGTGTGTGTGTGTGTGTGTGTATGTGATTTTGAGACATGGTCTTACACTCTATAGCCTTGATACTCATTGTGTAGGCCAAGATATCTTTAAACTAAGGTAACCTTTTTTTTTCCGCCTCAATTCCCGAGTACTAGGCTCATGGGCATTGGCTACTAAACTCAGTTCTGGGTAACCATCATAGAGGTTAACAGAGCCACGTGGCTGAGATTCCACTCTTGTGCGCTAATGAGGCCAGAGCTTTTATTGTTCATATCCACAGAACCCCGCAAAGAGCAGAAGGAAGGAATCTCCAAGAACACACTGTCCATGCTTTCTGCTCTCAGACAAGTAATGCTGCTACCAAACCATGTGGTCCACTTTCTACCGTGTGACAGGCACCCAAGGCAGGCTAACTTAAAATAAGAGAACACTAGTTTTGACTTGAGAGTTTTGAAGATTCCATTCTGTGGCCACTAGGCCCCATTGCCACGGTCCTGTGATGTGACAGAGCATCCTGCCAGGGGAAACACGGGGGTTGGGGTGGGGGAGCAAGCCTGCTCATCTCAGGGCAGTGGGGACAGTAGAAGAAAGAGGTAAGAATCAGACATGCCTGGGAAACCAGAAGAGACTGCACTCTGCACACACATCTCGGACGCCAGAGGAAAACACCAAACGCCATCTGGAACCCTGGTGCACTGAAGCTCCCAGAAACGGCAGCGCAGATCTTCCTGGTTGCTGCCACCACAGAGACCTCGTGGGCAGCACCCCGAGAGCGAACTTGAGCCTCGGGACCACAGGTAAGACCAACTTTTCCGCTGCAAGTGACCTGCCTGGTGAACACCAGACACAGGCCCACAGAAACAGCTGAAGACCTGTAGAGAGGAAAAACTACACGCCCGAAAGCAGAACACTCTGTCCCCATAACAGGCTGAAAGAAAACAGGAAAACAGGTCTACAGCACTCCTGACACACAGGCTTATAGGGCAGTCTAGCCACTGTCAGAAATAGCAGAACAAAGTAACACTAGAGATAATCTGATGGCGAGAGGCAAGCGCAGGAACCCAAGCAACAGAAACCAAGACTACATGGCACCATCGGAGCCCAATTCTCCCATCAAAACAAACATGGAATATCCAAACACACCAGAAAAGCAAGATCTAGATTCAAAATCATATTTGATCATGATGCTGGAGGACTTCAAGAAAGACGTGAAGAACTCCCTTAGAGAACAAGTAGAAGCCTACAGAGAGGAATCGCAAAAATGCCTGAAAGAATTCCAGGAAAACATAAATAAACAAGTAGAAGCCCATAGAGAGGAGACACAAAAATCCCTGAAAGAATTCCAGGAAAACACAATCAAACAGTTGAAGGAATTAAAAATGGAAATAGAAGCAATCAAGAAAGAACACATGGAAACAACCCTGGATATAGAAAACCAAATGAAGAGACAAGGAGCTGTAGATACAAGCTTCACCAATAGAATACAAGAGATGGAAGAGAGAATCTCAGGAGCAGAAGATTCCATAGAAATCATTGACTCAACTGTCAAAGATAATGTAAAGCAGAAAAAGCTACTGGTCTAAAACATACAGGAAATCCAGGACTCAATGAGAAGATCAAACCTAAGGATAATAGGTATAGAAGAGAGTGAAGACTCCCAGCTCAAAGGACCAGTAAATATCTTCAACAAAATCATAGAAGAAAACTTCCCTAACCTAAAAAAAGGGATACCCGTAGGCATACAAGAAGCCTACAGAACTCCAAATAGATTGGACCAGAAAAGAAACACCACAAAATAAAGAATATTAAAAGCAGTAAGGGAAAAAGGTCAAGTAACATTTAAAGGCAGACCTATCAGAATCACACCAGACTTTTCACCAGAAACTATGAAGGCCAGAAGATCCTGGACTGATGTCATACAGACCCTAAGAGAACACAAATGCCAGCCCAGGTTACTGTATCCTGCAAAACTCTCAATTAACATAGATGGAGAAACCAAGATATTCCATGACAAAACCAAATTTACACAATATCTTTCTACAAATCCAGCACTACAAAGGATAATAAATGGTAAAGCCCAACATAAGGAGGCAAGCTATAGCCTAGAAGAAGCAAGAAACTAATCATCTTGGCAACAAAACAGAGAAAAAAAAGCACACAAACATAACCTCACATCCAAATATGAATATAACAGGAAGCAATAATCACTATTCCTTAATATCTCTCAACATCAATGTCCTCAACTCCCCAATAAAAAGACATAGATTAACAAACTGGATACGCAATGAGGACCCTGCATTCTGCTGCCTACAGGAAACACACCTCAGAGACAAAGACAGACACTGCCTCAGAGTGAAAGGCTGGAAAACAACTTTCCAAGCAAATGGTCAGAAGAAGCAAGCTGGAGTAGCCATTCTAATATCAAATAAAATCAATTTTCAACTAAAAGTCATCAAAAAAGATAAGGAAGGACACTTCATATTCATCAAAGGAAAAATCCACCAAGATGAACTCTCAATCCTAAATATCTATGCTCCAAATACAAGGGCACGTACATATGTAAAAGAAACCTTACTAAAGCTCAAAACACACATTGCACCTCACACAATAATAGTAGGAGACTTCAACACCCCACTCTCATCAATGGACAGATCATGGAAACAGAAATTAAACAGAGACGTAGACAGACTAAGAGAAGTCATGAGCCAAATGGACTTAACGGATATTTATAGAACATTCTATCCTAAAGCAAAAGGATATACCTTCTTCTCAGCTCCTCATGGTACTTTCTCCAAAACTGACCATATAATTGGTAAAAAAAATGGGCCTCAACAGGTACAGAAAGATAGAAATAATCCCATGCGTGCTATCAGACCACCACGGCCTAAAACTGGTCTTCAATAACAATAAGGGAAGAATGCCCACATACACGTGGAAATTGAATAATGCTCTACTCAATGATAACCTGGTCAAGGAAGAAATAAAGAAAGAAATTAAAAACTTTTTAAAATTTAATGAAAATGAAGGTACAACATACCCAAACTTATGGGACACAATGAAAGCTGTGCTAAGAGGAAAACTCATAGCGCTGAGTGCCTGCAGAAAGAAACAGGAAAGAGCATATGTCAGTAGCTTGACAGCACACCTAAAAGCTCTAGAACAAAAAAAAGCAAATACACCCAGGAGGAGTAGAAGGCAGGAAATAATCAAACTCAGAGCTGAAATCAACCAAGTAGAAACAAAAAGGACCATAGAAAGAATCAACAGAACCAAAAGTTGGTTCTTTGAGAAAATCAACAACATAGATAAACCCTTAGCCAGACTAAGGAGAGGACACAGAGAGTGTGTCCAAATTACCAAAATCAGAAAAGAAAAGGGAGACATAACTACAGATTCAGAGGAAATTCAAAAAATCATCAGATCTTACTATAAAAGCCTATATTCAACAAAACTTGAAAATCTGCAGGAAATGGACAATTTCCTAGACAGATACCAGGTACCGAAGTTAAATCAGGAACAGATAAACCAGTTAAACAACCCCATAACTCCTAAGGAAATAGAAGCAGTCATTAAAGGTCTCCCAACCAAAAAGAGCCCAGGTCCAGACGGGTTTAGTGCAGAATTCTATAAAACCTTCATAGAAGACCTCATACCAATATTATCCAAACTATTCCACAAAATTGAAACAGATGGATCACTACCGAATTCCTTCTATGAAGCCACAATTACTCTTATACCTAAGCCACACAAAGACCCAACAAAGAAAGAGAACTTCAGACCAATTTCCCTTATGAATATCGACGCAAAAATACTCAATAAAATTCTGGCAAACCGAATCCAAGAGCACATCAAAACAATCATCCACCATGATCAAGTAGGCTTCATCCCAGGCATGCAGGGATGGTTTAATATACGGAAAACCATCAACGTGATCCATTATATAAACAAACTGAAAGAACAAAACCACATGATCATTTCATTAGATGCTGAGAAAGCATTTGACAAAATTCAACACCCCTTCATGATAAAAGTCCTGGAAAGAATAGGAATTCAAGGCCCATACCTAAACATAGTAAAAGCCATATACAGCAAACCAGTTGCTAACATTAAACTAAATGGAGAGAAACTTGAAGCAATCCCACTAAAATCAGGGACTAGACAAGGCTGCCCACTCTCTCCCTACTTATTCAATATAGTTCTTGAAGTTCTAGCCAGAGCAATCAGACAACAAAAGGAGGTCAAGGGGATACAGATCGGAAAAGAAGAAGTCAAAATATCACTATTTGCAGATGACATGATAGTATATTTAAGTGATCCCAAAAGTTCCACTAGAGAACTACTAAAGCTGATAAACAACTTCAGCAAAGTGGCTGGGTATAAAATTAACTCAAAGAAATCAGTAGCCTTCCTCTACACAAAAGAGAAACAAGCCGAGAAAGAAATTAGGGAAACAACACCCTTCATAATAGACCCAAATAATATAAAGTACCTCGGTGTGACTTTAACCAAGCAAGTAAAAGATTTGTACAATAAGAACTTCAAGACTCTGAAGAAAGAAATTGAAGAAGTCCTCAGAAGTTGGAAAGATCTCCCATGCTCATGGATTGGCACGATTAATATAATAAAAATGGCCATTTTACCAAAAGCGATCTACAGATTCAATGCAATCCCCATCAAAATGCCAATCCAATTCTTCAAAGAGTTAGACAGAATAATTTGCAAATTCATCTGGAATAACAAAAAACCCAGGATAGCTAAAACTATCCTCAACAATAAAAGGACTTCTGGAGGAATCACTATCCCTGAACTCAAGCAATATTACAGAGCAATGGTGATTAAAAACTGCATGGTATTGGTACAGAGAGACAGATAGACCAATGGAATAGAATTGAAGACCCAGAAATGAACCCACACACCTATGGTCACTTGATTTTTGACAAAGGAGCCAAAACCATCAAATGGAAAAAAGATAGCATTTTCAGCAAATGGTGCTGGTTCAACTGGAGGTCAACATGTAGAAGAATGCAGATCGATCCATGCTTATCACCCTGTACAAAGCTTAAGTCCAAGTGGATCAAGGACCTCCACATCAAACCAGACACACTCAAACTAATAGAAGAAAATCTAGGGAAGCATCTGGAACACATGGGCACTGGAAAAAATTTCCTGAACAAAACACCAATGGCTTATGCTCTAAGATCAAGAATTGACAAATGGGATCTCATAAAACTGCAAAGCTTCTGTAAGGCAAAGGACACTGTGGTTAGGACAAAACGGCAACCAACAGATTGGGAAAAGATCTTTACCAATCCTACAACAGATAGAGGCCTTATATCCAAAATATACAAAGAACTCAAGAAGTTAGACCGCAGGGAGACAAATAACCCTATTAAAAATGGGGTTCAGAGCTAAACAAAGAATTCACAGCTGAGGAATGCCGAATGGCTGAGAAACACCTAAAGAAATGTTCAACATCTTTAGTCATAGGGGAAATGCAAATCAAAACAACCCTGAGATTTCACCTCACACCAGTGTGAATGGCTAAGATCAAAAACTCAGGTGACAGCAGATGCTGGCGAGGATGTGGAGAAAGAGGAACACTCCTCCATTGTTGATGGGATTGCAGACTGGTACAACCATTCTGGAAATCAGTCTGGAGGTTCCTCAGAAAATTGGACATTGAACTGCCTGAGGATCCAGCTATACCTCTCTTGGGCATATACCCAAAAGATGCCCCAACATATAAAAAAGACACGTGCTCCACAATGTTCATCGCAGCCTTATTTATAATAGCCAGAAGCTGGAAAGAACCCAGATGCCCTTCAACAGAGGAATGGATACAGAAAATGTGGTACATCTACACAATGGAATATTACTCAGCTATCAAAAACAACGAGTTTATGAAATTCGTAGGCAAATGGTTGGAACTGGAAAATATCATCCTGAGTGAGCTAACCCAATCACAGAAAGACATACATGGTATGCACTCATTGATAAGTGGCTATTAGCCCAAATGCTTGAATTACCCTAGATGCCTAGAACAAATGAAACTCAAGACGGATGATCAAAATGTGAATGCTTCACTCCTTCTTTAAAAGGGGAACAAGAATACCCTTGGCAGGGAATAGAGAGGCAAAGATTAAAACAGAGACTGAAGGAACACCCATTCAGAGCCTGCCCCACATGTGGCCCATACATATACAGCCACCCAATTAGAAAAGATGGATGAAGCAAAGAAGTGCAGACCGACAGGAGCCGGATGTAGACCTGTCCTGAGAGACACAGCCAGAATACAGCAAATACAGAGGCGAATGCCAGCAGCAAACCACTGAACTGAGAATAGGACCCCCGTTGAAGGAATCAGAGAAAGAACTGGAAGAGCTTGAAGGGGCTTGAGACTCCGTATGTACAACAATGCCAAGCAACCAGAGCTTCCAGGGACTAAGCCACTACCTAAAGACTATACATGGACGGACCCTGGACTCTGACCCCATAGGTAGCAATGGATATCCTAGTAAGAGCACCAGTGGAAGGGGAAGCCCTGGGTCCTGCTAAGACTGAACCCCCAGTGAACTAGACTGTTGGGGGGAGGGCGGCAATGGGGGGAGGGTTGGGAGGGGAACACCCATAAGGAAGGGGAGGGGGGAGAGGGATATTTGCCCGGAAACCAGGAAAGGGAATAACACTTGAAATGTATTTAAGAAATACTCAAGTTAAAAAAAAAAAAGCAGACTGTGAAAAAATAAACCTGCCTCGGCCTCAGAACTGGTTGGGGTCATGCTAGAAAAAAACAAAAAAAAAAACGTGGTAAGAATTCTCTCTGTCAAAAGCACAACCCCAATCACCTAACTCCGTCCCACTAGGCTCCACCACGGAAGGTTTCCTCCCAACAGTAATGGGGCCACCTGTATTACTAGGTGGGTGAAGGATGCTGATGCTGACAGACATCCTCACTGAGCACTGTGGTGAGGAGTTCATGGATGTATATGGTGGACTCAGTGCGAAGGTTTTTAGAAAATGGATGAAAATGAAGAAGTGTAGTGAATGGACTCTGAGTACCTTGGCTGGCCTTGAGCTGGCTGTGAAATCAGGGAGGACGCTGAACTTCCGACCTGCATATCTCTCCCTTCCAAGTGTTAGGATTCCAGACGTGGCACCGTGCCTGGTTTATGCGGTACTGGCATTTGGGCACAAGGTCTTGTACATTCTAGACAAGCACTCTGTCAGCTGAGCCGCATCCCCAGGCCCCATGTATAGTTTCTTAGGTCCTCAGTATCTTCATCTGCAGGATGGGATGAAGTATGAACCATTCAGCTGATGCAGGGGCATTAGGAGAATCAAATGCTGAAATCCAAGTAAGGTCATTTGCCCTTGAGTAGTAAGTAGCTGCCTGTGTTTGCTTGAGAAGTTGGTGCCCCTGCACAATGGTTAAGGAAGCTACTGGTATTTGGTTTAAGGAAGAGAAACCTGGTCTCGAGAGGAGGACTATTACAGAGAGTCTTAAATAAAGACTTACTGTAGGAAAGCAAGGTCTGTCTATATTCCGAGATGCTGACATGATTAAAGAAAGAAATAATTAAAACGTCTGTTTCAAAACACATTGGTTAAAAGTGACCATAGAAAATTAAAGCTCTAGCCTTTGACTTTTTCTCTTCAGGTTCGTGGCTGATGAGCTACTTCTCTCCCTCTCCTGAGATCATTTAAGATTAATCCAATCGTACATTTGGAACACTAATGGGGCTGGAAGCCCTTGTAGTGGTGAATTGATGGCCAGCTAATTTTCTTCCCTCCCATCTACAAAAGAACCTCCCAGACAGAAGAGGGTGCTGTGGTCAGGGATGTTCATCCTGTCTGTCAGCTTTGCAGGTTGGACACAGGTCAACCCCCAATGAATAAAGGGGTCTTGGCTGTAAGAATGGTTGTAAACTACTCACACGACACTGTCTTTACTTTTGCTGTTTGGTGTTCTAATGTGAAACGACATCCTGATCTTTCCAGGACTGTCCAGAAGGGGTTTTCTGTGCTCCTATTGGACAACTTGTCTTTTAAAGAGGCTTTTCCTAAAGCAGCTTATATATAAGAGGAAAAAAATCTTAGTATAGAGAGAGCAGGACAAAGTGGTGTTACTTAGTATCTTCTTCAAATGGAATAAGACAGGGTAAGTCACATGGAACTTCATTTTTAATGTGTCAGTTATAAAACCTCCCTGGTCTGCATAGATGCTTCCCATCTGTGACTTACGGAAACGTTGATTTTTGTGTTGTCCAGGTTACTTGCAGACCTACAAAAATCTCAGGGTTCATAAAACCGTAGCCCAATAACTTATTGAAAATGAACCATCAAGGATCTGGAGAGAGAGCTCAGTAGTTAAGAGCCCTTGCTGCTCTTGCCTGGGACCTGGGTTCTGTGCCTGCGTCCTAGCATGACACAGAGGCCAGAGGCCGACTTTCAGGACTGAGTTCTGCCCATCCACCATGTGGGGTCTAGGGATTGAACTCAGGTCGCCGATCTTTAACCTCTGAGTTCTCTCTCTAGCCCTGGCTTAATATTTTATCAGTAGCAAATAAACAATGCATGTTGCTTTTAGAGAGTTAGAAATAAGATAGTATTTCTTGATGGTACCAGAAAGGTCCAAACTCACATCTTCAGGCTTGGCCCCATGAGCCTTTACCTTCCTGCTGACTTACCTCCATGGTCCTTGGATTTTTAAATAAGAAAGGCATTTTGATTGAATAACGAGTTGCTGGATTTCCTAAATCTACATAGATTCTATGTCAAAGGAAGGCAGGGATCCTTAATAATTTGTGAGTGATTTATTATGACAGTTCAATTTAGGGGCCACCCCCTAAGCACATGCCCTGCCACTGAGTCATCGGGTCCAGTCCTTTTGTTTAAATTTTAGTTAATTTACCTTAGCCCCCTTTTCTGTTTCTATGGTGCGGGTGAGAAAGCCATCAGATATTACATTTAAAAAACTACCCAGTCTTTGTCTCCCATTTATCTTTTCTTGTTTTTTTTTCCCCCAAAGAAGAAGCTGCAGCCCGAGGGCTATGATAGCTTGTTTACTCATGTTTCTTGTCCCCGGATGCTAATTTATTTGGAATGCTGTATCACCAGGGCCCAAATGCCTGACATTTAATAAGAGATAAATAAACGAATGAAAAACTGCATCAGACAAGGGCTGAATGCAGAGAATCTTAGAAAAATGTTGGGGCCATGGAGCCTTCTGGCAATGTGATAAAGATCCCGACCTGCTGTCCCAAGCAGCTTTTGGAATGCAGCAAATGAATCCACAGGATTAGAAGGAAAATTAAAGAGTCAGAAGATACCTCACTCTATGGGATTTGGGTTAAGATCTCAAGAGAGTGGTGGGTCACTTAGGCCTCTGGGATTCTGAGTTTCTGTCATATAATATTTTATTCCTTCATAGCTTTAGGATCAGCAGTTTTGATGGATCCTGCTTTACTGCTCCTAAATTGGAAAAGTCCTTTATTTTTTACTATTAATTTTCGACACATTGCTCAGACAATTGTTCTGTATTTTTTAAAGGTTAAAACACATAGGCTAAAACAGATGGATTGGTGGGTAAATGGCTTGCAGGGCACACATGAGTAACCGAGGTCTATGCTCCAGAACACATGGCAGGAAAGTCATGGACTGGAGAGATGGCTCAGTGGTTTGGATCACTGTTGATCTTGCAAGAAGACCCAGGTTTGATTCCTAGCATCTATGTGATGGCTCACAACCGTCTGTAACTCCATTCCAGGGGATAAGACACCCTTTTCTGAGCTCTGTAGGAACTAGGCAAGCATACAGTATGCACGTGCGTGCACACACACACACACACACACACACACACACACACACACACACACACAGAGAGAGAGATAGAGAGAGAGAGAGAGAGAGAGAGAGAGAGAGAGAGAGAGAGAGAGAGAGAGAACAACATTACGTTAAAGGTCAGACTTGATTGCGGAGCCAGGCACCCTGAGTCCTGACACAGTGGCTTAACAGAGCCATCTTACGTGTGGGTGCCCTGCTGGGCATATTGTTAGCCTGAGGCTGGTTTTCCTTTCACTCTCTGCTACCATCCATCTTTGCTTTAAGGACTACTCACCTTGGTTTCAGTAATTGGACTGTTGCTGCCTTCTGAATATTTAATAGTGACGGGCTTGCCTCGGTGCTGTTCCTACTCAGATTTCCATTTTGTTGTTTTTAAGCAGCAAAATTAAGTAGACGATTCAGGGGGCAGTGCATGCTGAGATGGTTTCTGTTGAAAAGTAGGTTTTATTTAGATAACTGTGGCTTCAGTATGTTCTTAAGGACATGGTTAGGACTCCTTCTAACAGACCATACAGTTCGCTCTCTCTCTCTCTCTCTCTCTCCCTCCCTCCCTCCCTCCCTCCCTCCCTCCCTCCCTCCCTCCCTCTCTCCCTCTCCCTCTCCCATGTGTGATTCCTCTTTGTGCTTGGATGTAATCACATTTCAGTTTCCTTAGTCACACATTACTTTTTGGCCATAGCTGCTCCTGGCTGCCTGAAATTTGAGCTCTTTGTCTGTAAGTCTGTCCTTCACTCCCTCTTCAGTGTGTGCCCAAAGCTTCAAAGAGAGGATTCTGCACTGCACTCTGTGTCCTCATGACTCCACCCTTCCCTTTGATGATGGTCATTTCTTGGCCATAATCAGAGGGGTATTTTTATTTTATTTTATTTTTTGTTTGTTTTTCTTTTTTTTTTTTTTAATTTTAGCCAGCCTACAATACCATACCAAGTAGTCAGATATATTAGAATGAAAAATCCAAACTGGCTTATTAAATTTGTATTATCTTTGAAACATTTATAGCCCAACCTTATTATACATGTATAAATATGAAGTTTGTATCTACTTACTTAGAGACACGGCATCCCAAATAGAAGGTTCAGGACACATACTCTCACTGCTTCCCTTAAAGTCTTTGGCATGAGAGCTCCTATCTCTCCCCATGGAATCAATGTGTCCCCTTCAGATTCAGCATGGAAGCCTGTTCCAGCTGTTTATTTAGAAATATTCTCTTTTGATAATCAAATTCAAAAGCATTTTAATATACTTTACACATTAATAGAATACATATATACCAATGCATGGCAGTTTCTGTTGCTCCCTTATCTCTCCCTATAAGATCACAAGCACCCGGGGGTCAGAAGGTCCTTCTGATAATATTCAGCACAATGTTTTAGACAACACATTGAATGAATGTGTGATGAATTAACAAATGGGTATCTGTTGTGTATGAACTTTCACTTGGTTTAAAATCAAAATCAAATATAAGCTTTAGTATTATGAACTCTTTTCAGAAGATTTGGTGAAAAAAATATATGTGTGTGTGCATCTGTATATATGGATATAGATATGTAGATATGCACAATTCTGTTTACATAGACATATGTTACATTCTGTTTTTGACATAGACATAACTCAGATTTTACTGGGGGCTGGAGCGATGGCTCACTGAATGAAGTATTTGCTGTGCAAGCAAGAGGACCTAGGTCCCAATCTTCAGCAACTACAGAGAAAGCCAGGTACAGTGGTACCCGCAGCTCCAGAGCTGGAGATGGAGGTGGGAAGGTCCCTGGAGCTCCCTCCCAGCCGGTCTAGTCAAATTGATAAGGACTAGGTTCAGTGAAAGACCTGGTCTCAAAAACATAACATTGAAAAACAGCTGAAGAAGACATCCTGCATCAGTCTGTGGCCTCTACACACAAGAGTGTTCACATACAAACATATGACAGACAACCAGACACCAACACTTACACAAAAAGAAATGAATGAGAATTGTTGATAAAAGTTTTGCCGTTTTGATCTTAAAGGTCTGACTGGCATCTTTTCCTCATTTATTGAGTAGCAAGCACACTGGATGGCAAAGGACACCCTTGTGAAACCCGTGTCAGGCAGATTAAAGGGAAAAAAAGAAATGAGTCAAAGAAGCGTGTTGTGCGCTAATCACCACGAAAAACATACTGTTCTTATTTATGGAGCAGATGGGATAGGATTGATCTGTTAGCACTCTAAGTGTTTCCACATCAGAGGAAAGAAAAGTAAGTCAAGAAAGGAGTCTGGGAGGGGGCTGAGGGACAAGGCATAGGAATGGTGACCCTGAGGGGACTCAGAGATTTCATGAAGGCAAGTGATAGCTGGGGTTTGAGAGAAATGGAAAAATGATTAGTAAACCCAATGATTACCTGGGAAACTTTGAATCTATTGATTGGTGCAGTTACTGATCAAGTTGGTCTGCCTATTTTACACTGTCAGTTTCAAAGGTCTTCTGTTTTCATTGATTTTTGATTATCATACATAGAAATGGATCTTACTGTGACATTCATACACAGATATCAGACAGACATTTTATACTTAGTTTATCTTTCTGCTTGTATCTGCCCCTAATCCCACCTCTCCGCTTGTTGACCCCTCCTTCTCTCTACCTCCCCTCTTCTGCTCTCATGAAGAGTATTCCTATACTCTTGTCCATTTCTCTTCCTTCTATCTAGACTTTTTTCCTCCTCTCTCATAGCTCTGTGTGTGCACATACATGTATGTATGCATGGATGTATACCATCTTTCAATGCACATGTTTGTCTTTCAGAGAAACATAAAGTGTTTATCTTCCAGTCTATCTCAGCTCTCCTTCATACTGATCTGTTTTCTGGCAGATACCATAACATAATTCTTCATTATGAATAACTAAAATTCTCTCATATATGTGACTTGCAGTTTCTCTATCCAGTGGTTTTGGTTTGAGAGAAAGAGTGAAATTGTTGAAGAGTTGTCATCATTGTCTATTGTCTTGGAGACCAAACTGCAGCCAAGAAGTCACTGAAGGGCTCTATTCGCATCATGACTTGTCAATAAACTGTCACAGTGTCATATGTAGGAGAGTGACTGATAATTTCAAGAACCCACTTTAATACTACTCTGTCTATCAAATCTTAAGACAAAATTTCTCCGGACACATAAATTTTCTGTGTATTTGTTATTTATCTGTGTGTTTTCCTGATTCCTGGTTTACCAGTAACTCCTTGGGGTAAAACTGAAAAGTGTGTAAAGTTACACAGTGTTCTAGTTAGCTTTTCCTGTCAACTCAACTCGGCCTAGAGTCACCTGAGGAGGGAGTCTCATTTGAGAGGTTTCCCAGAACATAATGACCTTTAGGCTTATCTACAGAGGATTGCCTTGATTTGGAATTGATATAAAAGGGCCTAGCCCACCTTGGGCAGCACCATTCCCACGGTAGGTAGTCCTAGGCTGTATAATAAAGCTAGCCAAGAATGGGACTTGGGATGTAAGCCAGCACACACCCCCTGCCATGGTTTCTGCTTGAGTTCTTGCGCCAAGTTTTCCCAACAATGAACTGTGACCTGGAAGTGTAAGCCAAATAAATCCTTCCCTCCTCTAAGTTGGTTTTGGTCAGAGTATTTCATCACAACAGCCGAAAGGAAACTAGGAACAAATAATAATCTCTATTATTCTTTTTTTCCTGCTCGTGTTTTAATTATCTTGTTTAGATTCATTTATTTTTTGAATCAGAGCATGTTGTCCAGGCCAGCCTTGAACTCAGAATTTTCCCTGAGTATTGAGATTCCATGTCTGTGCTACCATGCCTGCCTAGTATCTTAACCTTTGAAGAACAGGCTGACGTGCATGTCCCCTATGCACACTTCCAAATCAGCGGCGTTACCATCAGGCTGCCAGAGCTCCTTGTACCAGGGTCACAGGAGTGCCTCCTCTTGCCTCTTGCTGCAGCACTTGTCATACGGCAACAGCAGCTGGCGTGTAGACGCAGCCTTCCAGCAGACCCTCTGGAGCGTGGCCCCTATCAGCTCAGGAAGTGAAGCAGCCCAAGGTAAGAGATCCACTTTAATTAAAAGGCTTGTCCTTGATACAAAGTTGATGCTTATCCCTGAAATTGTGATAATGAGCTGAGGGCTAATTAGAGACCTTTCATGTCCTGATATTCTATCGTGCGGAAACATGACATTTTAGAATCTTGCCTAAACTGCTATGTAAAAGGGAAGCCCGTGCTAGATTTCATCTTCTCTTATTTTCCTGGTGTTGTCAACTTTGCCTGGTTCTGTGATTTCATGTACTAGCTTTCTAAAGGCTGTTTACCCTGTTTGTGAGACCTTGAGGTAATGCTCAGTTAGTCTAATATCATCCCTTCTTGTTATATTCCTGTGCCTAGTAGCTTCAGTTATGAGCCAGTACTTGTTTATGTGTGTGTGAATATATACATGTGTGTGTGTGGGGGGGGTGCATGTGTATGTACATGCAAGTGGAGGCTAGAAGTCAAGAGGGTTGGATGTTGTTTATTTTCTGCCATATGTGTGTGTGCGCATGTGTGTTTGTGTATGTTTGCATATGTGTAGGTATGCTGGTGCACGTGTTCATGTTCATTCCATTGATTGATTGGTTGATTGATTGATTGATTGGGTCTTTTTGTTGGCCTAAATCATGCTGATAAGTTGAGGCTGGTCAACCAGGGATTGAGTCTCAGGGATCTTCTTGTTGACTGAACGTCTCCACAGCCCTACATTTTGTATATTTAATGGTGATGTTTATGAGCCTGAGGCCACCCCCTGGTTAAAATATCAAACTGCAGGGCTCAACGGGTCAGCCAAAGCCATCCACCTTTGTGATTTGGTCACAGGCCCAATACCATTTTCTAGTCCAATATTTCTCTGCCCATGCAAGTTGATGATTGTATAAGATGCTCTGTCTGGCTGTCAGCCTCTGGCCATGATATTATGAACACAAATGACTTTGAATCCTTACAGGGTATCTCATTGGTGGTGATGTTCTCCGGCTGCTACATGGACACATGGATGAATGTCTCACTGTTCCTTCAGGAGAACATGGTGAAGAACAGCGGAGGTTGGTACTTGAGCCTGGCATGTGGCACTAGCTTTGATGTATTTGTTGGGGAAAGAATAATCTTGATGTTTCAAAAAGTAGTACACAACCAAACTGAAGATAATTTGGCAAGGCATTTTTCCTTTTGTAGAAATGGTGCATCAGAAGCCAGACCTGCTAGCTAGCATGCTGGGCAGAGCGACCTCTGTCTTTCAACACTAAAGTAGGTTGTGACTGGGTCTCATCCCATTAGTGAGTTTTTGACTTTACAATTGGCTAATTGGCACAAAGAGAAGGCAGGGTGAGGTGGAATGGGATTAAGGAAATATTGGCCCTTGTTGGGCTAACTACCTTTGATAGGAAAACAAAATGTTTTTCACAGACTGACCCATTCTGTTTTCTTTGTTATGACAGAATTTTCTGTACATAGGAACAGGTCTATTGCAAACATTAGCATCATCCAAAGTAGACTACACACATTCATTGCCCACTGCAACTTTCCACATCCTAAGAAGGCTGTTCTCTAATTTCTTAACTGCCAGAAGAGCTGAACATCTTCATCTACTTACAACACATAAGAAGCATCAAGCAAAACAAACTGGGAGGGAGGAGAGAAAACATGAAGCTAAACTATTTAAGGTGCCATTAAATGTTCACTGATCTTGAACGATATTTCTGCAAGGTTTAATCTCACACCCAGTTTCAGAGTTCTCAGCATTCTTTCCTGTCATCTGTCATTTATTGGAAAATAAAGAAGTTGATCACTTTCCCTCAAACTTTACATGGAGACCAAGTTGGAATTGCCTGCAGGTACTGATAGAGGTAAACAGGTGTCAGTGTGATCCAGTGCTGCGGTTTGCCTCATGAATTAATTAACAAGTGGAGTAAGCTAAAGTTCACTAAGAAGAAGCCACACAGAAGAGGAGAGCTGTCTGGGTGGCTTGTTATATGCTTTTAAACCTCTGAGTGGGCTTTTCTCGTGATGTTAACCTTGGGTAGCTCATTCAATAGATACTTACCATTCTCCCATCCAAGTACTAACCAGGCCCGACCCTGCTTAGCTTCCGAGATCAGACGAGATCGGGCGCGTTCAGGGTGGTATGGCCGTAGACTACCATTCTCAAAAAGATAGAGCAGGGTCTTTAGAAAATCGGCAGCCACTTCAGTAGCTCTGGAAGACTTACCTGGGAGCCTGCTCCTAGGTTTTGCCTCTCTTGGGCTGAACTAGCTTAAGGTCAAGAGGAGCACAGCTTCTAGGAAAGTTCCCTCAGTTTCAAGTGCTTTGTCACCTGCAACTGTGAAACTCCTCCTCACAATGCACTTCGTCCTCAGTGGTGTTATTTAGAGGTGTGTGTGTGTGTGTGTGTGTGTCCAATTCTATGTCTGTCCATGGGTGTGATATAGATAGATAGATAGATAGATAGATAGATAGATAGATAGATAGATGAATGGATGATGGGTGGATGGGTGGATCTTAGGGAGGCAGAGGTATCATGGGTATGGGTCTGAATCTGGAGGGTGTGTTGGAGTTTCCAGGTGTGTTGGCTCACAGGCTGGAGAGATGGCTCAGAGGTTAAGAGCACTGACTGCTCTTCCAGAGGTCCTGAGTTCAAATCCCAGCAACCACATCTGTAATGGGATCTGATACCCTCTTCTGGTTTGTCTGAAGACAGTGACAATATACTCACAAATATAAAATAAATCTTTGAAAAGAAAGAAAGACTGACTAGTTAGAAGGAAGGAGATGATGTATTAATGGAAAGATACCCAGGGGTCTATGAAGTGTCATATTTTACCAATGACCTGGCTCCAAGAAGGCAGAAAGGGGTGAGCTGAGGTCTGCAGTAAGCTTTTTTGGGTCATTAGCTTAGTATCTGCCTCTCCTGAATTCATAAAATGCAGACAGCTCTTCAGAGCATGCTCTTGTGTCTGAGTGAAGCTCGGCCAGACTAAAAGCTGCTGGTCTTTCACCTGCTGCCTCTTGAATGTTAGCCTCTGACATTTCCTCTTCCCATTTCCTATTCTCCTGCCTCAGTGCCTAGCTAGAGAAAGGGGATCATTAGGGGGCAGGCATTCGGATTTGTAATCCTGCCACACTCTCTCTCAGTTCTGCTCCCTATCCATTCAGATGTGAGCAAGCTCTGGTCACCTGCTGTTCCTGCCACCATGTCTCTACCATTATGACAAACACAGCCCCTGAACCATGAGCCTAAATAAGTTGGCTGCTTTTAAAGTGCTTCAGCTAGGTGTTTTATTCGTTTGTTTAATTATGTTTTATTGGATTTATTTATGTGTGTGTGTGTGTGTGTGTGTGTGTGTGTGTGTGTACACAAGCCGCAATGTACATGTGGAGTCAGTCTTTTCTGTGTGGGTGCCAAGGATCAAATAGTCATCAGACTTGGTGGCAACTGCCTTTACCTTCTGAACCATGAAGTGGCCCATGCCAGGTATTACATACAGTGTCAAAAAAGTAACCAGTACATGTTGCTTTCAGAATAAGATGCAGATGGTACTGAGAGGGTCTTAGAACGGTGGGTGAACAGGACATTAAAAGGCAGTTGGCTTGAGGAATTAATTCCAAACACAAGGCCAAACATGAGAGTCAGCATGAATGATTAAAATATGTTCTAAGGGAATAACACTTGAAATGTATATAAGAAATACTCAAGTTAATAAAAATAAATAAATAAATAAAAAATTTAAAAAAAAAATATGTTCTGAAACAGCAGTTCTCCTTTTCCTTAAGTGTCACAGAGAGAATAAGGAAAGATTAGAAGCTAGATGCATCTGCTGCTGTCATTTTTCTGTTGGCTCTAGGCTCATGGCCCGGCTTTTCCCCTATGCTGCCTGGGAGGAGTTTGTGGGGGCTGGGCTGGAATCATCATAGGTGCGACAGGGAAAAGACACCTGGATTAAAGGTGAGAAGAGTGTGCAAGGCAGGGGAACCCATTAGAGAGTTGGAGATCGCGAGGATCCCGTCATAGAAAGTAAGGCCCTTGTCTTAGTTGCTTTTTGTTGTTATGTCAAAAGAAGGAACTCTTCACTGGATTTGTTCGTGGCTTCAGGGGAGAGAGTTGGTGTGGGAATGGTACTGGCAGCCAGTGTCTTTTACCTTCATCATTGTCATCATCATCAATAATTGGTTATTTTATTTATTTACATTTTAAGTGTTGCCCCCATTCCCGGTTCCCCCCCACCCCAACACCATCACCCATGCCCCCTCCCCTGGCCTCTATGCAGGTGCTCCCCCATCCACTCCCTCCCGCCTCCCTACCCTGGCATTCCCCTACAATGGGGCATCAAGCCTTCACAGGACCAGGGGCCTCCCCTCCCATTGATGCCAGATAAGGCCATCCTCTGCTACGGATGCAGTTGGAGTCATGGGTCCCTCCATGTGTACTCTTTGGTTAGTGGTTTAGTACCTGGGTGCTCTGGGGGATCTAGTAGATTGATACTGTTGTTCTTCCTATGGGATTTGCAACCACCTTTTGCTTCTTTAGTCCTTCCTTTAACTCTTCCATTGGAGTCCCCATGCTCAGTCCGATGGTTGACTGCCTCCATCTGTATTGGTCAGGCTCTGAAAGAGCCTCTTGGGACAGTTATATCAGGCTTCTGTCAGCAAGCGCTTCTTGGCATCAGCAATAGTGTCTGGGTTTGGTGGCTGCATATGAGATAGATCTCCAGGTAGGGGCAGTCTCTGGGTAGCCTTTCCTTCAGGACAGGAACAATTCTGGGTTTGTTTTTGTTTTTTGAGAGCTAAGTTAAAACTGTGCGCAATGAGTTCAGAGGGTCTTAGCACAGGAAGCTAGAAATTGGAATGTCTGAGTCTGACCCAGAAAACAAGTGTGTGCTGAATATAAGCCACAGAGGCATGAGGACAGTTGAGGGAAAGGGCGTCAGTCACATGCTCAGTCCAATGGAGAGGAACTGTGGGAGCAGATTTCGGCCAGCCATTCACCAGTGCCTTCAGAAGATGGAGACTTGGATGCTGGGTTAATGCAACTCTATATGCTGACCTTGATTGAATTCTGATAACTTTTCTGCCAGTTGAGTCTCAATGTGTGTTCACCTGAACATACTGAGAGACACTTACAAGGTCATGGAGGCAGCAACAATACATCTGTTTGCATATCTTTTTATAGCATGTTGACATGGTGCAATTAGATGTCGTGGATTCACATCATGACTGTAGGGAGAGCATGAGTCAGAGCTAGGCAGGATGGAGCCTCAGGGGGGATGCTTAGGGAAGAAATGTGTATCTTGATTAAATTGTGAAGCTGAGCAACTATATATACATAATAGAAAAAAGACTTCCTTAAAATTAGGTGTTTGGAAAGCCTTCTGATTTTGAGTCTTGTTGATGTCATGACATAGACTTTCAAAATTGCTTCCTTTGTTTTTCCCCTAAGCCATTGCCTATGTCTGAGAGAACCAGAGAAGGCAACGGCCCACAGGCAGCACATCTGTTTGAGGGGGAAGAAACACATAATGATGGCCTAGGCATATAAACTAAAAATGATTTTATCATTTTTAAGTGTTGAGGTTAAGCAGGGAAATATGTAAAAGCAAAACAAAACATAACATTTTTGTTCTATAGGCCTTTGCTGGTAGTTTTGACCTACCCATGCCCATTGGTTGTTTCCTGTTATTAAAATTAAAGATCAACTGTCACATGAGATTTGTTCTAGGTAGTAGAAATGACTGAGGAGATGGTCAGCAGTGACATTTGTTTCTGAGCAATTCAGGAATATTTTGGTTATTTGTGCTAGGCTCCTTGACTGTTCGCTTTACCTTGTTCTGCTGGGTATTTAATAGCTATAGCTGTAACTGTAGCAACAGAGGAAGCCGCTCAGTGACAAGACATGTAATTCTGGATATTAACGGACTTGTTCAACTTTTTCACAATGAGATTCATTCTCCACGTTACGTCTTCATTCTCATAGAGTGTTAATAAGACCTATATAGGCAGAGTAGCCTCCATTGTGCTGTTGAACTAAGCAGAGTTGAACCAGAGAATGAGCTATCAAGGTTTAATTATAAAGATATTCCTGCCCACCTGACTTAAAAGATCGAGTTTTGACAGGGTCAGGAATTACACATCACTGTTTCTTTTAAGTTCCTTGAGGTTTTTTGTTTTTCAGGTAGGAATTTAGCTGTAAAACTTGTAGTGTATATCCTGTCGGACCATCGAGATGCACACATAGAGGGTGTGAGCAGTCAGGTGGGTGTCTCAGAGTTAACTGAGGGAATGATCTCCAGATAAGGGGGATAATCAATAAGAGAATCAGGTGCCACAAGGAGATTTAATAATTGCTTTAACATAGACTTTCATTGTGGAGGCTTCAGTTTTAATGACAGAATTTCATCTGCAGCATGATAGATTTTGTTGTTGTTGCAGATTTTTCTCCGAATATATCTTATTTTCTCCCATGAATTTTTGTGATTGTAATAAAATATCAACAAATGCCTTATTTCGGTACACATATATTTATGATCAGAATGTGCACTACATTAAGTGTGCCAGCCCTTTAAGGTGATAAATTTTATTATGCTTATTTCTTATTGTGTCAGGTTTTGAACCTGAGACCCAAGCATCCTACTATTGAGTGACATCTCCAACGAGTTAATAGATTTTAAAGGAGTTATGTTAGGGAGTGTTAGTTTGAGTCTCTAGTTTGAAAATCAGTAGAGGATGAATGTTGTTTATAAAACAGGTTTATGAGATATCTTTTGCACAGCCGAATTCATTCTACAGAAGTTGTGAACAACTGTCTCATTCTGAGCTGTGTTGAAAAAGACAGTTTCTCCCTCTCCAGGCACATTCTATAGTGATAATAAAAATAAACATGTTTATTCACAATTATGAACACATTGCCCATGTGCACATAACGTGAATACACTGAATAGAGGTGATGGGCAAAAATAAAAGGACAGAAGGGAACCAAGAGTGTGTGAGTATTACATGTCCTGCGGAAGTGGGGGGGTTGCTCAGTGTTTGCATCTGATCATGCATCGCTTCTGTAATCTACATACATTGTCTTATTCCTTTCAAGCAGGACAGTGAAGACACAGTACCTTACATGCTATGGAAATAGATGCTATATTTGCTTTCTGGAGTACGGCTCAGTAGACAAAAGCTATGCTGCATGGACGCATGGCAGTAGTTTTACTCCTATGGCCTTTGTAATATGAAAATGACTCAAAGCGTTGCCATTGTGAATAATTGATGAATCATGAGATGGTCTTCGTAGAATGAGTTGAGTGTCTCTCTGTCTAGCTTAGAAAGAGGCACATGGTTTGTGACCTTGCACAGTTAGATGAACCAATCTCAGAAGGATACTATACCCAGTTTACTGCTATAAGGGGGCACCCTCCTGTGTTCCAGCACAGGCAAGGGTGAAGCTACCCATGTTTGTCAGCTTTGTGACAGTATTTGATCTTCCTGGATATTTTTGCACGTTTGATTTTGCAAGTGCTTGAAAAACTACCCCTAATCTATTGAAGTATCTCTGCTCCTTCATCAAAGATCACTTGACTTTGTTTGTGTGGATCTATTTCTGGGTCATAAACAAAGACGGTTTTGTTTTCTTTATCCCATTATATCTACTTTTCTTTATTTTTAATTTTTGGGTCTATTTTTTTAAGTTAAGATCTCGTGTAATGCAAGTTAACCTAGTACTCGCTATATGACTAAGGATGGCCTTCAACTTCTGCTCCTCTTGCCTTTACTTCCTAAGTGCTGGAATTGCAGGCATGAGCCACCACGCCAACCCAATTGGTTCTCTACGTTACCTTAGTATCCTGGAGCTTGTCTATTACAGGGTTAAATTGGTTTCAAGAGTTTTATGTTATTGTTGATGTGACTGGTTATATAAAAATTTCAATGAGAATATGTTGAGACCCAGCTCCAGCATTGACCCTCAGGAGAAGGCTAGCATGGGGTTGACTGACTTAAAGATTAATTTGTTTTCCTAAGCACCATTTATAACAGAAGATGACTCATGCCTTCGAATATGATGTTAGTAACTCTTTTATGTCTGTGACAAAAATGCCTGACGGAAACAACTTGTGGGAGAAGTGTTTTAGTTTGGCTCATGGTTTCAAGGACTCATTATTGGCAGGCAGGGCAGGTTGGCCCAGCCATGTAGTGAAGACTTTTCAAATCCTGGCTATAGGATGGGAAGCAGAGGCAGTAGGATGGGACCAGGAATGAGTGGTCCATTCAAAGGCCCACTTTACTTCTGCCAACCAGTTTCTGTTATAGAAAATATTTAATCTCAATCCAGGGTTTCTACCCTGCCTTAGACCATAAAAGACACATAACCTTTATATTCATAATAAGTCTTAATCAACACCAGAGCTGGGCAGATGTCTACCCTTCATGCTATTAGAATCTACTTCCCCATTAACAGCCCCAGATTATAATTTGCCATGTTCTATCTAGGCTGCTCTTAACTTTAATTGGCCAGCTCTTATGGGCAAGCTTTTATGACTCACTGAACCCATAGCATCTTCCTTCTCCCTCTCCTCGTGGTTTTCCTTAGACCACAGGCCTGGGAACTCTATGCCATGTCTATCTTAATTCTGCCCTGCTACAGACTGTAGGCATCTTTATTCACCAATCAGGAATAACTTGGGGGACAAGGTCACATAACATCACTTGGGTCTACATGCAGATTCTCTCATCCTTGGGGGCAACTAGGCCTTAGAGGCCAGTACTGAGCATTACAATACATAGCAAAAGACTGAATCTCAAGTTTATACCTCCCTTAAGCCACACAATCTTCAAGATAGAACAATAGTCTGGGGTCAAGCATTCAAAACACAAGTCTAAGTGGGGTATTTCAGATCCAAGCTATACCAAGGTCAGGAAACCCATAATACTATGGATTTGACTGTGGCAACTCAATTCAGGTCAAAGTGATTGAGTCCTTACTTATGACTACAGAAGGACTGGCTGCAAACTCTGAGAATTGTCACTTGAATCCTCAGAGGGCTCAACCCAGTGCTATAGAGGTATCATTTTTAACTTCCTCACAGGAACCTAGGAAGTGGTTGAAGGAAAGGAGTCAGGGTCTGAAGAGATGGTTCAGTAGTGTTGAGTGCATATCGATCTTGCCGAGGACCCAAGTTTACTTCCCACTACCCATGTTGGATTGTTCCCCACTGCCTGTAGATCCAGTTTCAGGGAATCTGATACCCAGTTCTGGACTTGAGGGACACAACACACACACACACACACACACACACACACACACACACACACACACACACACACACACACACATCTTAAAGCAAAAAGTAGAGTTCAGCAACCTGTCCAGCTTTGAACAATGAGATGATGTCTTCAGAAAGTTAATAACAATGAGATTGAAATTGACTTGCCAAATTCTTGGTGCCCTACCAAAAAAAAATGAGCTCATAGCTGTACTGTCATCTGGAGAAGGTGCCCTCTGTCAGAACTCACCCTTGTAGCCATCATGGGTCTCCTCATAGTGCCCAGTCATTTATTAATGATGTTTTATGATTATGCCCTGAAGCTCACTAATTGGAATTGTGTATCCTATAAAATTTTATTATGAATAAATACTCCCATGTCAGGCAGTGAGAGGCTTGTAAAGATTTGTGCCCTCATTAGCATGCTAATATAGTATTTTCTGGGCTTCGGATTCTAAAGATGAATACGCTAGCTGTCACAGCACTTGCTTTTTACCCAGAGAATGAGTGGTTGAACAATTGAGATAAGATTTAAATTGTATTTTATGACTCCCAGAACCAAAAGAGCTAACTACTTATGTTTTGGTGGACAATGTTTAATAACCATGAGAAGTTGAATTGATGACATTGTGGGGAGAATTTGTGCTTAGAATACATTTAAAGTTCTTCTTACGTGGTCAGCCTGAAATAAGAGTTCTCTAATGAATTGCATCGTCTTGGAGAAGGATGTGTCATGGAGGCATAACGTGCAGTCAGAAGCCTGGAGTTTTTCAAGTAGTCTTCAATGAGCTAGTATGATTGGCTATGACATGTGCACTTTAAAAGTTTCTGTTTGATGAAATTGCAGCAACTTCAGCTTTTCTAGTTTATGATCTAGAAGTTTCTGTTTAAGAAATGTGTGTTTGGTACTGCCAAGGTTAGACCCCCCAGTGCAGGGGAATGTTAGCGGGGGTGGGGTGGGGTGGGGAGTGGGCAAGAGGGGGAAGGGGGATGGATGGGAGGAATACCCCTATAGGGAAGGGTGAGGGGATAGGGGGCTTGTGGACAGAAACAGGCAAAGGGAATAACATTTGAAATGTAAATAAAGAAACATACCCAGTTTAAAAAAAACAAAGAAAGAAATGTGTGCTTAGTATCAGCTTTTTGGGATTTGTTTTCTCAGTTACTCAAGAGGCTGTGGCAGGGAGAATCTCAAGGCAAAGACCAGCCTGGACTGTGGATGAGTTCAGAGTCAGTCTGGGCAATGTAATGGTACTTGTTGCAAGTTAAAGGAGAAAGAGGTTTGGAGATTTAACTGGGTGCTAGAGTGTTTGTCTAGTTGTGTGTGAAATCCTGGGTTCAATCCTCAAATCTGCCCAGTAATAGTTTTGAGGGTGATTATCAATTTGTATTATTTTTACTTATTTTCTCCCCCCGCCAAGGAGCTATAACATTGTAAGGAGTGGGTTTATATATTTATCACAGTTCCATATAACAGTTCATCATCAAAAGCAGTTAGGGCAGGAACCTGGAGTCAGGTGTCCATGCAGAGGGCATGGGAGGGTCCTATTCACTGGCTGGCTACCCATAATGTGCTCAGCCTGCTTTCTTATAGAACCCAGGGCCATTTGCCCAGGGGTGAGGGCTCAAAATAGGCTGGGCCTCCCCACATCAACTACTAATCAAGAAAATATCCTACAGGCTCTCTACAGCCAGATCTTAGGAAGACATTTCCTCAATCGAGGGTCCCTCTTCACCAGTGGCTCTAGCTTGCGTGAAGTTGATGTAAAACTTTCCAGCACAACAGCTATTCATCTTCCTTAAATTTTGACAAATTTACTAGCACTTGCATTGAAGTCCCCAGTGGTAGTCCCAAGGTCATTTGACCTTTTTAAAGAAGGTTTTATTTTTCCTCCTTCAGTCTTCTATATAGAAGAGATTAATTGCTCTGAGATAGCCATTGGGTTGTCTGAGTATAAAGATGTTAACACCATTTGGTAAACTTGTTGGACTTTGGGGTGGTTTGAATGGGAATGGCCCTCTATGGGCTCATATGTTTAAATGTTTGGTCCTCAGTGGAACTGTGTTGTGGGAATTAGGTAGAGGAGATGTATCTCACTCTGAGATTTCAAAAGCACATCGCAGGCCCACTTCTTTACCTCATGGTTGTCATCTCAACAAGTAAGCCCTCAGCTTCTGCCTCAGTGCCATGTCCTGCTGCCATGCTTCCTGCCATGGTGGTCATGGACTCTAGCCTTTTGGAAACCATGAGTCCTCAAATTAAATTCTTTCCTGAGTTGCTTTAGTCACGGTGTCTCTTCACAGGAGTAGAAAACTTTGATTTTGGGAAAAACAAGTCTTTCTGGATTCTGATTTTGATGCCTGAGATACATGGCGGGCAAAAGTGATACTCCCTTCACAGAAGAGGTGCAGGCCTCCAGGTGGACCAAATTTATATAAGCTTAATTTCCCTTTGAGTCATTTAGGATGGACCTTGTTCTTTGTTTCATTTAAGGTTTTGACGTTTTGCATCATCATTATCCTTAAATAGTCCACAGAGACTTCCTGACAAAACAAAACAAACAAACAAAAAGTACCCCCCCCCCAAAAAACCCTACCAACTTCTATACAGTAAGTGACCAAGATCCCCTGGTCAGCTGTCAATACTTGAGAAAGACCCTAAGGTTTTATACCTACTGTTGGAATACTTTCCAAATATAGACTTCAGTGCAGAAAGATCTTTAAGATAAAGCTAAAAGATTTCAGAGAGGAAGTAGGATTTACTTTCCTTTCAACTTTATGTTTGTGTTTTAAAAAATCTGAATTAAACTTACCTTTAACTTTCTACTCATATAAAATTTAAAAAAACCTGTTAAGTTGAAAATAAAGTTATGAAAGAAAATGTTTGAACATTTTCCTTTATAGATGCATAATTTTACACAGCCATATCCGTATTATTTGTATCTTAAAGCACATTTTATTTCCAACCTTGTGGTTTCTCTGTAACAGTCTGTTTAATTAACATGTTAGGGTCATTACTCAGCATCTTTTTCTAAGCTTATTAAGAACTGCATATTTGCATATTTAGGACATATTCATAGTGATTTATTATTGTACAGAAAATTTATATTTCTGTCTCAGTTTTATTTTCTGTTGCTGTGATAAAATACTGTAAGAAATATAACTTAGGGGGAAGGAAAAGTGTTTATTTTAGGCCCCATTTCCAGGTTCTAATCCACCATCATCGGGAAGTTACAGTAGCAAAAACTTGAGAGAACTGGTCACATTGCTTCCACTGCATGCAGAAAAGAACATAAATGCTTACCTATATTAATTTATTTCTCTCTTCTCTTGACTGTGGTTATGATGATACCAGATGCTTCAAGTTTTGGCCATCTTGATTTCCTCACACTGGTGGGGTGTTCCTGAGCTTGTGAGCCAGATAATCCCCCTTTCTGCATAAGATGCCTTAGTCAATGTGTTTATTCACTGTAACAGAGAAAAAAAGGAAGACAGCTCCTGTCTTCTTTATACTTAGGCCCATTTGAGAGTCTCACCATTCTGCATTCTATTAGATTGCTGTGCTCTTCTCTTCCAACAAGAATTCTTTCTTTTATTATCTTTTTTTTAATAATTGAGGAATTGTAGACTATAGGCTTTTCAGAATCTCCATGCAAGTCACAGATGTTGTGAAATGGTCCTATCTTCATTTTGTTCCTGGTACAATAAATCTTCAATTTCTTTTGATCCTGGGAAAGTCTCTTCATTTTCTAAATGGTTAGGTTTTTTTAAAATTACATTTCTAAATTTCATTGCTAACCATTAGAAGAAAACATGACAAGGAGTCTAGAGGATTGCGGAAATGACTCAGAGGTTAAGAACACTGGATGTTCTTGCGAGGACTTAGATTCAATTCCCAACACCCACATGATGGCTTACAGCTGTCTGTATCTCCCATTCCAGGGGATCTGATACCCCCTTCTGGCCTCTGTGGGCACCAGTAATACATGGGATGCAAGGCATATATGCAGACAACATTCCCATATGCATAAAAAAATTAACAGATATTTAAAAAATGTATCTAAGACACTGTTCTTTATGGTGAAACAGAAGACTTTTATTAAAGTCAGAGTTATATAAACTCTATCATCTATATATCGTTCATCAACCATCTATCTACTAATCTTTATTCATCTATCTGCCTGCCATCCTTCTCTTCACCTGCCTACCTCTACCTATCATATTTCTATCTTCCATCTTTCAGCCTCTGTTTGCATCTATCTATTTATCTATTATCTGTCATCTATCATCTATCAATCATCTATCATCATTATCTACCTATCATTTATCTATCTGTTAATCATCTATTATCTATTTGTCATCTATCATCTATCTATTAATCACCTATCATCTATCTGTTATCTACCTATGGTAGCATCAATGTCTCATCATTTGTGTATATAAACACAGTGAAGTAAAATGTCCAGATTATTTTTCATTTATGTTTTAAGCATGTACCTGAAGACTTTGATTTCTTAGCCTGAGTGTTCTATGCCTAAAATTTCCTAAAGCTGCTGACATGCTTCTTCTATATAACCAAGGTTAAGAAACCCAATGAAATAACTCTCCCCATAGCTCTCAAAATGTCAACCTGCAGAATATACTTCACCCAGGGGCTTATGGGAAATGTAGATGCATAGGTTTCACCCTTGACCTCAATCAGAAACTCTAGCCATGGGGCCAACTTGTGCTTTAAGAGGATTTTGAAAAAATATACCTCACTAAAGGTTAATATTCATTCACCTGCATCAGTAGTGCTGTTCTAGGGTTGCTTTTGTCTCATGAGGGACATTAAGCAATGTGACAGGCAGTTTTGCTTGTACCAACTGATGGGAGGCTGGCATTTAGTTGGTAAGGGGGCCATTGCTGTAGATATCCTATAATGTAGGAAAAATACCCTGTAGCTAAGATATGTCCAACTCCACACAGCAGGTGTACCGCCAAGGGGATACCCATCTACACCATGGGGTCCAAGTTTTGGCTCCTCATTGGATGAAGACTTTAAAAGGAGCCAAACTCCACATCTACTTTATTGAGCATTGGTGGGGACATGGCATAGCGTTTTTTGATAGTTTCTCACGTGATTATTGCATATGCCATGCCAGGAAGTCACTGCTGTTGAAAGTGTTCACTGTTGTATCTAGAGTCCTTCTGGTTACTGTAGACAGCTGAGGATGTTGCTGAACATGTTGCTAGATCATAAGAACTGAACAGCCAGGTGTTACGTTCTCTCTGATGGTTGTATTATCACAGGCAGTGGGAAACATGGCTTTCTGAAGTGCTATTATAAAAAAACATCTAAATTGAATAAGCAATTATAGTTAGACATAGATTTAGAAATGAGGACACCATGACACTGGAGACGTTGCTCCATGGCAAGAGCTCTTGCTGTTGTTGTGGAGAATCTGAGTTCAGTTCCCAGCACCTATATTAGGCAGCTCACAACTACCTGTAATTCCATCACCATGGGGACAGTTAGAAAGATCAGATTATGGAAATTTGAATGGAACAAAAATTTTCATAAGATAAATATTAAGAAGGAAGAAACCAAACAACACAAACAAAGCATGCACCCGAAGAGGAGGAGGAGGAGGAGGAGGAGGAGGAGGAGGAGGAGGAGGAGAAGGAGGAGGAGGAGGAGGAGGAGGAGGAGGAGGAGAAGGAGGAGGAGGAGGAGGAGGAGAAGGAGGAGAAAGAGGAGGAGGAGGAGGAGGAGAGAAAGAGAGATAGAGAGAGAGAGAGAGAACTCCTTTAGAATAAAGAGGATAGCTAACCAATATGAACATCTTGCTTGACTCTTGATAAAAGCCATGGAAGAAAAGATTTTGTGAGATAATTTAGAACATTTGAAAATTGACCAAATATTTTATAATGCCAAAGGATGTCTGTGGAGAGGTAGTTAGAGGCTGTAAGCAGGGTTGGTCCCATGCTGATAATTGTTGAAGTTTGAACTGGGTGTGCAAGGTACTCAATTTTTTTGTGTATATTTGAAAAATTCCTCAATAATGATAGAGTAAAAAGTGTTGTCAAAAGGGATACAGAGGTGAAGCAGGCAAGGAAGGTGATAGAAACATGGCCTGGATAGCAAGGGGTTTCAGAATCTTTTTTTTAAGTCTATTGGAGTTGGTGACAGGAAGGTTGTTTAATGGCTGCAGCAAACTCTATTTCCATAGAGAAACAGGTCTTGGAGTGAGATTGGATCACAAGGAAAACCAACAGGAGGTAGATGGCACTGAGACAGAGAGGGAGGCTGGAGAGGAGAAGCAAGATGTTGGTGTTATCTTTGAAAGAAAACATTCCTGTGTATATTTAGATCATGGGGAAATATTCTAGAGAGGAGGCTGAAGCCCTGGGGAAAAGACATGGGGTGTATTTACAATCCTTGGTTTTCTTGAAACAGTGTTGAAAGGTGGTTATAAAGACCAGTTTGGCTAATTTATGTAAGTTTCTTGACATCTTATATTATTAGGAGTATTTGGGCATTTGGGTACATGTGATAGACATCCTGAGGTGTACCTTTGCACATAATTTGATCATTATGGGCAAGTTATATATTGAAGATTTTTATTTCTACTTATGTACTTATGTGTATGTGCATGTGGATATGGGTGCCTATGAATGCTAGAAGTGGTCAACTCACCTGGTGCTGGAGGAACATGAAATTGTGAGTCATACAACATGAATGCTAGGAACCAAACTTAGGTTCTTTCCAAGAGGAGCAAGTGTTCTGGACCACAGACCCATCACTCCAGCTCCCTCTCTTTATATTTTATGTATCAGTTTATATTTTGTTATGCATTGCCTATGGGTGTAAATTACAGATGACTGTATTAAAATACTGAATCAATCCTTTTACATTTCTTGGAAGTATTTTAAACAATGAAAGCCAAATTCAGAGCCATGAACAATTATGTGCATATCTTTATATAATAATATATAAAACGACACCTAAGCTGTTAAGCCTGTACTTCCATGGCCAAAGTTGGTAAAAGTATGTCCTGTAGAGGGAAGTTATGAAACAACATTAATATTATGTTAATATGGGTAACTAATGGGGACAGAATATGGTTAAATAAATGTTTAATAAGGAAGAACTTATGTTGATCAGTGTTAATTTATTTTTATTCCCAGCTGTGTTATCTCCTGCCTCACAGTAGATCTTTAACATTTACAGCCTTTTCCTCACCCTGCCTTCTTTCAATTTGCTTAAAAAGTAGAGTTCAAGGAATGAAACCTGTTAAACTTTTTTTTTATGTCAACAGAACAGTCCATTATGAAGGTGGTGCTGTATCAGTTCATGCCCGCTCCCTCTGGAGACTAGAGACCCTAAGAGTCGCGTAAGTAGAACTTCTAAACCCAGCCTAAAGTTCTGAGGGTACGGGATGGTCAATGCCTTTGGCTTCCAATTCAGGGTGAGATGGTCCTATTAGCTCCAGCAGCAAACAGCATGGAAGACAAATGTAGTGTCCAACCGTTTGCTCCTCTTGTCTCTTTCTGCCTCTTCTGTATTGATTCACCAGGTGCAGGACCCAAGAATAGTCTCATTTCGTAATTGCATACAGCCTGCCTTTGCCTTTGGTCTCTCTTGCTTTGTAACATCATCTCATCCACACCTGGCATCTTCCTGTCATAAATCACTGCTAGGACAGAGTGATGTCAGATTTGGAAGCAGGACAAGTTATCTGCAAGCCCGTCACTCACCTGAAGCCTGAAAGACTGTGGATTTAAACTTCTAAAGGTGTCCATGGATATGAACAGTTCAACAGCTATTTGCAGAGACTATGAACTTGACTCACAAGTACCTTGATACAGGAGTGGGAAATTCTGTATAGTAGCCAAAATCACCACAGTATTCATCATAGCAGTAAGAATTCAGATGCGCACAATGTACACATATTTCTGGTATGTTTAGAAGTTATCTAAAGAGCGCATTTTAGTCCGTTTAAATGCTGCATCACTGGTAAAGGTAGAGCTTTAAACTGTTTCAGACAACTCTACTATATTAGTAAGAACTTTTACAAAATAATTGGAAGGTTTAGTCTTTGTTTCAAATGCACTAAGTTGTCAATATATTTTTCTAAAATATTACATTTTCTAAAAGAACTTAATTGCTGTAGATACAGACTCCTTGGGTGAGGGCCAGGACTGTTTTACCAGAGTCAGTGTCTGTAGATTTTTAAAATGTGAGCCATCTGCCTATTTAATGATGAATACAATAATTAGTGTCTGAAGTCATTTTGCTCGGGTATTCTAAACAGTAATCTCAGAAAACATGGTACATTCTGAATATTATCCTGATCAGTTTAAACCGATGGGTGGAAAATAACCTCCTATATATTAAAGGGGTAGTGGTTTTGTTTTGTTTTGTTTTTTGAGAAAAGGGTAGCCCTGGCTGCCCAGTAACTTGCTGTGTAGACCAGGCTAGCTTTGAATTCAGAGATTAACCTGTCTTTGCTTCCTAAGTGCTAGGATTAAAGGCATGCACTCTGAAACCTCACCTCAAGAAGTGATGGTTTAAAATCAAGTGGCTTCACTTCTGCTTTCCAAACAATCAAGTGACTATGAGTTAACACTCACCTTCATTTACTTAAGAACACTCAAACTCGTATTCATGGTGACGGGTGCTTATTACTCCTCTTTTCCGTTTGCATGAGTCCCTGGAGAGATTTTACTTCAGAGTGGTGGGTTCTGTGATTACCCGAGTTGTCCTTCTTCTAGCATTCTCTCTAGCAACAAAATGTTCTTTTAAGCCTTTATATCGTTCTGTTAGCATATAACATAAAACATTCCATATTCACAATATTTAATGTTTAATAATTAAAAACAGTTGTCTTTGATATAAATATTACATTGATTAAATCCACCTAAACACCTCTACTTTTGACATTACTAAGTTTAAAAGGGAAGTTTTGTTAGATATGCATCTGTACACATAAAAATTAGGCTCTCCTTTTTTATAGTATATAAATTAAGGGAAGTAGTATAGCTACATATTTAAAGTCATTTCTCCCTATAATTATAAAAGCTGTGAGTTTCCCTGCAGTTTCTCAGTCTGTCTCCTCCCTTTGCACCTGGTTCTAAGATGTTTATACATACAGACGTGTAGCATGTGTCTGTATATCCCATTCATAGTGTTTATCCACGCCTGTGTGCACACACATGCAGACTCACATGCCTACATTTCAATGGCTGCTTCTCTGATGGTGATGAGGTTGGATCAAGTTCTGGTTGTTTTGCCAGGTGGAGTGGAAGTCACATAAGATGGGGCCAGCCATTCCGACTGCGGCACGTCACGACAGGAAAATACTTAAGCCTCATGGAAGACAAGAACCTTCTACTCATGGACAAAGAAAAAGCTGATGTAAAATCAACGGCGTTTGCCTTCCGGTCTTCCAAGGTAAAACTGTGTCATTTTGTGGTTTCTGACCATGTGGCCCTGCTCTGTTTCTTTGTTGTTGGGAAGAACAGGTGTGAAGTTTTCTCATCCCCGCTCCCCAACATCTCTATCAAGTCAGATTCCCAAAACTACTGAAACTAGCCCTGAGATGGCCTGCTGGCCTCATAATTTCCTGTTTCAGTTAAAACGCACTCTCCAGCTCCTTCTGGATGTCTTTACTTTTCTTTCTTTTAAACTATAAAGACCTATATTTTTCTTTTTATTAAAAATATGGTTTTTCTCAATAATATATCCAGATTATGGTTTCTCCTCCCTCTACTACTCTGCTTTCCTTCCCCACCCCCTCCAATTCAGACCCATCCCCTTTCTGTCATTGGAAAATAAAAGGGCTTTTAAGGGATAATAATGTAAAATAAAATATATTAAGGTAGAACAAAAGTTAACACAGCAGAATAGGACAAAACTAACAGAAAGAAAGAGCCCAAGAAACAGATATGTATGCAGAAACCCGCTGGTTTGCATGCTCAGGAATCCCAGAAAAAACACTTCACTGGGAGCCACAATGTAAAGGATGTAGGTTAAAAAGAGAGAAAAATATATGAATACAATTTTTTAAAAATAATAGAAATTAAAGATTAAAAAAGGAAGAGCCCCGACATCACATCATGAGACAAGAAACCTCCAATGATAACACTGAGTTCCTTTTCTTTTGGCTTCTACTCCTGGGTACACAGCCGAGCCCTAAGAACAGTTTGCTTTCCCAGTGAGACTCCTTGGGAGGAAGCTAATTTTGATTTGCAAATGGTTATCAGTTGGAGACAGCTTCTGAGCTAGAGATTGGGGTATGTGTCCATTTGACCTTTCACCTCCATGACTCCATCTGGTATAGACCTATGCAGGCCGTGTGCGTGCTGCCTCAGTCTCTGTGAGTTCATAGACGATTTGATCGTGTTGATCTAGAGGGGCTTGTTTTCTTAATGTCTTCCTCTGCCTCTCTTTCTGCCTTCTTTACCACACGGTCCCCCGAGCCTTGAGAGGAAGGATTTGACGGAGACGTTCTGAGTGCTCCATTCTCTGTATACTGTCTTGCTGTTGGTCTCTGTGTGTGTTCCCATCTGCTGCAGGAGGCAGCTTCTCTGGTCATGGTGGAGCAAGGCACTGACCTATGAGTATAGCAGAATGTTATCAGGAGTCACTTTATTGCTATTTAAAAAAGAGACAGTATTATTTGGTTTTTCTTTATGAACCTGGGTTATCTGGTTTTGGGTTCTTAGGTCACTCAAGCAGTGTTAGATACAGGTTCAACCGTGTGGAGTGAGTCTTAAGTTAACCCTGTCGTTTGTTGGTTACTCCTAGAAGCTTTGTGCCCCTGTTACATGAGATATCTTGTAGGCAGGACAGTATTGTAGATCAAAGGGTCTCTGGGCACGTTGGTGTTCATGTTTCTCTTTTGGTAGCATGCTAAATACCTAACTGTACCAAAGATGCTAAGCCATCGGGATGAAGGCTGTGTGCAAACACCAGCTTGACTTCTCCATGTTCGGTGAATTGTATTGGTGTTATCATCAGCAGTAGCACCAAGATGTCAGGGTGGACACCTTGACTTGTTCCTGCTTTGAATGGAATTGCTGAGAGATAGTCTCCATTTAAGTTGATGTTGGTTATGGGCTGTCTGTAAACTGCCTTTATTATGAAGCGTGCTTCCTGTTCCTCTAATCTCTCCGTGACTTTTATTGTGAAGGGAATGTTGGATTTTCTTTTTCCAAAGGTGGATCTAATGAGATGATAATTTTTTTCTTTCAGTTTGCTTGTATGGTGGATTGCATTTATTGATTTATGTGTGTTGATTCATACTTATTTTTGTCTCTGAAGCTAACCTGATCATGGCGAATGATCTTTTTGATATGTTCTTGGATTTGGTTTGCAAGTATTTGATTGAGAATTTTTGCATCTATGTTTATAAGGGAAATTGGCTATAATTCTCTTTCTTCAGGGGGTGGTATCTTATGAGGTTTAGATATCAGAGTAACTATAACCTCATGAAATATATTGGGCAACATTCTTCTGTTTCCATTTTGTGGAATAATTTGAAGACTATTTTAAAATATAAAAATATTTTTAAAGTCTGGTAAAATTCTATGCTAAGACCATCTGGCCCTGGGTTTTTATTTGTTCTGTTTGCTGGTTTGTTTGGTAGACTTAATTACTGCTTCTGTTTCATGAGGGGTTATATGTTGGTTTAAATTGCTTATCTGATCTTGAGTTAACTTTGGTAGGTGCTCTATATCAAGGAAAATATCAATTTCTTTTATAATTTCAATGTAATGGAAAATAGGTTTATTTAAGTAGTCCTTATGATTCTCTGGATTTTCTCAATGTCTGTTGTTATGTCCCCATTTCCATCTCTAATTTTGTTAAAATTGGACATTCTATTCTCTCTTTGCCTTTTAGTTAATTTGGGTATGAGTTTGCCAATCTTTCTGATTTTTCTCCAGAAAAATCCACAACTCTGTTTCCCCGATTTTTATGTACTTTTTATTTGTTTGATTTGATTTTGTTGTTTTCAGCCCTGAGTTTGATTATTTTTTTGCTGTCTCCTTCTTTTAGATGTAATTTTTTATTTTGGAGCTTTCAGGTGTGCTGTTAAGTTCCTAGTATGGGATCGCTCCAATTATTATTATTATTTTTTCTGTAGGCACTTAGTGCTATAAACGTTCCTCTTGGAACTGCCTTTCTCATGTTCCATAAGTTTGGGTATGTTATATATTCATCTTCAATCAATTTTAGAAAGTCTTTAATTTCTTTTTTATTTTCTGTCTTGACTCAATTTTCATTCAGGAGAGAGTTGTCAATGAGCTTTTAAGCTTCCTCTTGTTTCCATTGTGAATAAATAGCTTTATTCTGTACTGGTCAGCTAGGATGTCATGGTGTTATTTCAGTTTTCTTGTATCTGTTGAGATTTGCTTTGTGTCCAAGCATGTGGTCAATTTTGGAGAAATTTCCCTGAGCTGCTGAGGAGAAAGCATGCATTTATTTATTTATTTATTTATTTATTTATTTATTTATTTATTTATTTATTTATTTTTGGTTTGGGTAAAATGTTCTATAAATACTGTTAGGTCTATTTGGTTTATAACATCTGTTAACTCCAGCATTTCTCTATTAAGTTTTTGTCTAGATGGCCTGTCCACTGGTGAGAGTGGGTTTTTGAAGTCATCCACTATCAGTAAATGAGGGTGAATATGTGATTTAAACTGTATTAGCGTTTCTTTTATGAACTTGGGTGTTCTTGGGTATGCTTCACAGATGTTAAGAGTTGCAGTGTCTTCTTGTTGTGTTTTTTTATTAGATGAATATGTAGTAGCCATCCATATCTCATTTGCTTAGTTTTTATTTGAGGTCTATTTTGTCAGATATTCAATGGCTACACTGGCTTGCTTCTTAGATCCCTCACATACAGATGTGTTATTAGCAGGTGCTCTTAGGCACACACAGACATGCACAGATAGACATACATGGAGACAGACATACATACTCCACACAACTACATTTGAAAAATCTAAAGATATTTTCTGGAGTCTAATGTTTCAAATGCAAAATTCATGTCTCCAAAGCTGGTGGGAAAGAGGGAAAAGTGAAGAAACACTTGGTCACTTTCTATTAGATAGAATCATAGTGACCTCTGTGTAATTGTCGCCTCCCAAGAGATAGAGTCACAGTGATCTCTTGCGTTATAGTCAACTCCTGTGAGATAGAGTCATAGTGATCTTCTGTGCTATGGATATATTTCTTTTTAGAATTATTGATTTTTTTAGTTAGCATACAAAATAACAGGTTTCATTTTGACACTTTTATAATTGTCATAATCATGCTTTGCCACCCACTCCTTATTTGCCACCCACTCTGTTTTTAACTTTCATTGTCCCCTCTAAGGTTTTAAAAATGAGAGATCAAGTTGAACACCACAGTATGTATATGATATCTCAGTGCTTGGGAGGTAGAAGCAGAGGGATGTTGAGGGAGAAGTAGGCAGGAAAATCATGAGTTCAAGGCTAGCTTAGACTAGATAGACCTTCTTCAAATATACCAACAACTTGAGAAACCATTCTCTAGAAATACAGATAAAATAATATAAGCATTAAACTTATGTGTAGTGTTAACTAAAGTAATACAAGAGAGGTTGGTGAGCAAGAAGATGCTGAGTTCACACTCCAGCCTTACACTAATGAGAAACTTTCCAGGAAGAACTACGAGCGCAGAGCTTGCCAGACAAAGAGGAAACCAGAGAACCTAAGCTGTGCTAGGCTGGCCCACTACATTCACTTTATCAATATATATGAATAGAAAACTGTAATTTTAAATGAAAATAAGTTGGTATTGGGCCATGAAATCGAAGCCATGATAGAGACCTACAGTGAAACTTTATTCAGAGAGCCAAGCAGTGTCTGCTGGACTACCAGGACAGCATGAGCTGAGATTGAGAAGGGAGCTTGACTGGAATGCACAATGGGATAAGATTCAGGTAAATAAAAATATTACACGTGACAAAATGTACACATCTCATGGTACTAAAGAGTGAAAAAAAATCACTGAACATGGAAGTTATAAAATTGATGTACCAAATCACTAATAATCTTGATAATCATAGACCTGAAGGAGATAAAACGAATGCCAAGTCTGTGCCTTTGTGTGGGCAGTGGAGGAATATATGCTAATCTTTCAAGTTCACAAACTATAGAAAGATCAGAAAATAAGAGTGAGGGAGGGGAGATTTTATATTGGGCCTTAGTATGGCAGACACCCGTAATCCCAGCTCTCAGGAGGCAGGCCCGAGATGAGAATATAGTGAGAATCCCTGAGTAAGCTGACCAGCTAGACTGGTCAGTTGATAAGCTCTGGGTTCAGGCAAGAGAATCTGCCTCAGTGAGAGGGAGTGGAAAGGGATACAAGCAGACAGATACATGACATTGCCAACTTTGGGCCTCACAAGCTGAGACTAACTTTGCAAGCTCTTGGTGCATCTTGTAAACGTGTCTTGATATGTTTTCCCTCCAAGGCCCTCCTAACATTCTGTCGGTGTTGGATTTGATATTGTAGTTTAATTCATTTTACTGCCTAGGTCCTCTGCCTAGGTTTCTATTCAGGAACTCTTATTCTGGAAGTGACAGTCAAACAATGCTACCACCTCCACCGAAGGCAGCAAGGCCATTGTCTGAGCATGGCGGTGATGAGCTTTTTCTCTGAAGCTCATTGTCTATCCCATGTCTACAGCACCACTCAGCCCTGCAGGCTGCTGAGAACCTGTTGTCACACACGGGCTCTTTATAGGGAATTCTCAGTGGCGACTGTGTATGAGGAGAGGTTGACAAGCAGGAGAGCTAGAATGCAGTGAGATACTTAATTTTAAAAATTATAATAAAATTTAAATATTGTTGGAGGATCAGGTAACAGGTTTGTCCAAGGGGTGCAGACAACTGCCTATATTATTTCTGTTTAAAATCACCCATTCTAGTACGTAGTTCAGAAACAGCTGTCACAGTACATTTGAAAAACAGAGACCAACATGTTGGCTCAATGCGTAACTGAGTTTGATCCTCTAGACCCATGTTGAAAGAAACAGTGCTCACAGTTGTCTTCTGATGCCCTTGCAAACACCCACCCACACACACACATGTACACTCAAGAAACGAATGAGAAAATTTAAAAGGAGAATGCAATAATTTAGACAAGGGCAAATTAGGATAATTTACCTTCAAAATTATCACTCGAATTTGTCATTCAAAAATAACCCCTTGTCTTTATTACAACTTTTAAGAAATATTAACAGTAAACAAACTTAATTATGTACTCTGTTGGGTTTAATCAATATTTAATAAAATGTCTTATTCTCCAACATTTCTTTTATAGTGAAACTTGGGCAATTCAACATTCTGTATTTTAGATTGATGATGGTGCATTTAGCAACTGCTTTGCGTTTGAAATTTTGGGTTATTTTCACACTGAAAGTCTTTAAATACTGGTGATTCCTCCCTTTTTGGAAGTTGAACTGTTTTTGATCCAAGGACAGGAAAGTTTTAGGGGACTTCGATCTTAGAAACTACAGAGAGTTGACTTCGATAAAAATCAATTACATCTTTTGAACTAGCTTATGAATGTTACCTTTTACAGCTATAAAATTGTTTTTGTAAGTGTATATTTAACTTACTGTCATTGGGGGTGGTCCATGCCTATGGAGGGCATAGGACAGCCTTTCTAAGTCTGTTCCCTTTGTCTGCCTTACCCACCTTTACATGGGTTCCTGGGATTGAACTCATCACCAGATGTGTGCTGCAAGTGCCTTTACAGGCTGAGCCGCCTCTCCTGCCTCAGGCTCGTCATTTTAAAGACATTTTCCTAACATTTGCAGCACTTAAGTGAGAGATAGCATATACCGCATTTGACAGTTGGTAGGATCTGATGTCTCTGAGAAAAGGGGTTTGGACCACACCTTTCTGTTCCTTGTCTGTCTCCTAGAATTAGTGCCTTGGAGCATCTCCTGGAAAGTACCTCTAGCATTTAGTCTAGACTCTTCTCCAGATTATTTTAGATTTCTTCTTCTATGTGTGAGATCTCATCATTATATATGTTCTTTATATTCCAACTGTGTTCTTATTCCTAATGTACACAGACAGAGCAACTCTGAATGAAGCAAGGCATTGCCAGACTCTACTTAGGCTGACCAAAGAAACTTAGTCCAAAGCTTGGGCACATTTCCAGAGTTATCTCAAATCCCAGTTTGCAGATAGATCTGCTGATCTAATTTCCAAACTTACACCTTCCACCTGCCAAGCCTTGGGCCTACCTGATCATGTTGTCTTTCCGTCAGCCTGTCTCTGACTATTGAGATTTAAGCATTTTTCTCCCAACATCAATTCCTAGCTCTTAAGACTCTTGTGTGTACTGGATGACTGAGATGTTCATTCTGTGTTGTCCAAAAGTAGAGAAGTGACTTACTTTGTCATCTACCTTTTTGTGTTTCCTGTTATTATATCTTCTCCTTCTTCCACCAAAATGTCAGTGCTTTTTTTTTTTTTTTTTTTTTTTGGATCACGCAGTCGTTTTAGAACACATGACACTCTGTCCATTATATGTTTTTAAAAGATCTAGTTTTATTTATGAGTGTGTATGTATATGCACATATGTGGGGTCTGCCCATGGATGTCAGAAGAGGGCATTGGAGTCTTTGGAATTATAGGCAGTTGTAAACCATTCAATATGGAAACTCTATGCTGAATGAGAGCAGTAAACGGTCTTAACTGCTAAGCCATTCCTCCAGTCTCTCCTCCGTGTAACTTATTTTAAATATTTTAATTACAGATTGTAAATGTTCAGAAGTTTATCGGTAACCATATGGGAAGTACAGCTGTAATTAGAATTAAACTTTGTCTAACAGAAACACTTTTATGAACACATTTGAGTATTATTGTGGAAGAGGTATAAGGCAGGGCATAATATTGGGATAATGTTTATGTAATTTCGATTAGAAGAAAATGTTTTTTGAAATAGATGTTTCTGATATTTAAAAAGAAAAGTCCACTTACGTGCCTTTTGATGTCCAGAAGTTGGTATGCTATGTTTGTATAAGTTTTTCTGAAGCTGGGTCTCTCTATATAGCCCTGATTGATTTGGGATTCAATATATAACCCGAGTTAGCCTCAAACTCATGCTCTTTGTGCTTTATCTTTCTCAGTTCTGGGGTTATAGGTATAAATCAGCACTCCCAGCAGTGAGTGCTATTTTGATAGCTTAGGGTTTTTTTTTGTTTGTTTGTTTGTTTGTTTGTTTTTCTGGAGCTGAGGGCCGAACCTAGGGCCTTGCGCTTGCCTAGCAAGAGCTCTACCACTGAGCTAAATCCCCAACCCCTTAGTTTTTATTTAGTATAAAATAGCAGTATAAAAATGAGAATCCAGGAAAAAGTCAATGTCACAGAAATCTACATTAAAAATACATTCCCACATATAGACTGTGAAAAAAATTAAACATGTTAATAGTGTTGATTATAATACTCAAAAATACTGAATTTTAGCTGGAAAGAAGCCTAATGAAATTAAAATTTATTCATGGTGCAGAGTATTAACTGCTGTTATATGATAAAGACACATTAAACCGATGGAAACAAAATAAAGGTGTTTGTATTATCAAATTTTAGAGAAAACGGAATGCACAGTTTTATCTTTTCTCTTATTAGTAATAATTTGGTCTCAGTTCTGTACTTTTAAGATACATGTTGAGCTCACATATAAACACATATATGTGAACCCACATGAAGACGCAAATACCCCATACATAGGCATGTAGGTTCATGGTAGTGAATTGTGCATGCATGTGTGTGCACGTGCCTGTGGAGGACAGAAGTCAATCTTGGCTGTCCTCCCATCCATCACAGGGTCTCTCACTGGCCTGTAATTTACCAAGTAAGCTAGACTAGCTGGTCAGTGAGTCCCAGGGATCTACTTGCCTTTACTCCCAGAGGTTGAAGTACAAGTGTTTGCTAGCTTTCAGCTGTGGGTTCTGAGGACAGAACTCAGGTCCTCATGTCTGCAAGGCAAGTAAATTACCACCCAAATTATCACTCGAGCTCCCCTGCCCCTACCTGATGTGAGATGCATCCCCCCTCTCAGAGCACAGTGATAGATAGGGAATATATGTTGTATTTTTCCTTGTTTTCAGTAAGAAAAATGAGCACTTCCTTTCTGGAAGACAAAATGTCTTCTTTTCAATGTGTCTGCAACTCAGGTATGTGTCAGGTCTGCAGTGGCTAAATGGCTTGACAGATAAAATTTCTGTGTTGCTGTGAATGAAAGAGTAAGCATGTCGCTTATGTGTGAGGAGAAATGATAAACTTCTGTTTCAGACTCTGTTAGTTTCTTCAGATTTATGAATTCCAAAATGAAAATCAACCCTGAGTCTGGCCTGGTGACCCAAGCCCGTTATGTCAGCTACTGAGGAGGGAAGAAGTTCATGGCCATCCTGGGTGACAGATTGAGTTCTAGGCCAATCTGGTCCCTAACTTACAAAACAAAAATGAGGAAAGGACTCGTTGGTTCCACAGTTCTACCAGTTACATAGCTGGAGGGTGGGGCACCATCACAGCATGCACAAGGCTCTGGGTTCGATCCCAGCACTGCCTCAACTCTGATGAAGCTATGTCTAGTTCAGTGGTGTTTTAGTGTCCCTGGTTGACACATTCTTCTCATCCCGTCTTTCCAGTGAACGAATATCCTTGGTCCTGTTGAGTTCTGCCGCTAGGCACCATCACATTCCTGGGTCTCTTCTGACCTTTAAGTTTGAGAAATGGTATCAGTTAGTTTTCCAGGCAAAGATACTGAACTTTCAGTCTTCCTTGCCTTCCACAGGAGCGACTCAACTTGAAGGCCCACACCCCAAGACCATATTCTCAAAACATGCAGATCAGGAAGATAATTTTTCCTCAGGATTCATAGCTATCAAGGGTTTTAAAAAATGTTTCAGAAAACAAACAAAAAGCCAAACCAAAAAACTAAAACCCATGCTACTAGTTGACAGGAAAGGTGTCATTTGGGGGTCATTACAACAGCACCTGTGACACCAGTGTGGGTGTTCACTAGCCAGTCTCAAGTCCTGGAGTTGACAGAGAAATCACCGGTTGCTGACAGCCCTGTGTAGTCAGAAGAAATTGGATCAGGTAGGACACAGTTCATAATGTAAGCGGCAGGGACTCCCTGTTAAGGAAACGAGTCGATATAATGAAGAATGCATTTCTCACCTGTAGGTTTTCTAAGGCATATTTTCTACTTTTAGAACCTTTGACTGGCTCTCACAGACACCTTTCCATGTCAGTTTTAATCATAAGGTAGTCCTGCCAGGTAGATATATATGTATTGTACGCCAGGGTAGTTTTCTTGAAACTTAAAATACCACTGACATGCTCCTTGGTAGCAGCACTCCCTGCTTTCCCTCCCTCGTGCACCATGAATAGAAGTCTTTTGCCATCGAGGTGATGGAATGACAGCCCCAAATGGGATAGCAATGCCGTTAAAAGGACTGTGGTGATGAGGGCAAAAATAGATGGAAACTTTCTAGGCTGAGAGATTCTTCATGTAGTATCTTACTGAAGATTTTTACTTTTTAGTTCGGACAAACGAATTTCAAAGTTCTCCCTCTCTCCTTCCCTCCCTCCCTTTCCATGCTACCTTCCCTTAGGCTTGCCCTGTAGCTGAGGGTGACTTGAGCTTCTGATCTGGTAGATGTGTTTCTGAGGAGCCAGCCCAGGATTTCACACATGCTGGGAAGGCAGCCTCCCAGCCCTCAAGGCAAACACGCTCACCCAAAGAAAATAAAGAGCGAAGTTTAACAGTTTATAGCGCACCATATAATCTGTCTACCAAGTTTGCTGCTCTGGGTCATCTGATCTAGAATGAGTTTGTGACATTTAGAGATTGTTCTAAATCTTCATTAGGCAATGGTAGCAACTGAAGCTTTATTAAATTCTGTGGAAGATCAGGATCTGAACTTAAGCCTCAGTGATAAATCTTAGCCAATAGAGAAGAGAAATCACTCACCTGTCATTGTCTGTACTTCAGAGGTCTGCTATGACTAGGGGATTAAATAGATAAAAAAGATTAGCAGGAGAGATGGCTCAGAGGTTAAGAGCACTGGCTATTCTTTTAAAGGTCCTGAGTTCAATTCCCAGCAACCTCATGGTGGCTCATAACCATCTATAATGCCCTCTCTGGCATGCAGGTGTACATGCTACATAGATGGTATCTGCATGCAGATAGAGCACATATATACAAATATATAATGTATATGCATATAATATATGTATATGAAATATATATAATAAATAAATTAGTTAATTAAAAATAGGTAAAATAGAGATTTATTTTTGCATTACTTTTCTCATAAAAACAACTATATAAAATTATTAGTGGGCACCAAGGAAGAAACAGAGTATAACAGATGGGAGATGAGAAATGGAAATAAGAACAAAGTGTAAGAGTGTGTGTGTGTGTGTGTGTGTGTGTGTGTGTGTGTGTGTGTGTATGTCTTAATGAAACCTAGTACTTTGCATGCTACCTAAACAATTAGTAATGGAAAACCCCAATCTCCAAGCTTAAATGGGGATGAACTTCACTTGTCTCAGGATTAAATTAAAGGGAGCTGCATATAGGGACCTCTGCAGACAGGAGCTAAGAAAATGAGAGAAAGTAGTGGAAATGATGGTTTTCCCAGGAGACAGAGAGATTTGGTCACATGTATCCCAGTTCTTTTCAATGGCAGTCAGCATGAGAGGGAATAGCTCAGACCCTCCTGTGAGATGAGAGGCTTCGCAGTCAGAGAAGCAGAATCGGGGGGAGCCCTATATGTTTAGGACCATATTGTATAGCTGTGTCTGCTGGTACCTGAGGGCTGGCTAAGGAAGGACAACACCCATAGTGCAGTTTGGTTAATGGGATAATTTTGTGACCCATTTCCCAGTCCCCAGTGACCACCTATCCTCATTATATTCTGGTATCATAAAATAAACGCATTAAACCTTTACCCTTTTTGTTATTTAGTATGTGTGTGTGTATGTTTGTGTATGTGTATATGTGTGTGTGCATGTGCGTGTGAGCATGTATGTGTATGTGTGTTTACATGTGTGTATATGTATGTATGTGTGTGCCTGTGTGCACGTGTGTACACATGCATGTGTGTATGTGTATATGTGTGTGTGCCTGTACGTATGTGTGTCAATGTGTGTGCATGTGTGTATGCATGTGTGTGTATGTACATGTGTATGTGCATGTATGTATATATGCATGTGTGTGTATGTGTGTGTATGTGTATGTGTGTGTATGCTCATGTGCCACAGAACTCATATGGAGATCAGAGAACAACTTTTGGCAATTGTTCTTTCCTTCCACCGTATGAGTTCCAGGCTTAAAACCCAGGTCCTCAGTCTTGTCAGTAAATACCTCCCCTGCTGAGCTGTTTCCACTGCTGTGTGTTCTCTTTTGACTTCTTAGTTTTTCTTAACTTTAGCTGCTGCTTGTCATAAAGAGATGGGTATTTAAAAAGCTAATATCGATAACTTAATGTGTAATTAAAAACGAGTAAGATTGTCAATAACCAAGATTAAGGACCTGTCAGTTTCCCTCTCCCATTTGGTTATCCAGTGCTGGTATAGAAATATGATGGATTTTAGCCAGAACTAGAAGAGTCCAGATAGCAGTTTTCCAGCACTAGTTTTTAGTGTGCTTCTGTGCCACTTACTAAAGGCCACCGTTGGCGCAGAAGTAGTTTCCACTTCATAACAAGCCAGATTAGTGTGCCCATTTTGGGGGTATTCTTTCTATTTTTTAAAGCCATCTCCTGATTGGAATTATTTGAGTAGTTTGTTGGCACGCTTTCTGTGGGACATAAGAAGGGATATGTAGTCCTTAATTTATTCATGCAGGACATTGTTGTTGACAAGTGGCCTTTTATGTGCCTAAGCAGATGACTCAGAATTTAAGAATACCAGTGCCGAGGGCAGGAGCTCCATTCCAAGAATACACACGGGACAGCTCACAACAAACTCTAACTGCAGTTCTGAGAGATCTGATGCCCTCTTCCAGCCGTCGTTACTTGCATTGAGTTGGGCATACCCATACATAAGTGCACACGATTAAAAAATAAAATTCTTTTGGTTTTGTTTAAAGAGCCTGACATTTGCAGACCATGATCAGGTTCTGAGGACACAGAACAATTTTGGTTAATTTCAGTAAAGAGCCCACTGATTGGTAGTGGAAGGCAGTATTCATGCCAATATATAAGTAAAAGGAGAAGAAATAGCATGTATACACAATAATGGGTTGAACATATTTCTTTGAGAAATCAGAGTCCCCAAGATCTAAAAACAGAGAAAAATAGTTATGAATGAACGAAAGCCCAGATGATAGCAATGATATTAGGGTTTCTTTAACTGGCTACAACAGGTGCTTGATACTAGGTGTGCAAACTAAACTATATTGCCTTTTGGGGAAAGTTTCTATTTAATGGCAGAGTATCTTAGCTTGTGTTTTGGTTTGATTTGCTTCAGATTGCATTGCACAAGATGGGATATTGCTCTGAACTTTCAAGACTTGTCTAGAACTTATAACTGTACATGCTACAAGCTGGCCTCAGCTTCACTACAGTCCCCTCACTGAGCTTATAATCCCACTGCTGCGGTCACATGTCTGAGCCACCATGTCTCGCAGTTAGAGAGAGCCCTTTTGATATCAGTATAATTTTCAGATTGGATACTGCTGCTGTTATTTTCAATCTCATTGACCTTCTGTCTTCTAGCTCCAGTGTTATCCAGCTACTCCAATATTCTGATTATTGCTCTCTCTTTTCTTTTCTTCTCTTCTCTTCTCTTCTCTTCTCTTCTCTTCTCTTCTCTTCTCTTCTCTTCTCTTCTCTCTCTCTCTCTCTCTCTCTCTCTCTCTCTCTCTGTGTGTGTGTGTGTGTATGCTTTAAATATATACTGCATTTTCTGGCAGAGATCACTTATTGGTGTATTCCTTGTATGGGTAAAGGATTTTCTTGGCACTTCAGTATGTTTTATATGTATAATAGATGCTTTAGTGGATAGGGAGGGGGCACAGTGGTTAACTTGCTTGGGGCACATGCATGAGGACCAGAGTTTGGATCCCTAGAACTTATATAAATGCCTGGTGGGCTCCAGGCTGGGAAGACAGAAACAGGGATCTCCAGAGCAAGGTGGCTGTGGAGACTTTATCAATGAACTATAGCCTTGATTGAGAGACTGCCTCATTGCATCAAGTGGACGAGCAATAGCTCCAAGCATCAAACATAAACTTCCACCTACACAAGAACACACATGTAAATATACCCATACATGTGCTCACACACATGTAAATACACACACACAGACACACACAGACACACACAGACACACACAGACACACACATACACACACACACACAAATAGAAACATAAAAAAATAGCTGTCTTAAGGTCTTTGTCTTTTAGCTGTACTATCAGGATCCACATTTACACCTCACTTCCTTTTCATGATGTTTCCTTTGACAGTATAATGGATATCAGAAATGACACCCTGCGGAGACTTATTTCAGCCTTGCAGGCAGGTGACCCTGCTAGACTGAAACCCGTGTCTTTGGCAGTGAACAGTTGTTTGCCTTTCTACTCAGTCTCTCAGTTCCACCGGCTGCCATTATTCTGAACCTCCTCTCTGTATACACAAGGCATGGGTTGACAAGAATTTGGATGGGTTTCTGTAAAGGTTTTGGATCCCTTTGCATCTCAGTGCGTCACTTTTGATACCTCAAGTCAGAGAGACAATTGATTCCTTTTGCCTGAGTTGTTCTTACAGAGCCAGGTATACCCTGAGGAAAAGGCTGGTGCCTGTAAGCTAGGCTAAATGATGTTTGTCTTTCTAAGGAGTTCTACTATCCATTTTTTTCCTTTTTTGGGGGGGGGATTTTTCTGAATATTATAATAGTTATCCATGAGAAGTACAACTAATCTCAATTTTCTAAAGTGTAGTAGCTCAATCTAAAAATATTATTTAAAACTCAATGTGACAACTGAAGACCGTGATCTGAGGAAGGGGAGCTGGTGTGGGGTTTTTGCCTGACAGTCACTTGCCTAATCTGCTGCTTCTACTATATGTGAGCTTACTTTCTGTTGGAAGCTTTTAGCCATGCCATCGTCTTGGTTTCTGACACTCTATCTTTTTTTTTTGAGATTTATTTATTAATTATATATACATATACTGTAGCTGTCTTCAGACACACCAGAAGAGGGCATCAGATCTCTTTACAGGTGGTCATGAGCCACCATGTGGTTGCTGGGATTTGAACTCAGGACCTCTGGAAGAGCAGTCAGTGCTTTTAACCATTGAGCCACCTCTCCAGCCCCAACTCTATCCTTTTTGTTTTTCAACACACCTGAGACAGATGAGCATAGGGAATGGCTTTGCAGCCTAGGACTCTGCCAGGTTTGGTATTCGCATACCCTTCTTCCAATAATGCTCTCAGAAACCTGGAATCTTTACCTGGAAGTACCGTGCATTCTATCCCTTCCATAAATCAATGCATCCAGCAACTTGTTAGCAACCTGGAACCCTCCAGTGAGCCATAGGGATAACCCTCTTTAGGTTATAGGATAAGTTTCTTATCACCTTAACAGCCATTCAACTTAGAGTTTCTTCAGTTCTAGAAGGATTAAAAGGTCAGTCCAGCCTAGGCAGGTTTGGGGCACATGTGCAAATAAGGCAAACCGTGTCTCCAAGGTTTTAAGGAATTTTTAGGGAGAATCTCCTGTTTTCCATTTTTATGTCTGTATGTGTAATTAAAATCAGATTTATTGAGGGAAGGAAGACTCACAGTAGTCTTGATTGGCCAGTGATCATCTTAGACTACCCAAGCTATGCCCTTAGTGAACAAACCCCTTCTTCCTTTGGTCCCATATAGAAGAAGCTACTTGTCTTGAAGAGAAGTTAAGGACCTGCTTGTAGAGTTTGGTTCCCAGAACCCATTCACATTGGGAGGCTAACAGCTGCCTAGAACTCAATCTCTGGAAGATCCATGCCCTCTCTGACCCCTGCACGCCTGTGCTCATGTGCTGGATCCTCCACACAGTGCATTTCTGATCCGCCATCACAGTGACTAAAGATACCTTTGCAAACCCTTGTGAGCTCTAGTTTCAATCCTTTGAGTTGTTGTGCCCAGATTGCAAAAACCCCAGAGACCACCAAGAACCACAACTCGGATGCAAGGACATGAGAGTCTTTATTCAAGCTTAAGCTTGGGCCACATACCTTCCTGATGCAACAGGAAGGAGAGCGACCCCGAGGTCTAGGGGAAGGGGGTTTATAAAGGAAGAAACCACAAGTGAGGGTTTCCAAGCCTTGGCATTACATAAGAGGGGAAAGGAATGTTGGCCTTTAAGCTAATTGGTTTATAGCACCTGGTTAAACCACAAGGAGGTCGATACACCAAAAAGGAGCATCTTGACCTGGGAAAGACTTACATTTTCTTAGCCCACTCTGTTGTTATCAGACAGCTGCAGCTGCTGTGTCTATTTTGCAACTGAGGTCTGATTTTTCTCAGACCTCAAGGGTGGGGGCCGTGTCACTCGAAGGGCAAGTTAACTTAGAATGGAGTCTTAAAAGCAAAGTGGAGTTTATTCTGCCACCTCAGTCCCTTCAGCGTAAGAGACTAAAAACCTTGAGCTACCCAGCCCAGACCCTGCACTGGAATGCTTAATTATTTTCGTCTGAATTTCTCCTAAGCTGAGCTACAGGAAATGAACAAAGGGAAGAACAGCCAGGACCCTGGGTGTTTCCTTTAGCTTCTTCTGTCACATGTCATTTCGGCAAGTTCTTACCTGACTCAAGGTCACCATTAATACCAGCTGCAGGACTTGGGAAATCTCCTCATTAAAACCCCTTCCAAGTGGCCGTGGGTCATTGCAATGGGAAGTCAACAAAACCTCGCTGTGCAGCTAATGAGTGCAAGACTTCTCAAAAACACAAATAATTAGGCTATAAACTCATTTCCCGGCTAAAAGAAAAAAAAGTTTAGAGGCTCATTGTCTTCTTCTGAAGAGATAATTACATTGTTATATTTTCCAGAATTTAATTTTCCCATTGACAGGGTTGGAATAAGTAGATTAGTACTCTATGCCATCTGATAGAATGAAATTACAATAGTTTATCTGTTTTATTGCTGATTCTTAGAACACTGTTCCAAGCTATTTGCATAATAGTTGATTCAACTTAGTTGATAATTGTATGCTTCTGAGGTGACCTTGACCTTTCTCTATTGAGAATTGAAGCTCATTTGAATTTGAAGTTTATCTACCTACTCTCTTTAGGGTCATTAAAGGATCATTATTTATCAATACAAAGGAAAAAAAAATCAGACGTCGTGAAGAATCTGTGACATTTTGTTTTGTTTTAATTTTCCCTGCAATCATTTGTTTATTCATTTATTTATTCTTCCCTTATACACTGCATCCTAGCACAGTTTCTCCTTCCTCCTTTCCCCTCCACCTCTGCTCTCCTCCACTCCTTCTCCATTTCCCTTTAGAAAGGAGCAGGCCTCACAGGGATATCAACAATAAAGTTACAATAAAACTAGGCCCAGACCCTCATATTAAGGCTGGACAAGGCAATCCCCATGTAGCCTAGCTTAGCCCAGAATCTGCTCTGTAGAGCAGGCAGGCCTAGGCCTTGAAGCAATCCTACTGCACCTGGCTCCCAAGCACTGATAAGATAGGCATGTCGCCCTGGCACCAGAGTAGGCCTTCTCTTTTGTTTGAATGAACGGATCCTTTAGATAAAACAAGAAACCAAAACTCAAATAATTTTTACTTCAAGTGGTTCTTCAATACATATTTATATAGTAGATGGTCTTAGTCAGTTCAGTGCTCGCCTTGGAATGTGAGGACCTGACTTTGATTTCTCAGAAACTTTGTAAAAGAAGAAAATCTGGGTGTGGTGGCCTGTGTTTACAATCCAGTACTGGAAACGCAGAGATAGCAGATCCCTGGGGCTTGCTGCCCTGCTAGACCAGCCTCTTTGGTAAACTTCACCAGTGTGATAGTCTTAAAGAACAAATGGTGGGGGGGATGCTTGAAAATTGATAATGAAGGCTATCACTGACTTCTACAAGCAAACATACACACATGTGAGCACACACACACACCCCAATTTAATCAACAATCAAATAACCAAAGACTTAGAAAGAATATAACTGCAACTTAGTGGGGATACTTAATCGGCAAAGGCATGACTGAGAAACAGGAAGGAGTCCATTCAGCTTTGAGACTGTCATGTAGGGACTACCGTAGGACTAGAGAGAGGGCCTCAGTGCTTAAGAGCACTGGCTACTTTTCCAGAGAGTGTAGGTTTGATTTCCAGTACCTACATGGTGGCTTACGGCTGTCTGAAGTTTCAGTTACAGGGGGGTGCCCACATCTGAGGACAGTATCTAGCACACAGACAACACACAGGTCCAACAAAGGACAGCAGCTGCAGCAGCAACCACAGCGTTTACTGATTTTGCAGATGGCAAGGATTCAGATCCCAGCACCCACATCAGGTGACTCACAGATGCCTGTGACGTCAGCTCCAAGGGATGCATTGCCCTTTTTTGTTCCGGCTTTCAGAGCACCTGTGGATTTGTGCATACCACATATACACACACGTGCACATACGTATCCATACACACCTTCACAAAAAGAACTTTGAAGAATTTGGCCTGGTGACTTCCTGAATCTCAGCTCCTGTTAGGAATACAAACCTGGGCAGTTCACCTCGGAAGCTGCAGGAGCAGCAACCACAGCTTTAATTAGTTTGAGAGACAGAAGATTCAGTGATTACTGACAGCGTCATGAACACCTCTCAGGTGTCATGGCCAAAGTCCTTCAGGATGACTAAAGGGACTCTTTTTTTTTGGTTTTGGATTTTAAATTCAAGGTATGTTCAAAGATTTTCAAGTGTTCTCTCATTTTTGTTCTGGACAAAAAAGGGGAGATATTTTTATTTCTAGATGATAAAACTGGACCCTATGCCAGGAAGTTATGGCTAAGCAGTTATGAGCTAAGGCCGTTCTTCCAAAGGAACAAGTTTGATTTCCAACACCCAGTCAGGGGCCTCACAACCACCTAGAATTCTATATCCAGGGACTCTGATGCCCACTTCTGCTCTCCACTGACATTATATACACACCCCTGATACAATACATGCAGATTATTAAAAATAAATCTTTAAGAAATAATATTGGCCATTGTCATAACTGAAGTGAACTTCAGTGAGAAGGAATGTTTTTATAAGATAGTATTGTGTTGATATGGACTAGTGTTTTTTTTTTTCTAAATCTATGCTATTCCCTTTTTATACACAGGAAAAATTGGATGCAGGTGTAAGGAAAGAAGTCGATGGCATGGGAACCTCAGAAATCAAGTATGGAGACTCCATTTGCTATATACAACATGTGGACACAGGCCTGTGGCTAACCTACCAGGCCGTGGATGTCAAATCAGCACGAATGGGATCCATACAGCGTAAGGTAAGGTCACACACAGGCGTGGCTTATCACAGCCACATTCGTAAATGAAAAAATACAAACATAAAAAGTGGAGACTTCAGCCACCTGCTTGGGCTCATATTACACTCTGAAGGTCGGGCCCCACCATTTGTTAATTTTCAACCAAAGAATTGTGAAATGAGTTTACTTGCCAACACATGCAACCCTGGTGTCCACTTTATCAGATCCCGTTTGTATGTCTGAGAATGTAATAGTGACTACTATTAATGAATTATGAGATTTCCAGTCTCTTGAATCCTGTGTAGCAATTCCACCATAATAGGCTTTTTTAAACAATGGTGAATCCCTGCAGGGTTTTTCTCAATGATGTATAGGATTATGGTTTTGCAATTCATTTCCTTTGTCCTTCACTCTTGCTACTCCCTCTTCTTGCTCATAAGATGGACATCTCCATTCTCCTGAACCTCTCATTGGCAGCGGCTTCTTCTTCCTCTTCCTCTTCCTCTTCCTCTTCCTCTTCCTCCTCTTCCTCTTCCTCTTTCTTCTTTCTGCTTCTTCTTCTTTCTTCTTTCTTCTTCTTCTTCTTCTTCTTCTTCTTCTTCTTCTTCTTCTTCTTCTTCTTCTTCTTCTTCTTCTTCTTCTTCTTCTTCTTCTTCTTCTTCTTCTTCTTCTTCTTCTTCTTCTCCCTCCTCCTCCTCTTCCTTCTTTTTCCCTCCTCCTCTTTTTCCTCCTCTTCCTTTTCCTCCTTCTCTTCCTCCTTTCTTCTTCTTTTTCCTTCTTCTCCTGCATGCCCCCTCCCCCCACCTCAAGAGAGTGTCTCACTATATACCTCTGGTAGTTGTCATACTGTGTAGTCTGGTCGGGCCTCACACTCACAAAGCTATATCTGCCTCTGCCTCCCAAGTGATCAAAGGCGTGTACTACCTTCTACTCTTGGCTCTTTTCCTCAATTTCTAGATATCAGCTTTCTCTGAGCCAGTATGTCCCTTAAGCATGCCTCTTGCTTTTGGATAGGTTCTTTCTTTAGTGCACGACTCCTGTTTTGTCAGCCCAAGGCTTATCCATTTAAACTTAAATGATCACATTAGAAGTCCTTGCCTTCCCAGCTTGCCCACTGCATGTTCTCTGCGCTCCGAAAGCATTTATAGAGAGCTTTCTAAATGTATACTCCCTGTGCGGTTCCATTGACTCGGAATTGTGACATTGTGCTTTGAATGAGAAGTATCCTGCAAGTTAATCCTCTCTGGGAATGCCTTTCTAGACACATTCCAAGGCATGCCTCATTAAGACCATAGGTGCTTAATCCATGCAAACTGACAATCACAGGTGAGTGTCACAGAGTCGGAATTGCTGGTGCCACCTCTGGAGAGCCAGAGAAGGGAGGCATGAGGCATGCTGCATGGTCAGGACTCACTAGCTGAGTCCTCTGGCTGTCAGCATTATTCTATCTTTGCTGCACCTACTGTGGTTGTGTTGTCTGGAATCACAGTAGGTGTGCACAGCTTTTTCTCATGAACACGTTTGCTTTTCTCTGTCCTGGTCACATTCCTCCAAAGTAAACTTCTGTATTTCTTTCAGTTGTTTTGAGATTTAAATTTCCTTATATCTATTTATTATTAATATTTTTATTATTATATCCTCCTTTAAAATTTTTATCTATCTTTTATATACTTTCATCCTATTTTCATTTGATTCATTTTATATGTTTCCTTACCGTGAATTTTTACTCCTACTTTGTAGATGTTATTGGTTTCTGCATCCTTAAAACAATTGAGTCTATTTCTATTCCCAAGTCTCATTTTAAAACTTTTTGGCAGTTTTCTTTTTTTAAATATAGTAATGATTTTTGAGTTCTATCAGTTAAAGCTGATAAAACAAAAACATGTTTTGGCTTCCTTTAATTTGTTCATATAATTAAAGTACCAGACATCTAATTACTGAAGAATCCTTACATCCATAGAATTAAACCCTACTTGACCATAGCCCATTATTCCAGTAAAATCCTACTAGATTTAATTAACTCATTTTATTCAGGATTGTTACATATATTCATGAGGAAAATTAAATTCTCTTTATGAGTAGTTAAGTTTTCATTTCATATAATTTGCATGTTTATGAGTTTCCACATGTGCTGAAGCATCACTCTTCATTGGTCTCTCTCTTCAACCACGTGAAGGAGGAATGATCTCTCCCAGACCACAGACTTACAGAGACAGATGACAGGACATGGTTTGCCAGCCCATGGTCTGGTGGGATGTCTGCTCTTTGAAACTGTATCAGCAGTCACGTATGCAACCATCCAGTCCTAAGGACTTCTAACTAGTTAGCCCTAAGTTATCCTTCTGGTGTTTTCTGAAAATTAATTATTAATTAAATTAATTAATTATTAATTAATGATTATTTTATGCTTAGTTGAATGGAACTCCTTTAGAATATTGGGGCTCATATTGTTTTTGAGTCTTGTTTTGTTTCCCAGGCTAGCTTTTGAACTTCTGGGTTCCAGCAATCCTCCTGCCTCAACTGCTGGGATTATAGGAATTGTCACCATGGCTACCTCTGCTGATTACTCTTCTGGGTTAGCCGGGCCTTTTGCTGCTTGTTTTGCCATTGAGATCCACACAGTACTGTATTATCATAATTGAGTTCTTGTATTCTATGTTTTTCTTTCTATTTTATTTTCAGCCAAGTTTATGAGAGGTCTGTTTCTCTCTTCTCAGAGAATTGAGTTTCAGATTTGTTCACCCTTTCTGGTGCCTTATTTCTATTTCATTAAGTTCATCTTGTATCCTCATCAACTCCATTTTTCTACTTTGTGAGGTGTACTTCTGGAGGATTTATACATTATCTAGTTTTTTCCCCTGTTAATAAAGGCAAGCAGGAGAGCATCTTGCTTTGAGTGCAGATCTCTGTCTCATTGATTTTTACTTAAGGAGTTCCTTTTAACTCATGGTATTTGATAATTTCAGTTCCTGTTATAAATTTTTGGTTCATACAATCGATTCATGGTACTGAGTTACCTCACTGTTAGTGTTGAATGAAGGGAGCTGAAGGGACCTGGGCATGGTTCCTCACAGACATTCTGCAGCCTATTGACTGGAACCATTGAAAGTCTGGAAGGTAGTGAAAACGGGGGCAGATGGAACAGAAAGGTAGCCCTGGGAAAATTTGAAACCATACTAGTATTCGCTTTTGTGATGTACATGTTGGTGCACATGTGTGTGATCACTCTGGAAAACCCATTGATCTGTGCACTGAGAATATGTGTACATGCCTCTCCATGCTGTGCTTCCATGAAACGTTCAAAATATAAAAATTAACAAAGGACATGCGTGTATGAGTGCATATGTGTGTGTGTGTGCGCACGCGCGCGTGCACGTGCATGTGCATGTGAGTGTATATGTGTGTATGCTTATGTGTGTATGTATGAGTGATTGTATTTATGTGTGTGCTTGCGCAGCGTGTATGTGTGTGAGTGGATGTATTTATGTGTGTATTTAAGTGGGGTATGCATATGTGTGTGTGCCCATGTGTGAGTGTATGTGTGTGTATGTTTATGTGTGTATATGTGTGAGTATATGTATTTATGGGTATGCTTATATAGTGTGTATGTGTATGAGTGGATGTATTTATATGTGTAAGTGGGGTGTATATGTGTGTGTATGCATATATGAGTGTATGTGTGTCTGTGTGCATGTATGTGAGTGGATATATTTATGTGTGTGTGCACGGGTGAGTGTATGTGAGTACGTATGTGTGTATGTATGTGTGTCTGTGTGCATGTATGTGAGTAGATATATTTATGTGTATGTGAGTACGTATGTATGTATGTGTGTCTGTGTGCATGTATGTGACTGGATATATTTATGTGTGTGTGCACGGGTGAGTGTATGTGAGTACGTATGTGTGTATCTGTGTTTATATGTGTGACTGTGTCTATTTATGTGCATGTCTCTGTGGTGTGTGTATGTTCATCGTTTAGATACCTCAGGGTCAGTGGTTAGTACTTAGTGTTCAGTCACAGTGCGGCTGGTGACATTACATAGTGATGGGATGCAAGGTGCAGTGCTGGCTTCTCTGTTGTTAGGCTGTGGATAAATCACTGAATGCAGATATGGGGCAACGATTTACTCTTGTTTCATTCAACTCAATGTATTTATTGAAGCACCTTGAAGACAATAACGTGATCAGTTATTACATGGCTGCTTTGCCTGTTATTTACTCTGAACACAGTGGTCATTTGCCTGGCTTTGATTCTATTATCATGGCTCATGTTTTCTCTCATCCACGATTGTATTTTATTGTGCTCAGATTTACCCTTCACTCCTCCAATTCTAATTCCTTCCAGGTCCCTTCCTCCTGGCTCTACTCTTTGAGTTTTCTTTGTCAAGGAGGAGTATCTGGGACCAAACCGGGGTCTTTCGAATGCTAGGCACACTCCACCACTGAGGATACTCCCTACCTCTCACTATGATTCTAGTTTGAAATTGACTCTCACTAAGTTGCCTGGGTTAGGCTCGAGCCATTTCTGCACTGTTCCCGCCTCCGCTCTCCGAGTGAGTGGCTGAGGTTACAGGGGCGTGCCTTCACACAGGGCAAGAGCGTATCTTCTTCAGTCTGTCCTTCTGGAGAAATGACTCTGTCCCCATGCTCCTGCAGGCTATCATGCACCACGAAGGCCACATGGATGACGGCTTGAACTTATCCAGATCGCAGCACGAGGAGTCCCGCACTGCCCGTGTCATCCGGAGCACAGTGTTTCTCTTCAATAGGTTCATAAGGTAATGCCCACAGAGACAGTTGCTTGATACTTTATTTTTGGCTCTCTCCCTGGATTAATAAACAGATCATTCTGAAGTACACTGGCCTTATAAATGTATGCTCTGATAGGCTCCCGGAGTAGAATTAAACCTGCAGCTTAGAGAATGTGAATTTGTCATAGACAGCAATGGGTCGTGACGATTTTATAATTTATTTTTGCTGGAATATGTTTTTAAATTCTGTTATAGTGAAGATAGTGACATATAAATACTTGACAAATTCTGAGCAACTTTAAAAATAAAGTTATGTGATCCTTAACCCCTGAGCCATCTCTCCAGCCCCCCCAAAAACTATGATTCTTAAAATAGGCAATTTTTTTCTACTTAATAGTTGAAACAGTTGCTTACCCATGAAACAAATCAACCTATGGCCACCCTGTTTTCTGGCAACAGCATGGAAATATGCAACATAACCTGGATGAAGAAGGCCTCTCTGTTTCTTTAAGTTTGCAGACTTCATAGAAGAAATGTTTTCTATAAATAGACAAATTTATATGCATATACGTACATGGCTAAGTGTGATTAAAAACTTTAAAAGCATGTGCGTATTATGATTTAACATTTTTTTAAAATTGCAAATTATTTGAATAAATATGTCTCATGATTATTTTTTAATTGCCCTATTATTTATTAGCATTATTACTAGATTATTAACAACCCTTTACCTGTGAGAAGGGAGAGGCCCCACAGGAAAAAGAGAAGGGGAATGGGGAGGAGTTGTATGTGGGGGACTGGGAGGAGAAGGGAGTGGATATTGGTATGTAAAGTAAATCAATTAATGAAAAAACCTAATCCTTCACATTAATTTCCTGTGTAATTGTATCTTTCCCTATTTATTTGTTTTGAAAAATAATTCTAAATTATTTTTCATAGTTACTGCTTTAATCAATCTTTTCCCTTTCGTTTCCCAACAAAAGACCTTCCCAATCCCAGATTATATTAAAGTTAATTTCATTATTTTCTGTTTCATTGACTGTTCCATTGTACATGTGTATAAGCGTGAATGTGCAGAGGTGTGTCTCAAAATACATAGAGATTTTACCCTTATGTATAATGTAATACTTATTCCATTGTCTGCCTCATTTAAAAATTGAATTTCATCAGATTGAGTAGGTCATAGGGATGAGGTGGGAAGCAGCCTCACATTGCATTTACCATTTGGATTTCCGTTTGGCATTACTCATATTGTTACACCACTCTGCACAATACCAATTGCTTGTATTAATCTGAAAACCATGTAGCGGGGATAAAACTAAGGACTAGTGATTTAGTGATACCACAACCCAACCTGGGTTGAAGCTTGGGTTCTGAAACCCAGGCTGGGGTATCAAGAGAATGAAGAAAGGATAGGCACACAAACAGACAGACAGACAGGCAGACAGACAGACACACACACACACACACACACACACACACACACACACACACGTGAGATATGCTACTGAAAACTGGAACCACAGCTTTTTTATTAGTTGTAGCACAGGGGGAAGGTAGTTAGTCTTATAGGAGGTCCCTGCTGGCCAGCAGTAAGCATCCAGGAGGAGAAAGCGCCATTATTAGTCTCCGCATACCATGATCAATCCTCCATAATGGCTCACACTCAGACTTCCCCTGAGGAGAGCTCTGCCTTCCCCCTGAGCCTCACCTGGGGAAGACTTTGCCATTCCCATGGGGCTGAAGACTTGGAGTCCTGGACATGGCTGTGCTCATATCAACAATTTACATACACTCAGAACTTCAACCACCCAGGGCTCCCTTATTACCTGTAAGGTGGCATAGGTGCCAGGCAATTTCAGAGAAATACCCAAGAATAATTTTAGCTTCATTATTTCTTCTGATTGGAAAACTGAATTCAACTATTCCAATATCACTACCAGTCCTCATATGAATGACCTTGCATTTAAAATAAAAGTTTTAAGTGTTATGAAATACGAAGCTAAGCTAATTTTCATTAGCAATTTAAAAATATTGATTTAAATATCTCTATAATTTCGTATATGCATATACATGTATTTTTTATTCTTTTTGTTCTTTGTTGTTTTTATTCTTTCTGTGACCCAATGACCCAGAGTGCAGTGGGAGTGTGGAAAACTTACCAGTGCTACAGCAGGGTGTAAAATGATTCCAGCAGCAGCAGCAGCAGGCAGTAACTGCTGGTAGCTCCTCGTGGAGGGGTTGGGTCTCTTTGAGACCCTTCTGTATCCATAATAGGATCTCCATGGGCCTCATTTTATGTAAATAGTCTCACTGCTGAGTTCACGAGTGCAACTTTTGCAAAGATTTAGATTTAATTTAAAACAGTTAGGTGTGTATGTTGGGGTTTGTGGATGTGCGGGCTTGAGCTCACAGAGGCCAGGAGAGAGCAGTGGCCCCCAGTGGCACAGGGGTTACCGGTGTTTGCGAGCTGTCTGATGTAGCTGCTAGTACAGAGCCTAATTAGTGTTTTTAACTGCCGAGCCATCTCTTCAGCTCTCACATATGCAATTTCTTAAAAAAAAAAAATAAAAACTATCAGAGTAGCAGCTAGTATTGATGATAGTAAAAGCCTATAACAATCTTACCCAAAACCAACCTCAAACAAGCAAACGCCAGGGCTTGAAAGAAGAAGATGTCCTTACATCTTAAGGTACATAGCGCTATGAAGGGCTATCAGTCGGCTTTGTATTCGGACCATTTCTCTATTGGCCCAACAGGGTGTGTTATACAGGTATGTCTGGGTGCTGCAGTCTGGGATACACTGTGATACTTAGATGCTGTGTTACACACTTCTATTGGGAATATGGCCGGTAGAAAGGATGCCTTACACGTTTCATTGATTGTGCCTTCTTTAGAGAGGGCGTCAAAGTCAAACCACCTGCCAGTCAAAAGACACTGAGCTGAAACTGTGGATCACTAACCGAGGGAAGTGTTTGCTATGATTCAGGGGCCTGGATGCTCTCAGCAAGAGAGCGAAGCTGCCCACTGTTGACTTGCCCATCGAGTCTGTGAGCCTGAGTTTGCAGGACCTCATCGGCTACTTCCACCCCCCAGACGAGCACCTGGAGCACGAGGACAAGCAGAACAGGCTGCGAGCCCTGAAGAACCGGCAGAATCTCTTCCAGGAAGAGGTGAGATCACACCCGCTCCTCTTCCGTCGCCCCCTTGGGAAAATGACTTTGTACTGAAGAAAATTATCTGTCCATCCCACATCTTATGCATCCCAGTAGAGAGGAGCAGGGGTGTTACTGAGCAGAGGGACAGGCTTGGGGGAAACATGGTCATCATTTTTACTTGTATGTCATTCCCCTGACGAGGGACACTTACCCTCAGCTCTCGCTGGGCCATTTTTATCTCTGTAGTAAGAGCACTGCTGGGTGGACTCCAGTGTTAGTGCCGTGTTATTTAGTGGTATGTGTTTTGTGATTGCCTTAGACTTTAATGGTTTGAGGTTTGCAGAATATTATTTTGAAGGTGTTTCTTAGATACATTTGAAGTTATAGGTTTTAAAACAGCCCCAATAAACTGAACAAAGGAATATGGTTTGATCCAATTGTTTTATATTGGCTCCATACAGACAGAACACACACACACACACACGTACACACACACACACGCACACGCACGCACATGCACACACATGCATACACACACCCGCACACACTCACTCACATCTTATCAGGTCTTGAAAACTATTTAGTATGCCACAGCAAACTCCTTGAAGGATCCTCACGCCAAGGGGGCTCAGGGCCAGGAATAGAAGTGACAAGGGAAATGACCCTTAAGGAGGAAGATAAGCTCTAGGTTCCTTCCTGAACAGAGTACTCCCAGCCATTCCTTTTGCACATTATTACTTTTTATGGTGCTGGAGACAAACCCAGGTGCTTTTGTATGCTGCACGAGTGAGCGATGTTTCATGGCGCTGTCTCCAGTCTCTTGTGTGCCTTTGTGTGTATGGTTTATTTTTGCCAAATGTCCCACTGCTTTGAAAAACTCACATAAGACACCATTTTGGCTGACTAACGTCCTGAGGCAGTACCAATGTTAGCATGACAGGCTTCAAGCGAGCCAGCTAGGGGCTCAACAGGATTTCCACTCTCACTGTTCTCAACATAGGAGTGATTTTCTTTTTAAAGAAAGAATTAACTTCGACTGGAGATATGGCTCAGAGGTTATAAGCATGTACTGCTCTCACATAGAAGCTGAGTTTAGTTCCCAGCATCCACATCAGGAGGTTTACTGCCTGTAAGTCTAACTTTAAGGGATAAGGTGCCATGTCGTGGCCTCTGAAAGAACTACATTTACATGCATATGCCATACCCACAGACGTGTATATGCATATTATTAAAAGCAATTCTTTCTTCTCTCTCTTTCAAAAGCAATTCTTTCTTCTCTCTCTTTCTCTCATTTTCTCTCTCTTTCATTCTTTTCTTACAAGAAAGAAGCACCTTTATGAACATCTAAGGATGTCGTTGAGTTTCAGTAATCTGAAAATCTATGTTGTACTTTTAAAGCTGTTTTGTTTTCCGGTGCTTTTTAAACTGATACTAGATTTTGCAACTATTTATCTTTGTAAAAAAATGATCTGTGATCATAAAGGCACAAAAATTCATGGGAATGTCAACCCAAGCCAATGTTAAAGAACAAGAGGAATTAGTTGTATATCTGGGGGATGGGAATTCAACCTAAATATTAACTTGTGAACATTTAAAATATGAATTTGTATGTTTTCAGTCCAATGTGGGTAAGGATTTTTTCCTTTGTCATTTTGTTACACAAGACTATGCAGAATGGACATAGAAGTGTTCTAAAGCTCATGGCTGCTGCTAACAATTCAGTCCAGCATCCACATCAGGAGGCTAGTGAGTGAATTTGACTACTCCATATTTCATAGATTTGGCTTTCATGATCCTGCCTCATTTTGAGAGTCTTAATGCAGCAAGAACAATGAAGGCACCATTTCCGATGTAGGCTGCCTCCTGAAGAACCTTACAAGTCAATTTTTTACTTGCTTTAAAATTTCTTTTCGGTGGTTTCCTTTCACTGAACCTATTATGTCTTTAATAGTTGTGGTGATGCTTATTAAAAACAAGGGTGAATCACTAGCAGTAGAACACCACTCACGACCTGTTCATGCCAACCACATTGAAACCCTGTCAGAGTGAAGAATTTTCTCATACAACTTTCATTCACTTTTGTTTGAGAATGGAAACCAAGACTGAAAACCCAAGTTATATGAAGAACTCTTAATTTCTTGGGGGAACATGTTTCTTCTTATTCTTTGATTAAACGATCTTAGTTTTCTTTACAATGAACTGATGATGTTAAGTTAGACTTTCTCTCAAAAAAGAATCAAGCTGTTCCCCTCTCTTCTCCTTTTGGCCTGAGCATAATTAATTTCTGTCCTTTGAGACAGAGTCTTACTCTCGAACCGAGACTATCCTTGAAGTTGTAATTATCCCCCTGCCTCTGCCTGCTGAGGGCTGAGATTGCTCAGGTGAACTCCCATGCTTGAATTAGTGTCGGATGATTTTTGTTTTTAACCCCCTCTTCCAGGGAATGATCAACCTGGTTCTGGAGTGCATCGACCGCCTCCATGTCTACAGCAGTGCAGCCCACTTTGCAGACGTTGCAGGACGAGAAGCGGGGGAGTCTTGGAAATCCATCCTGAATTCTCTGTATGAGTTGCTGGGTAAGGTCCATGGCTGAGTTTCTATGGCGAATTTGAAAAGATCTTGTAAGAGCGGCAGCAACTTTACAGCATGCTTTTTAGTCGGGAGTTTTAATTTTTAATGAAGTTAACCTAAAACCAAAGATGCTTTGTGCATAATCCCTTCTCTGTGGGAGGAAGGCCACCCACCACAGAAGTATCTTTGTCCTCGTTAGGGAGGTTAGCTTTTGCAGGGCTCCTATAATAACCAATATTACTTATGTCCTTCTTGGTTCTCAGGTTAGTATTACGGAGTCCATTTTCTTTCAGCTCCGGCTTGCCAGGGGTTTTCATAGTGTCCTTCAATAGTGTTTAAATGATGGTATTTGGCAACTTCTAGATATATTTTATTTTGAGCAACACTTGAAGTGGTTTATGACACATTCCCATTGCTGCTGCGCAAACATAGGTCTTATAGTGGGATACCCTGTGTGAAATCGTGTCTCTTTCCTTCCTCTCTTACCTAAGACAGATTGGCTTTAATAAAACTCTGATGGCCAATTAACGATGCAAGAAGTGGAAGGTGGGACTTCTGAGGGAACCCTGGGAAGGAGGAGGAAAGCTTTTGCTGGGAAACATCAGAGGAGACTGACATGATCACAGACCTGGAAATGGGTGTCCAGAGTGGGGCTTGAACCTTGAGACTGAGAGTCTCATGCTCTAACAACTGAGCTTTATAACAGTCTTCCTTAGCTTTGACCTGAACTATTTCGGTAGTCTCTTTGGGTCTCTTGCCAAGAACTTAGGTCAGTCAGGTTTTACCCTATCGCAAACTGGTTTCACAACAGTATCAGACCTATATGATAACTTTCATCACAGTTCCTATTGAGTGATAACTGGGGTTGGTTTCAAAGGCAGGACTATCAGCTTTCTGGATTTTTGTGTCTCTGTCATTTGGTTTAATGCCTGGCATAGAGTAGATACCCAATATTTTAATACATCGATATTAATTAATGACTGAATTATGATGGAAGAGGAAAGTATTTCTGAATAAAGAATTTCTAATATGAAGAAGAACGGGTAGTCAAAATATTTGGAAATCCTTTTAAATAAAATTAAACTTCATTAAAATTTATAGAGTCATAAGACAATCTATTCATAATTGTTCCTGCTAGAATTTTTAATGTTTTCTTTGGGTGAACACGTTGACATGTCATTAAAATTAAGCACTTGCAATTTGGTGCTTTCCTGGGGCTGGGTTTTACATTCCTCTGAACAAGAACAAAGGTGTTGAGGCTATTGTCAGGATAAAGATATTGGGGTACCCAAAATCTAGAGAGCATATTTTCTTGCAAATATGGAATTGATAGCAGTACCATTAATTTCTTTTTAAAAGGGAGGCAAAGAGACAGAGGGGAAAATCCTTTAGTTTGGTGTGTTTTTAACCTAGTTTGGTGTCTTTTAAACACATAGAGTATCATGTTTACATGGTGTAATATGGATTGACTTAGACCAACTAGCTATCTGGCAGAGGTGTGTTATAAAGCATGTCCCAAGTCACACATATATGCAGACACTAGACTTTTCCTATGACCCTTCATCAGGTCACATGATCACTTTCCCGTGAGTAACGAGCACTGGGTGTGATAGTGATTTGGGGGAAGTCATCTTTCAAGTTTCAAGTTTACAGCCAAGCACCCACTTTAGCCTACCCTACAATCCGCTCACGGTGTACTCTATAATGGCACAGAATTTGGGGGATTTTAATTTGATTATTGTAGAGTTGATTGAAATAGCTTTAGCATACTCTACCAAATGCTGAGAGTCCCATACAACAAGGTGGCTCCTGCTTGTAATGAGTTTTGTGGCTTCTTTGATTGGAACAGGGTGAGAAATGTGATTTTATTTTTTTTTTTTTTAGTGTTTTTTTTTTTTCTTTTTAAAAATTTTTTTCTTGGGTTGGGGATTTAGCTCAGTGGTAGAGTACTTGCCTAGGAAGTGCAAGGCCCTGGGTTCGGTCCCCAGCTCCGGAAAAAAAAGAACCAAAAAAAAAAAATTTTTTTTTTCTTTATTAACTTGAGTATTTCTTATTTACATTTCGATTGTTATTCCCTTTCCCAGTTTCTGGGCCAACATCCCCCAACCCCTCCCCCTCCCCTTCTATATGGATGTTCCCCTCCCCATCCTCCCCCCATTACCGCCTTCCCCCCAACAATCATGTTCACTGGGGGTTCAGTCTTAGCAGGACCAAGGGCTTCCCCTTCCACTGGTGCTCTTACTAGTATATTCATTGCTACCTATGAGGTCAGAGTCCAGGGTCAGTCCATGTATAGTCTTTGGGTAGTGGCTAAGTCCCTGGAACTTCTGGTTGGTTGGCATTGTTGTTCATATGGGGTCTCGAGACCCTTCAAGCTCTTCCAGTCCTGAGAAATGTGATTTTAAAATGGTACCTGTTCAAGTAGAGAGAGATGGCAGAGGTGGTAAGAGCAGAGTGATGTATCTATGCCTTAAGCCTCATATAAATTATAAATGTTAGTCTAACAAAGAATTTAACAGTCTTCATTGTACCCAGAGAATCCATCTCTCTCTCTCTCTCTCTCTCTCTCTCTCTCTCTTTCCCCTCTTTCCCCTGTCTTCTCTCTCTGCCTTGCGTGTGGTCAGTTTCCCACAATCCTCTTAGGACCTGAGCTAGCTTTTGTCAATCCCCCATCTTACATACTTTGTGGTGTACTTACAGTGTATTGTTGGGGAGGTAAAGGAAGTCTTGTCTTGAGAAAAAGAGCACACTGCTTCCTCCAGCCCTCTGAAATTCACACCTGCCATCTCAAAGTCCTAAACCAAACATTCTGGCAAAGGAATAGGTGGGTAGGATTTTATCAGCGCCGGCCAATGTTTGAAGCCTAGTTTGAGCCCTTGCCCTTCATGACTTTTGGCTAGAGAGTGGAGGTTACACAGAAAGCTCTCCTCTCCATCATAAAGGCTTCCTCCAACTAAAAGTTTGAATGAACCAAGGGTTTAAGCAGAGTGCTTTTATTTTCTGCTCACACTGTGCATTGGGCAGAGTCACATTCAATCAACGTTAATTTAATTTATTTAATAAACATGTGTAGAGATCCCCATTGACTTTTGGTAGCAGGGTGGATACAGCCATTAGTTCACATTATTTAAAAAAATGACAGCTCTCTCGCTTCTTTTCTATTTGGCTCTTTCATTGAGAAAGTCTGGTCTCATCTGTAGCCAGCAACTCCTGAGAAAATAGTTCTCCCTTTCCCCAGACCCCAGACTCTGCCTCCAATGTGACTTGGGACACAGATGAAACTCAGTCTCCTGACTGGGAAAATGGAGGAAGTAAAGGCCCCTGCTTCTAGTGTTATTCCACCAATTCCATGAGTTACCGGGCCAGGGTAACTACTGGTAGGTAACTGCTGGCACCTGTTGTTTTGAGCAATCTCTGCGAACTGGCGTTGGGCAGCTGGGATTTGGTGTCAGTGTCATGTGCTGTGCTTAGCATAGGGTGGTATTTCTCTTCCTGCCTCCTCTTTGGTCCCTAGCACCTCTTTCCTTTCGGTGACTTTCTGTTCTCATCCGTCCCCCTGTTAACTCAGCATTACTTTTGACTTTAATCTTCTCCTGTAGTCCAAGCATGCCTTAGAAAGAAACCCATGTACATCTGGACATGACAAGAACAGGATTTTATAGTCAGATTATTCTGAGAAGGTAGTAGGGTTTGGTTCTCCCATCAAGAAAGGGAAGAAACAAAGGTTCTTCCCCTTCCTGCCAACTGTTTTCGATTCTCTTATTCTGCTTACTCTCCGAGGATAGTGATTCTATTTCCCACAGCTGTACCTGCAGCATCCTGTGCCTAGCTGCTTCTAAGAAAATATAGTCGGCCCTCTGTATTCACAGGCGTGGCACCCACAGTTTTAAGTGGCTATAGGCTGAAAATAAAGGAAGAACACTGTCTGAACTAAACATGGTTGGATTTCTCTTCTCGTCATCATTCTCTGAACAATAGGGGGTAACAACTGTTCACTTAGTTCGATGGAAGTAAGCCAGAGATGATGTAATGTGTGTGTGTGGGAAGATGTGCACAGGTTGTGTGCAAAAGAACATCATGTTCCGTGAGGATGCTGGATGTCTAAGAATGTTGGGATGGATGGACCAAGGACACCCAGGGGTGACTGAGCATGAGACTTCCAGGATGTTGAGATACTGTAATGTTTCTGCCCACTATCTCTAACTCTGGTCCTCCTGTCTTCCCTTCTTAATCTCAGACCCTAGGGAGCCTACATGCTCTACCATGTCCTTCTAGATCTCTGTTGACTCTAACACTGGTCTTTATGTTTCCTAGAACATAGCATCCCATGTCTGATCTTTCTCTTCCTTTCTACCTCCTAACCTCACCGTTCATAGCTGCTCTACACTGCCTCCTTCCAGTACTTTCTCCAGTCAAGGTTTATACTTTCAGAAAGTCTATTACTAATTAATATTTGCAAAGATCGAATATTCTTAAATGTCTATACATGCTTCCGTAACTATTTATAGCTCATTTGGTTCAGAAAGGATTTGATGGTGATATTATTTAATATTGACATAATTAGAATTCCCGAAAATTTACATCCTGCCAGTATAATAGCTGAAAGGTACTAAGAACAGATTTTCATTGAATAGTTTCAGGCTCATGAATATATTTTACTTGTAAATTTAAATTTTGGGACCAATACATGGCTCATTGGTCAAGCCCATGCACTTCTCTTGTGGAAGTTGGGTTCCCTGTGACCACATTAGGCAGCTCTCAGTTGCCTGTAACCCCAGCTCCAGCTGCCTCGCACACCTTCTTCTGGGCTCAATAGGCGCTATGCTCATGTGAATGCACTCCCCATGCACACAATTAAATAAAACTAAAAAACAAACTGGATTTCAAAGCAGCAAAAGATAAAGTATGAAAGTGTATTTTCACCAGTGTGCTCATGCTTCTTGACGTTTGCCTTTTCTGTTGCTGTTCTTGGAGTCTTTTGTTAAGCTACCTTTACACCCATTTCTTGTAGATTGTTCTGACTATATATTTATTTAAATACCTCACCTCAGGAAAGGTTCCCCTTTTGCCTGCACCCTAAGCACCTTAGCTTCTTGCCTGTCCTCTGGATGAGGCATCCTTGCACAACAGAGATGCCCGTGTTGGAGGATCGTGGGCTTAGAGTTTGGTATGCCTCCATGCCAATACCAGCTCTCATGCGGTGTGAGTTGCTGTGACAAAATGGGTAAGTTATATAGACAGCGTCTCATGACAGTTTCCATGACCAGTGACAATTTCCCATGATTTGGGAGACAGAAGTCCAAGGTCAAGGCATCAGCACACTCTGTGTCTACAGAAGGTTGTTGAGAGACAATTTAATAAAGATGTGTTCTGACTCTATTCTAAAGAAGAGGCGAGCATCTCTCTAAGATCCAGAAGGACACTAATCCCTCTGATCAGTTATCTATTCTCATGACCTTATCCCAATCCAGTGACTCCAACTTCTTAATGTCATCTCTGAGGATTAAGGTTGTAACATGTGTTTGACCCCAATATTCAGACCATTGCACAGACGTCATGAATTTGTTAACTATTCATTAAATATCTGCTTTGAGAGATGCTCTGATGTAGGCAGTAGGGACATGGGTAGCCAAAATGCACTGCCTGTCTAAGTTCTTAAGGAGCTTAGCATGGCATGGGGGAAGACGGACAGCGAAATCACAGTGCCAGCAAGGATGTGAGCAGCTGTTGACTGCACTGCCTCACCATCTCATTACATCATCATTCAATAATAATAATATGTGACTCATCAAAGACCAGTTGGGTAGGATCACATCAAACAGAGGTTCTCAACACGTGGGTTCTGATTTCTTTGATAAACTTTAATCTCTAAAAAAAGATTTACATCATTATTCATAACAGTAGAAAAATTACAGTTAGGAAGTAGTAGTGAAAATAATTTTATGGTTGGTGGCCACCACAACATGAGGAACTTGCATGAAAAGGTCACAGTATTAGGAAGGTTGAGAACCACTGTCATAAACTAAAGGATTTGAATGATAGATGATATCATTGCAAAATCAAAAGGCCACAGAACTGGGAGAAATATTCCAAAGTTTTCTTGAAAGTCAAATCCTAATTAATTCCCCTAAAATATGGTGTCTTATATAAACAAAAGAAAAATAAACAATGGCTAGTTGGAAAATAGTCAGCAGGTAGGAGGGACAGCTAACATGAAAGTAAATGAAATAGTAAAGAAGTTTACCATGGCAATAAATGCAAGTTAAAATAATCAGTAAGAACCCTGTGTGTTGACTAGGTTGGCACAGAAAATAATTTTGATTGTATTTATTATTAGGGAAATGATTGGGTGATGTGTTCTGGGTTGGAGCACAAATGAATTTTAACAGCCCAGCCAACCCTGCTCTGACCACATATAAAACTTTAGATCCTTGTGATCCTTTGCTCTCAAGTCCTCTGCTTTACGAAACACGTTCTATAGGTGTGTTTGTATAAATGTGAGAAGAGTATCCACTGTAGAATTACTTGTAAATAGCATAAAATTGGAAGCAATCTTTATATCAATGGGGGATTGGCTCCAGAGCTTGTAGTATACTTATGTGGTGTAGTTCTGTGGAATCACTGAAAATTGAGATAAATCTATCATTTGGAAAACTGTGTGAGGCAGACCAAATTGTTTCTCTCTTTTTCTTTGGGGACCTGTGGTATGACATTACCTGGGAAGGAACAAGAAGGTCATACTTATGTATGGATTATGATTCCATCTGTGAGGTTTGGAGAGATGCCTCTGTGGGTAGAAGAGTGGAATATGCTTGCAGAGGACCCCAGTTCACTTTTAGAACCCACCTTGGGTGGCTGAAAGTTCCTTGTAAACACACACACACACACACACACACACACACACACACACACACACACACACAAATAAAGTCTTATTTTTAAAAAGATCTCAACAGATAAAATTAAAGATGTATAGAATGAATTTGTTTTGTCCAGTAGACATTCTGTAAGAATATATGGAAAAGTGTTGCACGGCTATTTCTTGGCTTTTGAATTTTGGCTTCTCTTTCTACTTCTGGGACACATTTATTCATAATCAATTGTCATGCACACCTTTTATAATTGACAAAATTGGTAACACATGCAACTGAAATATGTGGTGGGAAAAGGAAAAAAAACTATATATTGGTTTCAGTTTAATTTTTAAAAACCCTAGAACATTTATCTGTCAGTGAAAATGATTCCTTAAATGGCTTAGAGGCATTTTAGGTGTTTTAGGTGGGTAGAATTATGAGAAGCTTTAGGTTTACAGTGTTCCTTTGGTTTATTTCCATTGTTATATTATTCTAGTGACCACTGATTTCATGGCCAGGAAAACATTTCAGAAGTGAACACAGAGATTACATTTTGACTTTCAGAAACTTAAAAGCAAACTTCCAGGACTTTCCATTGGTTCCAGACTTAGCCCATGTGAGTTTATATTTCAGTTTAGAAGAGTTTCTGTTCTGCCACAGTCTGTAATATATTTTTATGTCACAGTCCTATGCAGCCCATTTTCAGGCCTCAAAAGATTTACTTTAAATATCAACTTCAATTCATGATTCTCCCTCCCTGCTTCTTCCAAAGAGGTAGACAGGATTCAGGGGGCATACCTTATGGGTAGCATGCTTGTGTGGCCTGTGTAAGGGCCGGGGTCCTATGCTCAGTGTACACACACACACACACACACACACACACACACACACACACACACAGAGAGAGAGAGAGAGAGAGAGAGAGAGAGAGAGAGAGAGAGAGAAGGAGACAGAGACACACACAGAGAGAGAGGGAGACAGAGAGACACACAGAGAGAGAGAGAGGGAGAGAGAGAGAGACATACACAGAGAGAGACAGAGAAACAGAGACAGAGACATAGACAGAGAGAAACATAGACAGAGTCAGAGAGATACAGAGACAGAGAGACAGAGACAGACATACACGTACACACACATACAGAGAGAGACAGAGAGCTAAAGACAGAGACAGAGAGGGAGGGAGAGGGGAGGGAGGGGAGGAGGGAGGGAGGGAGGGAGGGAGGGAGAGAGAGAGAGAGAGAGAGAGAGAGAGAGAGAAAGAGAGAGAAATAGAGAGAGAGAGAATAAAACAAGCACAGAATAAAAACCAACCCCAAGTAGCTGGACAGTGGCTCCTCTCCTAGACTTATTCCTATGGCTGCTGCTCTTCTTTGAGGTCCTTGTCATACAGAGAGCAAACAGGGAAGACAGAGTGATAATCTGTAACAATTTGGTGCCTGCCATCAGCTTTTCGAGGCTGGGTCTTAGGTAGAGATTGATGAAGGTGGATTTATGAACTGCCATTGGGAAGACATCAGGATGGCACAGACATCCTGGATTTGGAGCTGGAGGAACATTGCTGTGGCCCTCTTTCATACATCTTTTCTGACATCCACATAATTAATCTGTGGGATGCAGACAAGCCAGCATGGCTTTCTAAAGATGTCTGAGAAATGGCCTTTGGCAAGCTATGAATACTCATCTGCTGAAGACTCGAAGCATAAAACAAACAGAGCAGGCCGCCACTCTTTCTTATTTAGCATAAGTGACCAGTTTCAGAATCCTAGGACAGTTGGGAAGGTGAAGGCCTAGTTCCCAGTGTAAGACTTTTGGAATCTATCTGACAATGGGGACTCTGACCTACTCAGTGGATTTCAAATGGAATCCTAATTTGTGATGTATTGTTAACAGATTTTAGGAAAGGGACAGAATAGAATGAGTGTATCTTGAAAGGCAATTATTCGATTGGCTCACACAATACAGGTCGGGATATCCAACAATGGCCGCCTCATACTAGAGATTCTGAAAACCCAGTAGCTGCTCAGTGCATGAGTCTGGGTGCATTCAAAGTCCCAAGCTGGGGCTGAAGAATCCCTAGAAAGCTGCTGGTCTTCAGTGTATATTGGAAGTCAGAAGATTCTTGGCTCTGATAGCAGAAAGGGAAATCTCCAGTTATCTGGGCCACCATTGGAAGACGCTGCTCACATTTAGGGTGACTCTCTTACTTCAGGTAACCTGATCAAGAGAATCCCTCATGGGCGTCCCCAGCAGCTTGTCTTGTAGTCCGTTTCAGATCCAGCTAAGCTGACAAGATTAACCACCACGAGGACATCGTTTAAGGCAGTAGAAGCCCGGATAGAAAGTGGGCCAATGGGGCTGTGTCCTGGGGGCGGGGCATACTTCATCTTTAGCCCCTCCTCCTTTCTCTCTGCTTCTTGGCTTCCATAGGAGGAGCAGCTTTCCCGGGCCAGGGCCCTTTGCTACTGTGTGTTTATCTTTGCCACAGGCATAAAAAATAGTGGAGTCAGGCTACAAAATTAATCTCACCTCCTTTCAAACTGTTACCTCTGCCACTATGTCACAGTGATGGATAGAGACTATTTCAGGGGGATGGGGCAGCTAGAAACTTCAGCACCTCCAGAGCGTCTCTTAGTGTTGCTGGGATGTATCCTCCTGGATGCCCGGACACCGGGTAAGGCTGCAAGCAATGAAAACCAAGAGCCTAGCCTTTCCAAGAGCCTCAGCACAGTAGTCACCTGTTGTGGTTAAGAAAAAAGGGGTGGGGGCAGCACGGTTCCTGTGAGTACTGCGCCATCGGAACTAGCGCTAATTTATCTCAGGAGCTCCACGCTGCCCCTAGGACTCTCTGACCCAGCCAGGTTGCTGCCACGCCCTTTTCATACAGTCACCTACTCAGGGCTCTCTTACCGTGGACTATGTTCACACGTTTCCAGCATCCAGCCCCTGGTCCCAGTGACTGCTACCCTCTCATAACTCTCTGCCCCTGCTCTGTTTACATTCCCAACATCTGCCCCCTAATAGTTATGGTATAAACTCCCAACAAACCACTAAAATCAAGACTCAACAAACTGCAACCCAGCAATCAGATTTATATGTTAAATTCTCAACCCACAATGCATCCACACAATAAATTTAAAACCAATTGATAAGGATATAAACCGCCCACCTAGAGATAAATTTGCCTACAGAAATCCATCCCAGCTTCCTTGGCAATTCAAGACCACCTGGATCTGGGTCATCCTTCTTGATTCTCCTTCTTGATTCTCCTACCTTCTCCTCTCCCACCTTACAAAAACTTCGTCCCTGCCTTATTTTTTTACTGTCCAATCATGGCCTTGACCTAACTGGTGCCAGCCCTCACCTGCATATAGACATCAACTACAGTCACCCCATGCTTGTCTGCAGAGGTGTTTCTGTCTCATGCCCCACAGTCCTGGAAAAGTATTGCCCCTTAAATCAAGGCATGCTACGTTCCCCGTTTTTCTCTTGTCATAGTCTCATCTCCGTGAAGTAGTCATGATTGTCACAGACTTTGTTTTATCTGAACATTTAGATTTCACCTTTCCGAGTATGGTTGTACACATGTAGGGCTCTTACTTTTTAAGTTTTTTACATATTTACTATTTATCTGGTTATGTGTGTGTACGCGCATGCATGCACACATGTTACAGCTTACAAGTGAAAGTCAGAGGACAACTTGTAGATGTGGGTCTCAGATCAAACTTGGGTGTCTGACTTGGCAGTAAGCACCTTTACCTGCTGAGACATCACCTAAGTATGAAGCCACTAACTCTCGACACATTCAGAAGGCTGGGCAATTGAGCAAGAAGGCACAGATCCTGGTGCATGCCAGCCATGGTTCATGGAAGTCAATGGTTCTGGAAGCCACTGACTGCATGTGGGCTTGGCCCTGTGTTTGTAAGCCCAAACATGACCTGCATTTTGCCTTTCTATGCAGCTTTTTCTTCAGAAGACTGCTCCTGATCTGCTGTGGGTGGTGAGGGAGATCGCACTATCAGTACTTGGTTATATGGCTGTGTACTCTTATGTAGTACAGGAGGTCAAGGAGGATGTCCTTCGGGGACCACTCCTTCCCTGTGATTCAGAGAAAGAGCATGATGTTCTTGGGATTCTGCATCTTTGTTTCCACGGGTACTTATTAGCATTCTGTCTAAGCTCCACCCTCACAGTTACCTGGCAACAGCTAGACATGCCTGACACTATAAAAGGGGCTGCTTACACCCTCCTCATTCTCTTGATCTTGCTCTTTTCTTGCTCTCTCCTGCTCTTACCCTCTTCCCCATTGTCCCTTCTCTCCCCATTCTCTTCCCCCTTCTCTTCACATGCTCATGACCAGCCTCTACTCTTCTACCTCTTTCTCTCCTCCCCTCTTCCCCTCTCCCCATCTCCTCCTCTCCCCCTACCTCTTTCCCTCTCTTCCTCTCTCCTTCTATGCCCCTACTACCCTCTTAACTCCCCTCCCCATGCCCTGAATAAATTCTATTCTATACTATACCATTGTGTAGCTAGTACCCCAGGGGGAAAGGGATGTCCCAGCATGGGCCTGCTGAGGCACCCCCTTTCCCATACCTCATCATATCTCCATAAAACATAATCTCTCCTCTCTTTATATTTTTATAAACACATCTTTCTGCAGGAATCACCCGGTTGTAGTTGCCAAGGTCCCCCATCCTCAGTGACAGTGTCTGAATTTCTCCAAGAGTTTCTTAAACTCTTCAACTCCAGTTTCTAGTGGCTCTCAAAGTGTCTTTGTAGTATCAGAACTTGGTTCCTAAACATTTCAAAGTCTGCTTCTCTTGTCCCCCACTGCCTATGCGGTGAAGATCCTGTTAGCTGTGGGTTTGCAGATAGTGAGTGTGAGAGGCTGGCAAGATGTCTGTCTTCTGACTCTAGGCTGCTTCCCAGCACCTTCTCTGTGCATATGGGATGCGTCATGTCCTTGGTGCTAGCTGAATAGAGCAGAAGAGTAAGAGAGTTTCCAGGTCTGGCAGGGAAGTGTCAATCCATTGGTAATTCCCTGAGCCTGTCATTCCTTTAAGAAAATCTCAGTCAAAGCTTAGAGACATGCGAGTATAAAGACAGGATGTCACAATACTGTCACCAGGCTCTTCGGTGCATGGTAGTCACGTCTTCATAAGTTGAAAGTACAGTATATTGAAAATAGATCTGGAGACACAGCCGGAACCTGAAAGGACAGACCGGATAAACAGTTCTCTGCACCCAAATCCCGTGGGAGGGAGAGCTAAACCTACAGAGAGGCAGACACACCTGGGAAACCAGAAGAGACTGCACTCTGCCCACATCTCTGACTCCAGAGGAAAACACCAAACACCATCTGGAACCCTGGTGCACGGAGGCTCCCAGAAACGGCGGCGCAGATCTTCCTGGTTGCTGCCACCATGGAGAACTCATAGGCAGCACCCCACGAGCAAACTTGAGCCTCGGGACCAGAGGTAAGAACAACTTTTCTGCTGCAAGTGACCTGCCTGGTGAACTCAAGACACAGGCCCACAGGAACAGCTGAAGACCTGTAGATAGGAAAAACTACACGCCCGAAGGAGAACACTCTGTCCCCATAACTGGCTGAAAGGAAACAGGAAAACAGGTCTACAGCACTCCTGACACACAGGCTTATAGGACAGTCTAGCCACTGTCAGAAATAGCAGAACAAAGTAACACTAGAGATAATCTGATGGCAAGAGGCAAGCGCAGGAACCCAAGCAACAGAAAACAAGACTACATGCCATCATCGGAGCCCAATTCTCCCACCAAAGCAAACACTGAATATCCAAACACACCAGAAAAGCAAGATCTAGGTTCAAAATCATATTTGATCATGATGCTGGAGGACTTCAAGAAAGACGTGAAGAACTCCCTTAGAGAACAAGTAGAAGCCTACAGAGAGGAATCGCAAAAATGCCTGAAAGAATTCCAGGAAAACATAAATAAACAAGTAGAAGCCCACAGAGAGGAGACACAAAAATCCCTGAAAGAATTCCAGGAAAACACAATCAAACAGTTGAAGGAATTAAAAATGGAAATAGAAGCAATCAAGAAAGAACACATGGAAACAACCCTGGATATAGAAAACGAAAAGAAGAGACAAGGAGCTGTAGATACAAGCCTCACCAACAGAATTCAAGAGATGGAAGAGAGAATCTCAGGAGCAGAAGATTCCATAGAAATCATTGACTCAACTGTCAAAGATAATGTAAAGCGGAAAAAGCTACTGGTCCAAAACATACAGGAAATCCAGGACTCAATGAGAAGATCAAACCTAAGGATAATAGGTATAGAAGAGAGTGAAGACTCCCGGCTCAAAGGACCAGTAAATATCTTCAACAAAATCATAGAAGAAAACTTCCCTAACCTAAAAAAAGAGATTCCCATAGGCATACAAGAAGCCTACAGAACTCCAAATAGATTGGACCAGAAAAGAAATACCTCCTGTCACATAATAGTCAAAACACCAAACGCACAAAATAAAGAAAGAATATTAAAAGCAGTAAGGGAAAAAGGTCAAGTAACATATAAAGGCAGACCTATCAGAATTATACCAGACTTTTCGCCAGAAACTATGAAAGCCAGAAGATCCTGGACAGATGTCATATAGACCCTAAGAGAACACAAATGCCAGCCCAGGTTACTGTATCCTGCAAAACTCTCAATTAACATAGATGGAGAAACCAAGACATTCCATGACAAAACCAAATTTACACAATATCTTTCTACAAATCCAGCACTACAAAGGATAATAAATGGTAAAGCCCAACATAAGGAGGAAGCTATACCCTAGAAGAAACAAGAAACTAATCGTCTTGGCAACAAAACAAAGAGAAGAAAAGCACACAAACATAACCTCACATCCAAATATGAATATAACAGGAAGCAATAATCATTATTCCTTAATATCTCTCAACATCAATGGCCTCAACTCCCCAATAAAAAGACATAGATTAACAAACTGGATACGCAATGAGGACCCTGCATTCTGCTGCCTACAGGAAACACACCTCAGAGACAAAGACAGACACTACCTCAGAGTGAAAGGCTGGAAAACAACTTTCCAAGCAAATGGTCAGAAGAAGCAAGCTGGAGTAGCCATTCTAATATCAAATAAAATCAATTTTCAACTAAAAGTCATCAAAAAAGATAAGGAAGGACACTTCATATTCATCAAAGGAAAAATCCACCAAGATGAACTCTCAATCCTAAATATCTATGCCCCCAATACAAGGGCAGCTACATACGTAAAAGAAACCTTACTAAGCTCAAAATACACATTGCACCTCACACAATAATAGTAGGAGACTTCAACACCCCACTCTCATCAATGGACAGATCATGGAAACAGAAATTAAACAGAGACGTAGACAGACTAAGAGAAGTAATGAGCCAAATGGACTTAACAGATATTCATAGAACATTCTACCCTAAAGCAAAAGGATATACCTTCTTCTCAGCTCCTCATGGTACTTTCTCCAAAATTGACCATATAATTGGTCAAAAAACGGGCCTCAACAGGTACAGAAAGATAGAAATAATCCCATGCTTGCTATCGGACCACCACGGCCTAAAACTGGTCTTCAATAACAATAAGGGAAGAATGCCCACATATACGTGGAAATTGAACAATGTTCTACTCAATGATAACCTGGTCAAGGAAGAAATAAAGAAAGAAATTAAAGACTTTTTAGAATTTAATGAAAATGAAGGTACAACATACCCAAACTTATGGGACACAATGAAAGCTGTGCTAAGAGGAAAACTCATAGCGCTGAGTGCCTGCAGAAAGAAACAGGAAAGAGCATATGTCAGCAGCTTGACAGCACACCGAAAATCTCTAGAACAAAAAGAAGCAAATACACCCAGGAGGAGTAGAAGGCAGGAAATAATCAAACTCAGAGGTGAAATCAACCAAGTAGAAACAAAAAGGACCATAGAAAGAATCAACAGAACCAAAAGTTGGTTCTTTGAGAAAATCAACAAGATAGATAAACCCTTAGCCAGACTAACAAGAGAACACAGAGAGTGTATCCAAATTAACAAAATCAGATATGAAAAGGGAGACATAACTACAGATTTAGAGGAAATTCAAAAAATCATCAGATCTTAGTATAAAAGCCTATATTCAACAAAACTTGAAAATCTGCAGGAAATGGACAATTTCCTAGACAGATACCAGGTACCGAAGTTAAATCAGGAACAGATAAACCAGTTAAACAACCCCATAACTCCTAAGGAAATAGAAGCAGTCATTAAAGGTCTCCCAACCAAAAAGAGCCCAGGTCCAGACGGGTTTAGTGCAGAATTCTATCAGACCTTCATAAAAGACCTCGTACCAATATTATCCAAACTATTCCACAAAATTGAAACAGATGGAGCACTACCGAATTCCTCCTACGAAGCCACAATTACTCTTATATCTAAACCACACAAAGACCCAACAAAGAAAGAGAACTTCAGACCAATTTCCCTTATGAATATCGACGCAAAAATACTTAATAAAATTCTGGCAAACCGAATCCAAGAGCACATCAAAACAATCATCCACCATGATCAAGTAGGCTTCATCCCAGCCATGCAGGGATGGTTTATAATATACGGAAAACCATCAACGTGATCCATTATATAAACAAACTGAAAGAACAAAACCACATGATCATTTCATTAGATGCTAAGAAAGCATTTGACAACATTCAACACACCTTCATGATAAAAGTCCTGGAAAGGATAGGAATTCAAGGCCCATACCTAAACATAGTAAAAGCCACCATATACAGCAAACCAGTTGCTAACATTAAACTAAATGGAGAGAAACTTGAAGCAATCCCACTAAAATCAGGGACTAGACAAGGCTGCCCACTGTCTCCCTACTTATTCAATATAGTTCTTGAAGTTCTAGCCAGAGCAATCAGACAGCAAAAGGAGGTCAAGGGGATACAGATCAGAAAAGAAGAAGTCAAAATATCACTATTTGCAAATAATATGATAGTATATTTAAGTGATCCCAAAAGTTCCACCAGAGAACTACTAAAGCTGATAAACAACTTCAGCAAAGTGGCTTGGTATAAAATTAACTCAAATAAATCAGTAGCCTTCCTCTACACAAAAGAGAAACAAGCCAAGAAAGAAATTAGGGAAACGACACCCTTCATAATAGACCCAAATAATATAAAGTACCTCGGTGTGACTTTAACGAAGCAAGTAAATGATTTGTACAATAAGAACTTCAAGACTCTGAAGAAAGAAATTGAAGAAGTCCTCAGAAGATGGAAAGATCTCCCATGCTCATGGATTGGCATGGATTAATATAGTAAAAATGGCCATTTTACCAAAAGCGATCTACAGATTCAATGCAATCCCCATCAAAATACCAATCCAATTCTTTAAAGACTTAGACAGAACAATTTGCAAATTCGTCTGGAATAACAAAAAACCCAGCATAGCTAAAACTATCCTCAACAATAAAAGGACTTCAGGGGGAATCACTATCCCTGAACTCAAGCAGTATTACAGAGCAATAGTGATAAAAACTGCATGGTATTGGTACAGAGACAGACAGATAGACCAATGGAACAGAATTGAAGACCCAGAAATGAACCCACACACCTATGGTCACTTGATTTTTGACAAAGGAGCCAAAACCATCCAATGGAAAAAAGATAGCATTTTCAGCAAATGGTGCTGGTTCAACTGGAGGTCAACATGTAGAAGAATTCAGATCGATCCATGCTTATCACCCTGTACAAAGCTTAAGTCCAAGTGGATCAAGGACATCCACATCAAACCAGATACACTCAAACTAATAGAAGAAAAACTAGGGAAGCATCTGGAACACATGGGCACTGGAAAAAATTTCCTGAACAAAACACCAATGGCTTATGCTCTAAGATCAAGAATGGACAAATGGGATCTCATAAAACTGCAAAGCTTCTGTAAGGCAAAGGACACTGTGGTTAGGACAAAATGGCAACCAACAGATTGGGAAAAGATCTTTACCAATCCTACAACAGATAGAGGCCTTATATCCAAAATATACAAAGAACTCAAGAAGTTAGACCGCAGGGAAACAAATAACCCTATTAAAAAACGGGGTTCAGAGCTAAACAAAGAATTTACAGCTGAGGAATGCCGAATGGCTGAGAAACACCTAAAGAAAAGTTCAACATCTTTCGTCATCAGGGAAATGCAAATCAAAACAACCCTGAGATTTCACCTCAAACCAGTGAGAATGGCGAAGATCAAAAACTCAGGTGACAGCAGATGCTGCTGAGGATGCGGAGAAAGAGGAACACTCCTCCATTGTTGGTGGGATTGCAGACTGGTACAACCATTCTGGAAATCAGTCTGGAGGTTCCTCAGAAAATTGGACATTGAACTGCCTGAGGATCCAGCTATACCTCTCTTGGGCATATACCCAAAAGATGCCCCAACATATAAAAAAGACACGTGCTCCACTATGTTCATCGCAGCCTTATTTATAATAGCCAGAAGCTGGAAAGAACCCAGATGCCCTTCAACAGAGGAATGGATACAGAAAATGTGGTACATCTACACAATGGAATATTACTCAGCTATCAAAAACAATGACTTTATGAAATTCACAGGCAAATGGTTGGAACTGGAAAATATCATCCTGAGTGAGGTAACCCAATCACAGAGAAACACACATGGCATGCACTCATTGATAAGTGGCTATTAGCCCAAATGCTTGAATTACCCTAGATGCCTAGAACAAATGAAACTCAAGATGGATGATCAAAATGTGAATGCTTGACTCCTTCTTTAAAAGGGGAACAAGAATACCCTTGGCAGGGAATAGAGAGGCAAAGATTAAAACAGACACAGAAGGAACACCCATTCAGAGCCTGCCCCACATGTGGCCCATGCATATACAGCCATCCAATTAGACAAGATGGATGAAGCAAAGAAGTGCAGGCCTACAGGAGCCGGATGTAGATCTCTCCCGAGGGACACAGCCAGAATACAGCAAACACAGAGGCGTATGCCAGCAGCAAGCCACTGATTTGAGAATAGGACCCCCGTTGAAGGAATCAGAGAAAGAACTGGAAGAGCTTGAAGGGGCTCGAGACCCCATATGTACAACAATGCCAAGCAACCAGAGCTTCCAGGGACTAAGCCACTACCTAAAGACTATATATGGACTGACCCTGGACTCTGACCTCATAGTTAGCAATGAATATCCTAGTAAGAGCACCAATGGAAGGGGAAGCCCTGGGTCCCTCTAAGACTGAACCCCCAGTGAACTAGATTGTTGTGGGGAGGGCAACAAGGGGGGAAGGATGGGGAGGGGAACACCCATAAAAAAGGGGAGGGGGGAGGGTGATGTTTGCCTGGAAACCAGGAAAGGGAATAACACTCGAAATGTATATAAGAAATACTCAAGTTAATAAAAAAAAAAAAGAAAAAAGAAAATAGATCTGATTCGTCTAACCTCCCAGACATTATTGTTTAGCACAGTCTTTCTTAAAGTGCTTAGAGCCAGAGTGATGTTACCTCACACATGGATACAACCATCGAGTGAGAAGCCTATTTAAAAGGAAGGATGGCCCATGTAGTATATTAAAAACTTGTGTCCCCAAAATGCTGTTAATATAATGTATTATTGAGCATCAGCCATTGGCCTTCATGATGACTTGGCGGATTGGAACTAATTGTCTAGCACCACAAGAGAATACTGAATGGCACATCCATACCCCAGAAACAAGAGTTCAAAATCCAAAGCACTGCTTCTGTGAGATTCATGCTACTTTTTCTTTAAGTCAAGAAGGTTTCAGTCAGTTCCACTATTTCAAATTGGGACTCACATGAGCTAAGAAATGAGTAACTGAGTACTTGTATATGTTAGTTACTTCTGTGTTACTGTGATAATACGCCATACCCAGGATAACTTCTAGAAGAAAGAGTTTATTTGGGCCCTTGGTTCCAGAGGGCCTAGAAGCATTCATCACAGCAGGAAGGCATGGCAGGAAGTTGCAGGTATGTCTACTGGAGCAGGATGATGAAATGACTATCTTGAACTAAAAATATGAAGCTGAGACACCCAAGCATAAACAATGAGTCTTTAAACTCTCAAAGCCCACCTCTAGTGACCCTACTTCCTCCAACAAGGCCACCTCCAATTTCACCACCAGCTGGAGCCTGAGCATTCTCATACGTAATCTGATAGGGATGTTTTTATTCAAGCCACCAAGTCGAATAATAAGAATTTTGTTATTACATGTATTTATTTTATGTGTATATCCATGTGGGCTCATGTGCCACAGTGCACATATGGAAATCAGGGCAACTCTGACCTCTCCTTCTGCTATGTGAGTCCCGGGGATTGACCCTTCCAACTCAATAAGAAATACCTCTATCCACTGAGCCATCTCACCAGCACATTAATAACAACTTTTAAAACTAGTTTTCAATAATGATGCTGAGTATGGTAATATCTGCTTATAAACCCAGCACCTGGAAGGCTGAGGAGGGAGAATATGGTGAATTAGAAGCTGGAAACAAAATGCCAATACCTGCAGGGTGGCATAGCCCAAACTCCCACAGACAAAAACAGGCACAGGAACAGGCACAAGATCCAAGACACAGACGTAAGGCACAAGATACAAGACACAAGACACAAAATGACACAGACACAGAAAACTAATAATGCTCACTTTCCCATTCTGACTAGATAAAAGTTTAAAGAACATTAATTGTTCAAACATTGTAAAAATTAGTTCTGTGAACTTGCGTTTGCTTCTTACAAGCGTAGTTGGACTATTTTGACTGCATATGAACTACAGTTATTTAGACACTGGTTATTCTTATTGTGTACTCAAGCAACCACTTACCCATTTGTGTAGCTGAGAAATCTCTACTCTTTCTGCATTGTGAAGACATTTACTAAGGCAGAACATTAGATTTAAAAGAACTTAAAATTCAGCACAGGAAGGTGTACAAGACCTGTTCCGATTCAACAAGAAATATCTCTATCAGCTGAGCCATCTCACCAATACCGTTCATATTTTGTTTTCCTTGCATTCACAGGGCCACACATGGCCCAATATTCTGACATCAACAATTCTTAAACAATGGAGGGAAATGGCATTTGTGGAAGATGAAAGCCAGTGAGGCAGCAGTTAGAGCATGCTTTTGGATGTGTTTTTCTAGCATTGGGAAAGGGTTTTGTCTTGTGTTCTGTATCGTAGTGCTCTGCTCACATTAAACTTACACTGTACGTTGGAGATGAGAATGGTCATCAGATGAAGCCTAGTGTGATGCCATCAAAACTCTTAACTTTATTGATTTTTTTTTACATTTTATTTGTGTGCATTGTGTGTTGTGGGTGGGAGAGGCATAGGCATGCCAAGGTACACATGTGGAGGTCAGAGGACGGCTTGCAGACTTGTCATTCCTTCTACCGTATATGGGTCTTAGGATCAAACCTGGGTTGGCAAGTTTGGTGGATGCACCTGTCTTCAGACCCTATCATGTCCTTTATCCTGTTCCTGAGACTCCTAAGTCTCTCTTTTAGGCAGAGGGAGAAAAATCTTCCTGTCTTTTTTGTATTTCTCTTTTTCTGTCAGAGCAGGAATCAGCTTTATTTGCTGACTGACTTTGGAAGGAGACATGAAGGGCGTCTTCACTGTGGCTCACACACACTAACTGTAGGCTTTTTACCCTCCTGTTCTTAAGTAGTAGGTTCCAGGCAAGAGCCTCAGACTCTGGTCCTTCAACCTAGCCCCTAGTGTGACCAGACTGTGAATAATGACTTTCCCTTGTATACATATTTTCTGCCTTTAAATATCATGCTACTCAAAAATCTCACACACACACCTATGAGCACTCACACTGTTTCTGAACAGTCTGATGGGTGTAAGCATAGAACTATTGGGAAAAAAATACTAGCTTGCTGTCACAGAACTGAATCTGCTCAGTTTTTAATGGGAAAAATGGAATTTTTTTAATAGATATTCTGGATGGAAATAAATATCATTTCAGTATTTCATGTGAGACAGATTCTTCTTTGGTTAAAGAAGTTGAGATATCACAAGGCTAGGCAAAGTTAAAACACGTTCTCTAAACCATTTTTATATGATGGGGGATATCTAAATGATGAGAAGTTCATAGTAGTGCCTTATGACTTTATTAGCAATTGGCCCTGTCATTTTTCCCCCCATGATTCCTTTAGTTATGTCTCCCAGCACACCTGTTAGAATCACAGCTACTAGCACTATATGTCCTTTTATTTTGTCTCAGGAAATCTGATATGTCCTTAATTCCTTTGGAGTATATGTGTGAAAATTGGGCTCTGGAGAGATCAAATAGTTTAGTCTGATGGCTAATTAAAAGCAATGTGTGTTAGGATCCAAGCGGGGAAACTTCCAGAGAGCTGGTGTCTGTCCCTCTTCATTAACACCTCCTGGTGTGAATCCCTGCTTTCTGAAATTGTTTGCCTTCTAATGAGAAGTTTTCAGTCCCCTCCAGGAGAAGCCAAGACATTTAACACACACACACACACACACACACACACACACACACACACACACACACACACACACACACACACAATGTGTGTGGATGTGTTTGTAGTTGCATTTGCATACGGTTTAGAGGAGGCTGGGAGGTGCTTTGTTCTCTCCCATAGTTCATGCCTCTTGCGACCTTACCTTGGTCCTTGAACTTGAAAATCACATTAATGCGAGTTCTTCTTTTGCAGCGGCTCTAATTAGAGGAAATCGTAAAAACTGTGCTCAATTTTCTGGCTCCCTCGACTGGCTGATCAGCAGACTGGAGAGACTGGAAGCGTCCTCTGGTATGTTCCTAGTTTCCTCATTGATGCTGATGGTGTCTTTCCCTGTTTACTTTGAGACAAAGCAAACGTGTGAGTTCAGTGTTAACGTGTTTCCTTTTTAATGGGTTGAATATTTTTTATTTATATTGCATCACCACCGATGTCCTAGGCTGTCCCTAAACAGTCTTGATGCAACAATGGAGATCCTGAAAGAAGAAAAAAGGTCCATTCTAGAGCCACATGTGAGTCAGCATGGTCTGAGAACACAGATTCAGGTTGCCCCAAGCCTATGTTCCAATGTAGAAGTGGTTTCTAAGTTGGTATAGTACCAGAACAAAGAGAGCCATGTGTCAGGGCACTTTCCACATGCTTCAAAAGAAACATGAAGTAGGTGAGTTAACAGTGGGGCAGGGAAAGCAGACCTGTTTGATGACACGTAGCCTTTGGGTTGGTGGAAACAAGGTGTTGTGTCTTATAAAAAGAAAGAGCCAGGCTATGTTTGATAGAGGCATGGTAGGGTGTGGGGAAGGGGATACAACTGCATGCCTGTACTGGCTGATTTTCTCTGTCAACTTGACACATTCGAAAGTTACCACAGAGAAAGGAGCCTCCCTTGAGGAAATGCTTCCATGAGATCAGCTGTAAGGCATTGTCTCAACTAGTGGTCAAGGGGGGAGGGTCTAGTCCATTGTGGGTGGTGCTGTCCCTGGGCTGAGAGTCCTGGGTTCTATAAGAAAGCAAGCTGAACAAGCTAGGGGAAGCAAGCCAGTAAGTAATATCCCTCCATGGCCTCTGCATCAGCTCCTGCTTGCTGACCTGCTTAAGTTCCAGTCCTGACTTCCTTTGGTGATGAACAGCAATGGGGGAGTGTAAGCTGAATAAACCTTTCCTCACTAACTTGCTTCTTGGTCATGATGTTTTGTGGAGGAATAGAAACCCTGACTAAGACAGGGCCCATGGTAAGGCATTCCTTCCCACTGAGGATATAGTATGGAATAGAGTTTATTTAGGGCATGAGGAAGGGAGTTGAGGAGGGAGTAGAGACAGAGAAAGGTGGGGTGGGGGGAGTAGAGGCCAGCCATGAACACGTGGAGAGAGAAAGAGGAGGGGAAGGGAAAGAGAGTGCTAGAGGGAGAGGGAGAGGAGCAGGCAAACAGTTCCTTTTCTACTGAGTCAGGCATATCTGGCTATTGCCAAGTAACTGTGGGGCAGAGCCTAGAAGGAATGCTAACACAAGGGATTTGTTAAGTTAATATGTTATGAGAGGTTTTATCTGTTAGGTACAGGAATGTCAAGTCAGACTCAGAGAAGTGGCTGAATGGCTATTAAAGATGCTGAAGGTAGCACGAGATAAATCATAATTAAGCTCTGGACCTGCACCATTCCAACCACTGCACAGTCTCGGACATCCCAGGCGTTACGTTACTCAGCCTTGCAGAAGGGCCAGTGGGAGGCACAGCTTTTTCTACAGGGAACATTGATTCACAACAGAGATCTCCGCAAAATCTTGTCCTTTTACATTAATAAAATAAGGCTAGGGATAAAGTTCTGAAGCCAACTAAAGAGATAGAATTCTTCTTTCTATTCAAACTGATGATTCCTGATATGCTCAATACAAAAAATTAATCGTTAGGTTTTAAGATTCTTACCTTTTTCCTTTTTATTCAAAGAATTGTAGATGCAAGGATATTTAGGTAAATGTGGGAACTTAGTTTCCCAAATGATACAGTGTATTTAAAGAGGTTTTGTAAACAGTTGAAGGTTGTCCACAAAAGAGGACTTTTGTTCCAGGCAGGAACTCTGAAAATCTCTTAGCTTTGACCAGTGTCTCCCCATCCTCCCTGTTCCCAGACTCTGGTAAAACTGTCCTTTCTGCTCCTGGTTCAGTTGTTTTAGTTTCCACATGGGAAAGCAACTGGAATCTAATCTGTTCTTTAAAACAGTGTGGGTTAAACCACAAATACGTACATCTATGCCTAGTAGGCTAGAGTTCATGGAAAAGACAGTGGCTTGGCATGAGCGAGTATGGTGGGTGAAGATGAAGTTGTTTGTCATCACCAGTGGTTCTCAACCTTCCCAAGGTTGTGACACTTTATCACAATTCCTCTTGGAGTGGTGACTTCCCCATAACTGTACATTTGTTACTGTAATGAATCTCAGTGTATATATCTGATGTGCCAAATATCTGATATTCGACCCCCAAAGGCGTCATATCCACAGGTGAGAACTGCTGCTTTGGGTGATCTCGGCTCTGGCAGTACTGTTTGTGGGGATGAGTCAGCTAAAGAAAGGCAGCCTATTATTCAGGGGCATGGTGGGCTTCTGCTGCATTGTCCTTTGAACACTGTGAAACTGTACAGCTTTGCAGTTCTTACTTGGGAAGCCTGACAACTCCCCTCCAGTGCAGAGCCAGAGCAAGAGTTCTTGGTGGGCGGGGGGCTTCAGGTGCCAGAGGAATGAAACGAGTGTTCAGTTCCTGGACACGGGATGCTTCAAGTGCCTGAAGTCATCATAGTTAATGGTCTCGTGGAGTTTTGAAGCTCTTCATATTCTAGAGACATTAATTCTACCTCTCTGTACAGGAGGGTCTCAGACTCTGGTGCCCTATGAAGTCTTCCTCCTTGATACATGGTTAGATGTAGCATGTTGAGTCAAAAAGAGACAAGGTCCTTAGGTTAATTTTTGAGAATCACTACTGCTGAGGAGATGCCATTTCACTCATTTCCTTTCACATAATATTAATTGCAACTAGGATAGAAGAGACAGAGCAACAGAGGCAGAGTGGAATCGGAAGTCTCTACTTCATTCGGAAGGCTTCTTGTGTTTTGTTGTGTTTTATCAATAAGATGATATGTAGCAAGTGGGGGAATCCCACAAAGCAAACTCCAAATGAAACAGAAGGGATCCAGTAGGAGGGGGGATGTAAAAGAAACATCCAATGCTACTATGTTTCCCGACATCTTTGTCTTCCTCAGAGTGCTTTTCTTAAAGCAGGTGCAGAAGAGGTGAAGGCAAATTACATTTCTAGAAAATGGCTCTTACAATGAAAGAGTTCTCCAGCTGTTTTAAAGTCAGGGATAAATGGTGCCCTGCCTCACAATGTGTAGCTGAGTGATTTTATAATCACTTTCCATGGTTACTTGAAAATCATTGTTCACTTTGAGCTGTCGTGGTAAGGATGATGGGATAGCAAGGCTTGCTGGATTCTGGCTTTCAGGTGGGGATGTTTCCTGATTGGCTCAGTCATGGGTGTCACACTTGAGACTATTCAATGGTTGATGGGGCTATGGCTTCTAGAATGTACTTTGTTACTCATTAGGATTGCAAGTTCTCAAATGGGCAGGAGTTTCCTATGTAGAATTATTACACTTGTACAGTTTCTACTTCTAACTTAGTGGGATCTTTCATGATTATTTTATGGTGTTCTTTCTCTTTTATAGAGAGTTTTAGAAAGAAAATAGGCTTGTTTATTATATTGCCAAGGACATTTGGGCGAGCCCAGTAGCAAATGTGCCGTGTGCAACATACTTGATTCTTGGGGTAACAGATACCCAATTGCATGGCACGAAAACCTTCCTTGTTTTGTGAGCAGTGTCAGTTTTTACTCCTTATCTATTCAAACATTGATAAGAGGCTGAGACTCTGAGAACTCTTGGTGCTGCCAACAGGATACCCGCCAAATCTACTAGTGTGGCAGGAACCACTGCAATATAGCCCCTGCACTCATAAGCTCACAGAATCTTTGTCCTGAACAAGACTAGTACAAGATCAAGCCAGCTTGGGCGTTCTGGCATAGAATGGGAATTGCTGTCTGGGCCCCATTGCTTATCAAAGGAGTTATTGACAGTTGACAGGAATGATTTTACCTTTCCCAGCAGCCTGCCTGCTTCCTTCCTTCCTTCCTTCCTTCCTTCCTTCCTTCCTTCCTTCCTTCCTTCCTTCCGATTCTCATGTACCCATAGATGTCCTCACATCTGTACATGGTCAGACATGAAGTTAGGAGGGGCCTGTGTTGCAATGGATGTGGTAAGCCAGAGAGGAAATGGTGGTGGAGATGATAATGTATGAAATTGTCAAGACTAAGAACTTGGTCTGACACAGGCAGTTGTGGAGTTGTGGAGTACATCTTAGGGTTTGGAGAGCAGTAAGAACCAATGAATTGTGGTCCCCTGGGCCCTATCTTTGTCATTCACGAGACGCTGCAAGTTGAAAGTTGAATGGCTGATTTCATATTTGGTCACAGCCAGAATGCAGTGTTTTGCACTTTACTCAGTGTCTACTAGAGGAAGGTCTTGTACCTTTTCATCTGTGGCATGCTGTCAGTATTCCAAGTGAAACGCTGTTTAGTCCATTGTATAAAATAGCCTTTAGGCTGGCAGCACGGCTTGACAGGTAGAGATACTTACCGCTAGGCCTGATGACCAGACCCACACAGTGGGAGACAACTCCCAAAGTTGTCCTCTGACTTTTGCAACACATGTTGCAGTATACATGCCCATTCATACACACAGTAAGGAAAAAAATAAGTTTAATATACATTAAGATAAAGCAAAGTACTTCAAGACTACATATGTAATGTATGTGAGGCATGATGGGTTTTTATGTTCAGAATTGGACTCTGTCCTTAAAATATCTCTTTACATGTATGCCAACCTAAAACAGCAATGAAGAAACCTCCTGAACACTCCTGGTCCTGATGTTGGAGGCAAAGGGAGCTCATCTTGAACACGCTGTCTTCCTGAATCCTTGCCATCAGACCATCAGATTTCCCTTCAAAGATGGAGAAGGCGAGGCCACGCACTTACAGGCACTTGCTTGAGGGAAAGCAAAGGAGAATTGAGCCTGTGCCAACACTGTGAGCTCTGGAGTAGTGCCATCTTCCTTTTGCACTTTGCTCAGACCCAAGAGCTCACAGAGACTAGCCCATTGGATGCACTCAGTGATGAACTGATAGGGGAAAATCAATTAAAGCCAAACAGCATAGAAACATCTGGTATTGTTTGTGATTCAGGTTATCACTGAGCATTTGATTAGCTTTTGTTCTTGGAGACGGAAACTCCCGTGACCCAAGCAAGCCTTCAATTCACTGTTTAGTGGAGAATGACCTTGAACTTTTCATCCTGCAGTCTCCAATTCCCTAGTGCTGAGATTGGATAGCAGGTGTGGTCCATCACAGCTCGTTATAAGAAGTGCTGGGGGCCAAACCCGGGCTTATGCCTGCTGACCACACATTCTACCACCTTACTGAGGCCTGGCCCCTGTGAACTGAAGGGAGCAGCTGTCAGAACTGTTCCTTATCATTTTATTGCCCTCTGTTCTTTCTCTTAGTAAGTTAACGCCAGGAGTCTCTCCCTCACCTTCCAATTCTAAAGTTAGTGTCTCTCCCTGGCTCCTTTGTTTCACAGACACCTCTCCCAGAGTGAGCTCTGTTACCCTGTGTGCATAAGAAGATTATGCACTGGCTCCCATTTTCACCTCTCCCCTGATCTTGCAAATCTGTGTTCTATTTTCAAACTTAATTTTTGTCAACTTCCCCCCTCCTCAATATCACATGAACTTGAGAAATAATGAGTTTATTTTCCTCTTTGGCCTCAAAAACGTTCTGAAAAGTTCAAAATATATGTAATGTTGTCTTGTATCGATTAGCCTTGAAGCCACAGCTCTTGCGATCACATTTTTTAAACTTTATGCATTTGAGTGCTAATGTGATATATAAATGTTTTCTTTCTCTATTCGTGTAAGAGCTAGAAACCCTACTTATAATAACTTCCATTTGTTTTACAATTTAGCTCTTGGTAACAAAAAGAAAGAAAATTCCATGCTGTTTCTTTCTTTTTTTCTTTTTCTGTTTGCCAGAAGACTTAAAAAATTAGTTACTTATCTTATACTGAAACTCAAATCCCTTCCTATTTCAGTCTTTGCATATGTCTATGGGGTGTGCAAGTGTATGTATATGTGTGTGTGTTTGTGTGCTTGAGTACACGTGTTCACATGCCAGGGCATGCATGTGGAGCCAGAGGACAGTCTCCACAGGTACTGGTCCTCCATTTCCCCCTTTGTTTGAGATGGTGGTCTTTACTATTGATCACTGTGTTTACAAGTATGGCTGACCCATGTGCCTCTAAGGAAGCGCTTAGAAGCTTTGTTCCATCTTGCTGTCAGTGCTTTGTCCTCACATTTCCGCTCTTTGGCTTGTAGTATAAGCATCCAGACCTAGACGTATGTGCCTTTGCATCCAGACCTAGATGTATATGCCTTTGCTGATGCATCCGGTTTTGCAGTGAGCCTTTGTGAGCCCTTATTTGCTAAGAGTCTTCCATTTCTTGGTGCTTCATTTTATTTTGTTTTAGTTTTGCTGCCCACTTCCCATAAGAAGCAGTCTGGGCTGCTGATTCAGAGGACTACAAGTCCCAGAAATGTGTTACTGTTCTAAACCCTGGAGGCATCAGGACAGGCCCTTTGGGTTGTGTATCTGGATCTCCTTATCATAGACAGCACACCCCTTCCTGGGTGGCAAGGACAAGCCTTCTCCCATAGTGTTCCTCCTCTGTGAAGTAATCTGCTCTCCTGATTCCTTCAGGTTTTATAGCATCCAGATAAATAGTTTAGAGTCAGTCCCCCCCCCCCCCCCCGTGAGGAGCAGCCACAGTCGGTGAATGAGTGCACTAGGACAGCCCAGTGAAACTGTATTAATAAAAGTAGGTGTCCACGTGCTCTGCAGCAATAAATAATGGAGGCAAAAATAAGCCACCAGGGCAGTGTGGTAAACCTATCAACAGTGCTTTCCCATCCACGGTATCATGTCCTATGCAGGCAGGAGGATGAGTTTGTTTTATCCATGCAGTTTAGATCATGGTGACAGCCATGGGCAGCTTTGGTACACTGATGTCAGCATCTCTATTTCAAGACTTGGCTTCCTAATTTCTGTTTCCTTTAATTTCTTTTCTTTCATTCTCATCAGGCTGTCGGACAACTGCTCATTTAGTCCCAGAGTTTGAGGTACTCTATAAATGGAATATTGGTGGATATTTTAACAGATTAACTCACAGCAGAGAAGCCACCATCCATTGTTCTTATCTGCACAGGACAAGGATTTGGGTCAGGTGTAGCTCCTGAGAACTGAGGGAATGACTTCTACAGCCTTTTGTGAACCTGACATCACAAGCATCTGTTCTAAGGAAGTGAATTCACTTGACACATGAGAACTTTCCTACAGGATTTTAGAAGCTTCTCCCCAATTCTGTGCCGTTCTTAGAGAGATGGAGAGAGAGCCAGAGCTCTGTATGCTATGGTTACAGACAGTTGGCACCTTCATTATTGACAGAGATAAGCAATACTGGATGGCTAGTTAATTATTGTTGAAATCACATTAGACTGTGTTTATGTGTGCACATGTGTGTGTACGTGTGGTCAGGCATGGCACAGTAGTGGTCAGAGGACAATTTGAGGATACATACTCAGGTTCTCAGGGTTGGCAGCAAGTGCCTTCATCAGAGTGAGCCATTTAGCTGGTCCAATGACAGTACAGTAGAAAAAAAAGGAACGTGGTTTCCAGGTATACATCAAACATTCTCAAAATGAAGCCCACTTTGTCTTTGCTCTTTTATAAAAAACAGAAAAAGGTATATTCTACTTTTGTGATGGTTATAGTTTGTATTTTTCATTTCTATACTGTATTTTTTGTTTTGTTTTTTTTTAAATGATTCTTATTTTGGCAGGGTTCGGGGGTGGGGATCCGACTTTGTCAGTTGGGCATGGCTGCAAGTGCTTTACCCATTGATCCATCTAGCTGCTGTAGGATTATGTTTTAAATGCCAAAAGGCTTCAGGATCTGCCCTAAGCTACTGTCCATCCATGCTTCTCTGGAATACTGGCCCACCCTGTGTGCCTGCCACTTAGGCCTGTTCTGTTCTTCTGGCCCCTCCTCATCTCTGTGACTGTCTGGAGGGGGATACATTTGCGGAGCTCCCCAAGCCTGCCACACTGCTCTCTATTCAGCTCCCTCTAGTCACCCTCCTCAGCCACACTGCTCTCTATTCAGCTCTCTCTAGTCACTTTCCTCAGCTACGCTCCACATCTCTCTCCACTGGGGTTTGTCATCCTTGGATATCTGTCTGTTCTGGCAAATGGCACCTGTTGCTTCCCACCGTGCCCTGTGGCAAGCAGATTGAGCACTGACATGGCAAGAAGAGAGAGTGCAGTTGAGTTAAAAAAAAAAAAGTAACTGGTTCCCCAAAACGTCGACCTTCTTTCTGCTTTTTCTTGTCTGTAGGTATCCTGGAGGTCCTCCACTGTGTGTTAGTGGAGAGCCCGGAAGCTCTGAATATCATCAAAGAAGGACACATCAAGTCCATTATTTCCCTTTTAGACAAGCATGGGAGAAACCACAAGGTAGGTTGGCTGTCTGATTCCGTGAGTGAACTCTAGAATCATTAAATGGTGAAGAGTGGATCGTATGTTGCAAAAGCCTAGAAGAGATGATTTTAAATGTTTTTGCCATAATACATATAGACCAGGGAGAAAAAAATAGAATAAATTTCCAACAAGCCCAAAAAGGAATAAAATACTGAGAGGCAAAAATACCTAACATGTGATTTAATGATTTAAAACAAGGAAAAATGCAATACAATCTTTTTTTCCCCTCATTTAATAGTTATCTTGAGAATTTTACTAATTTTCTACTTTATAATTAGAAAACAAGACAGTACTGATAAAATAAATGATAAATGTTTGAGATTATCATGATTTGAACGTCATACAACATATGCATGCTTCTAAGTAGTACCTGGTAGCCTATACATTAGTGCAGCTTTCATCTTCCTGTATCAGTTAAAAATGAATTAGTAAATTAAGATCTATGACAACGTAACATGATTTCAAGGTGTGTCGAAATTGTCATGAGTATTTTTCCATTCTTAGTTTCCATGAAGTAAGATTGTCTAGTGTGTGGTCATCACAACTGTGGGAGCACAAGCAATACTTGCCTTGTGTGTGAAAGGAAGCTAGGGAGTCATCAGGGCACCCACTATCATGTTAAAATGACCAAGCTGAGGCTACATGGAAGGCATGATAAAGTGCTCATGGATGCATGAGAACCAGCACTCAGACCTCTCTCATCTGTAGGAATGCTGGGAAAGTGTGCAGCTTCTTGTAACCACAGGGCTTGAGTGGCAGAGATAGGACCTCCCTCCCCCTGACACACACATACACACACCTCCAGGGCAAGCTGGATAGCTAGAGTAGTCAAACTGGTAAACTCTGGGTTCAAGTGAGAGACCCTGCCTCAGCATATAAGGTGGAGAGAATGAATCAGGGAGATGTGCAACATCAGCCTGTCTTTTGCATGCACATGCACACACTTGAACATGCGTACACATATGCATGTATACCACCTCTCTCTCTCTCTCTCTCAAACACATACACACACACACACACACACACACACACACACACACACACACACACACACACAAAAGATAGACAGAGATGGGTAAATAAAATCAGTCATGGTTGGGGGTGGGTTTGCCTTGTGGGAAGTGATGCTTGCCTGAGTCCACGGTCAGCCGGAAGTGCCATCATTCCCCAGGTCCTGGATGTGCTGTGTTCTCTCTGTGTGTGCCATGGAGTTGCCGTCCGTTCTAATCAGCATCTCATCTGTGATAACCTCCTGCCGGGACGAGACCTCTTACTGCAGACCCGGCTTGTGAATCATGTCAGCAGGTACGCAAGTCCCCAGACACTGTCCTCTCTTCACACCACAGCCTCTCCCTAGGAAGCCGGCAGGAGGTCTGTTTGTTTTTCTAAGGAGTGGTGCCCCCCACCCACTGAACAAGTATTGTTTTTACCAAGGGTTAATAAAACAGTAGATGAGCTGTGCAAATGTGGGCTTACCGGAAACAGGTGTGAGAGAGAGTTTCTGTTCACTTCCATGTGTAGATGATGGATTGCCACTGGTACTTTGAAAAGTTGGCTGTAGCTGAACTGTTCTTCAATAACTCATGAATGTGCCTAGTACAGGTGATAAAAACAGTGGTTCCCCAAGCTTCAGACATCTCAAACTACATAGCTGATCAAATGGCACATTCCACCAGGTCTGCCTTTTAGGGAATCTGACAGTCATGAGTGTCACCTACACGCTACTTAGTGATGTGATTTGCTTCTGGCTTGTGCTGTCTGTATTTTGTGAGCTCTCATTGGTACTGCTGTTGTCTAACTTTTATAGATGTTGAGGGTGGGGCTGAGGTAGCTCTTGGGTCTATCTGCAGAAGCTGAGCTAGTGAGAGCCATGCTGTGCTATCCTTATCTCTCTAGAAGGAAGTCAGTAAGCCAGAAAAGAAAATCAATAGAATGTTCTGTGTGGTAGAGTAACTAGGGGCGTTCTGAGGTTTCTGGCTACTTTATTCTTCTATAAACAGAGGTGGTATGAGATCTAGATATCCAGCATCTAGATGTGCAGCAGTTTGTAGTAGACTTATTCATTTCTAGTTTATGAGTTTGGATATATGGTATGTATGTACACCACATGTATGCCTGGAAGACAGAGAAAGGCATCAGGTTCCCTGGAGCTGGGGTTATTTTACATGTTGTCATACATGACAAAAGCAACATGGGAAGGAAGGGTTAATTCTGGCTGGCAGTTTGCGGGTAGAGGTGGGAGAAGGCATGGCAACAGGTCTATGAGATGGACGAGCTCTTTGCACTGCACTCAGGAAGCAGAAAGATGAATGCTGGCCCTTGGCTGGCTTCCTCATGTTTATTTAGCCCATGCCCCAGGCCCATGGGATGGTACTTCCCACCTCAATGAACTGAATCTAGAAACATGATCTAAGACATGTCCAGAAGTTGGTCTCTTAAATGATTCTAGATGCACTCACGTTGACAATGTTGGGCATCATAGGTGTATGTCATAGAGAATCAGGAATAATATTTGAAATAATGGATAAGGAAACCAATGGAAGTTTTGTTTGTCCTTTTCTGTCTAAAAGCATGAGGCCTAATATTTTCCTGGGTGTCAGCGAAGGATCAGCACAGTATAAGAAGTGGTACTACGAGCTCATGGTGGACCACACGGAACCCTTTGTGACCGCAGAAGCCACTCACCTGCGAGTGGGCTGGGCTTCCACTGAAGGGTATTCCCCGTACCCAGGTGGGGGTGAAGAGTGGGGTGGCAATGGCGTTGGTGATGACCTCTTCTCCTATGGGTTTGATGGCCTTCACCTCTGGTCAGGTAGGTACTGTCCCTATTCCTTAAACAATTTCCTACAGAAAGAAAGAAAATACTTGTATTAGTACTCCATGTCTGAGGGGCTGTAAAGCTTGTGAACGCATGTTTTAAAATGGCATTCTAGTCCGTGAGCGATCTACAGGAACCTCCTGTGTTTCCGAATCACTTTAACTAGTATGTGCAAAGATTCAGTGTTCATCACAAAAATCATATAGTACAATAGCTAGTTTAGATTCCTGGGAGTTACTATAAAAGCCAAAGCCAGTCACATGGAACTCTATGGGATCAGTCCATGCATGACATAGCTTGACAGACGTGGAAAACTTAAAACTGCATGAACAGTCAGGAAGCTGGCTGCCAATTCTCACTACCGTATACCTATTGCAGATGCTAGACCTTCAAACTTTCTTTCTCCAGATCACAAATAGGTATAATTAGGTTTATGTCGAAGCTTATTTCTTGCACAGTAATATGGTATTATTTTGCATAATATTATTGCTTTCAGATGCTAGCGTTCACCTCGATTGTTGCAGGCATGTTCAGTTCAGGAAGTTGCATTTTAAGTCAGTTCTGGAGTGACCTTGACATACATTACACTTAGTGTGTAGGAGACACAGAAAGTTACCTGAAATTGTAGAAGTTGAACTTTATCTCCTGGTTGTGAGTGATATTCATTTAGTAGTGTAGAGGCCTAACAAATTCTGGAAAGGGGGCTTAAATATTTACGTGAACTAAATCCAAGAGTTGATAGTAATGAGATAAATGAATTCAAAGCCCTCTGTAGAGTTACAGCTGCATAATAAAGAGTTATTGGCCCTCTTTTTTCTAGTTCAAATGTCACGAGAGAGCCGTGTTTTGGATAGCTCATCAAACTCTTGGAGTTGTGGCTAGAGGTCGCAGAATAACTTACATTGCCTCCTTTCAGGTGCATGAACCAATCAGATCAGAGCTATAATGCCCTTTTTGTTCCCATAGTAATATTGTGTGGTCCCAAGGTCAGGAAGAGAGTACTCAGCCAAACACAGGGCTGAGTTCTGTTTTATGGTATATTAGATCTATAAAGCTCTGCACTCTGTCTCCCTCACTTCCAAGAATAATGGCTTCATGGGAAATGGGCCCTCTGCTGGATGAATGAACCATGTTAAGGTATTTTCTTCTGGGCAGTGGTTGGGGGGAAGTGTTCTCAGATGATACATCCTCAAAACTACTTTATTGGGCATTTCTCCACTTTTGGTCTTACATTCACCTTGAGACTTTCCCTTTTGACATATTAGAAGAGCTTCGAGCTGTTACAACTGAAACCTGTGCTCTAGGCCCTTATGGCAAAGCACTAAATGGAAAAATAAGGACAGAGCATAATGGCTGTGTGGATGTGCCCCAGGAAAGATGGCAGGTCACAGACTGCCTAGAGAAATTTATCCTGAAGCTCTGTAGTTAGGAGAACTTGTTATTTAACTTTAAAATCTTCTCTTGGTGTGAGGGGTTTTGTTTGTTTGGTTGCTTTTTTTTTCTTGTGTGTGTGTGTGTGTGTGTGTGTGTGTGTGTGTGTGTGTGTGTTAGTCTTTTCCTTCCACCCAATTTGAGAGACAGGGTCTCATTACTACTGTGTATAACCCACAGCCCTCCAAAGATTCTCATGACTCATCATAGGGGTGCTGGTATGACAGTCATGCACCCTACTATGTCTGCTTTTACATGGGTTCTTAGGATCTGAACTTGTGTCCTCATGAATGTGTGACAAGCCTTTGTCAACACTGAGCCATTTCCCCAGCCCCTTGTCCATCTTTTGAAGTGTGAAGAAACGAGTCAGTGTTATGGTTGTAATGAGGAGTTATGTTTATTCTACTTAGGGGCTTATAGCATGCCTTACTAATTTGTTCTGTCAACAAGGGCTGATGTAAAGTTGGTGGAACTTGCCTGCATTCTACGTCACATTCATACCGATTGAGACAACTTTCTGGATCTGCTCTCATACTTTTCTTCCTTTTAATGGTTGCTGTAGGATTTAAGGCATCAAACTGGCAGTTTCTAGGGGAGAACACATATTTTACAACTGAACATTGGATAATTGGAGACAAGTATTCCTAGGAGCAGGGATTTGACTCCAAGTCAAGTTTTGAGTGACATCTTCATTTATTCTCTGACACTCACTTATGTGTACACCATTGTTATTGCAGCTTCCCAGATTAGGACAAGACTGGGAACTTCTGGGTACTTTTAGAGAATTGAAATTTAAAAACATCTATGGAGGAGGCTGGGATGCAATACTGGAAAAATCAGTTTGGAATCATCACCTAAGGCTGTGGGTCTACCTGCTGTTCCTCCCTGTGGACTAAAGCAGAAAGTGGGGATAGTCCAGTGGAGTGAGTATGCAGGAGAGGCTCTCTGCCTGGAGATGTGACCAAGCACCTTCCACACTGTGTGTGTCCTTCAAGCCGTAGCCTCAAGTTCCTCACTGACCCTCTGTCTTAGTTTCTGACTTTCCAGAGCAAAGGACATGGATGACCGTTCAGTTTTCATTTGCTTTATCATGGCAGTGTCAATCAAACTGAACAATAGATTGGGTTGTAGTAGATGTGTAATTTTAGTATCATGGCTAAAATAGAAACATTCTTATTAACTGTGGGTCTTGACAGTAACAAGGAAATCAACATTTTCCCAGGAGCTGCTTGGCTGTCATGCTTTTGGTTCTTCTTGTTTTTAAAGCTGCCCTTAACAATATTCATGGAGTTTTAGAAGATGTACCTAATAATGATTCTGATGCTGGAAGAGTTGCACGTTGATAAGATTAAAACAGTGTCCACATTTTAGAAAGTAGAGGCGATCATTAAATGTGATCTTAGAACACATGCAAGACATAAAAGGGTGTGTGTGTGTGTGTGTGTGTGTGTGTGTGTGTGTGTGTGTGCTTATGAAAAGGATGAGGGATGGAGATGGATTTGGTGCAGAAGACCTGACTTTGATCCCCAGGAGACACACAATAGGAGAGAACACATTGGCACAAGTTGTTCTTTAACCTCCAGAAACACATCATCGCACACATTTGTGTCTGAGTGCATGTGTGCATATGCATCTGTCTTAGTTACTTTTCTGTCCCTGTGAAGAGGCATCAAGACCAAGGCAACTCTTATAAGGTAAAGCATTTAATTGGGGGTTTGTTTATAATTCAGGGGTTTAGTCCATTATCATCATAGCAGGGAACATAGCAGCAGGCATGGAAGGCAGACATGGTGCTAGAGAAGTACTTGAGAACTTCATTCTGATCTGCAGTCAGAAAGAGACAGATACTGGGTGTGGTGTGGGCTTTGGAAACCTCAAAGCTCACCCCCAATAACACATTTTCTCCAACAAGGCCATATTTCCAAATCCTTTTTAAATAGTGTCATTCCTTGATAATTAAGCATTAAAATATATTAGCCCCTGGAGGTCATTTTTATTCAAATGACCATAACATCCACAAATAGACACATATTAAGTAAATGAGAAATGAAATGAAAAATTTAAAGCAAAGCATGAGTCAAGAGGTCTGTTTTTATCTTTGCTCTAATTGTGGATATATTTGTGCCTGTCAGCCTGTGTTATGAGGAGACCAGTAACTTCTTTTTTTGTGGTATGCTATGTATAGTAGATGCCCCTTGGAACTAATTAGCTGAGGAGTTGTGATATCATCAAGAGTGGGATGATACCATTGGTTATCCAGTAGATACAACATTTGTCAAATAACTTCATGCCTCTGAGTGTATCCTGTTGGACCAAAAAAGTCAGCTCAAACCATGTGTAAATAAGTTTTATTATAAAACAAAAGCAAATTGGCCTTTAATTCTCTCATGATAAGCAATATGCTTACAAGAACAGTGACAGTTCCTGCTTTCACTATCCTGGCTTTATTTTGGATTTTAAAAATTACAAGGGTATGTCAGAGAAGAGATACCAACCATCACTGCACCTGACACTGCTGCTTCTAAATCATCACTTTTTCACCATACTATTTCTAAAAGGTGGTAGTAGCATTTGGTTTTCTGCTTGTAATGAATCAATGTCAGGCATGATGGTGCATGCCTTTAATCTCAGAATTCAGGAGGCACAGGCAGATGGCTCTCTGAGTTTAAGACCAGCCTGATCTACAGAGAGTTCCAGGATAGACAGGGCTACAGAGAAAAAGCCCTGTCCTGAAAAACAAAACACAACAAACAAAACAAAACAAAAAACCTGCATAAAAACCTGCAACAATAAGTAGAAGGAAGGAAGGAAGGAAGGAAGGAAGAAAGAAAGGAAGGTAGGTAGGTGGACAGGCAGGTTGGTTCAGACGGTAAGTCATTTGCCAAGGGCTATACAAGTCAAGTGGTAGATGGCTGGATGCTACTGGAAGTTAGATGCTTTTCTAGATATCCTCTGATATTATTTTATTTTCCCTGAGATAATTTCTGCATCAAATAGCATTCATATGCATGCAGAAATTTCTAAATACAACAAGGCCCATTTTCCACCCAAGTTCTCTAGCTCCTATTTAAAAAAAGAAAAGAAAGGAAAAGAAAAAAGTTTGCTCTCTTTTTGACCCAGAGTTTAGCACACGATATCACATGATGCTCATTTTGGAGCTTCACATAAAATACCCATCAAAAAACAATTTCAGTGAGGAAGCATCCATTTGGCTTACAGTTCCAGGTGGTACAGTCCATCATGTCAGGGAAAGCATGAAGGCAGGAAGCAGGAAGCAGGAAGTACCTGGCGATACTGCATGCACAGCCAGGAAGCAAAGAGTATCATTGCTGGTGTCAGCTCTCTTTGTACTCCTCATGTAGTTTGAGATTTCAGCCTAGGGGATGATGCTGCCCACCTTTAAGGTCTATGTAATGCCTGAGGCCTGTTACTTTGGTGACTCTGAGTCCTGCACAGTTGACAGTACACATTAACCTCTACAGTGCATTCTTCCTTGGTTTTGGTCCTTCACTCTTACTGTATGACTGAGGATGATTCTTCATGTTAAGCCTCACCTTACTTACCATTTCCCCCAACAGGTTGTATAGCTCGAACAGTGAGCTCCCCCAACCAGCACCTGCTGAGAACTGATGATGTCATAAGTTGCTGTTTAGATCTAAGTGCCCCGAGCATCTCGTTTCGCATTAATGGACAACCTGTGCAAGGGATGTTTGAGAACTTCAATATCGATGGCCTGTTCTTTCCGGTTGTCAGTTTCTCTGCAGGAATAAAGTTAGTACTTCTCTGCTGCTTGGTCTGTTTCCACTCTTGCTTCTCAGGCTTCCACAGAGGACTTTCCTCTTCCTTGCTAACCTTAGTCCCTTGTTCTGAGATGTTTGTTTCCCTATGGATGTCCACCATAGAGTCCCTTCTCTGGCCCGCATGTTCATCGACCCGTGCAACACTTTGGGGCTTTCTTACTTTTAGTGACCTGAAACTTCACGCCCATTTCTCAAATTTACCATGGAGTTTTATAAAGGAGGATAGATGAAATTCTACAAAAAACCAAACCAAACCAAAACAAACAAACAAACAAAAAACACTTGAATTCCATGGTGGCTTGGAAACATGGAAAATGCTCATGTTTTCACTAGTTACTGTATTTGTGTGTTTCCCTAATAAGAAAGCCTCTCTTAGTCCTACCAACTGTCTTCTTTTGCTTTAGTTGTTCTCAAGTTATAATAATTTCCAAGGGATATTTCTAGTTATAAAGCAGCATAAAGAAGAAAAGCAATCTAGAGGCATTAGCTATCCATGAAGATGCAGCCATTTCTGGCGTATTTATACAAATTATGCTTCTTTCTCTAAGTTTGCAGATTATTTAAAGGTTTTACATTATTTATCCTACTTCCGTTTGGGGAATAGAAATGAAAAAACAGAAAATTGATCGTAAGGAGTTAAAAGTATTATTATAATTATAATTATAATTATTATTTGTAAGCTGAATACCTAGATCACTACTGTCACATGGCTGTTTCAAAGCTCCTTCAATAAAGCTTACGTTGTTTTTAATTGAACATAACGGGCACAAAATCTTAGCGAGTACTCTGCTGTTGTTGAAATTAGCAAAGTATTATAACTATGGTCACCTGCTTTCTTCAGCAAACAGAGGTGAAACTTAGAGCTTCTTTGAGGAGTTTCTCTAGGAAATCAGATTCAACACAGTGCCTGTTTTTTCCTAACAATCATCCAGATCCTATCATTTTAAGCACACAGATAGGTGTCATCCTCACTGTGTCTGATTAGCCCTTGGTGGCCTTGGGACATGGAGTGGCTGAAAACATGTCCCTTATTCATGGAAATATAGTAATGCATCTTCCATCATGGAACTGTCCTCTCTAGGTCATCAAGTACTGGGTCATCACTGACCCATGAATACACTTGAGCTATGTTTTCTTCTTTGGTCATAATAATGCTCTTGTGTTTAACCTCTTATAGGGAGAGGCTCTTCGATTCCAAGGTGATAAGACTATTATGATATTGTATTAGTTACTTTGCTGTTGTTGATCTGTTTGTTTTGACTTACAGTCCCAAAGGTTAGAGTTCATAATGGCAGGCAACACGTGGCCTAGAAAGTGAATGGTCACATTTCCATCCTATACAGCAAACAGAGCCAGAGCAGGAAATGGGGTGAGGCAGTAAACCCCAGAGCCCATCTCCAGCAATGCATTTATTCCTCCACTAGTTGCACCTCCTAAGGGTTCCAAAGCCTCCCCCAAACAGTGTCACCTGCTAGGAACCATGTGTTCAGATGCATGAGGCTACAAGGGGCAATTTTCCTTTAAGCCATAGCTGGGTAGTATGTGGCTTGTGATGTTAGTTCTGTACTAACAAATGTTACCAATATTTTCAACTAGAAAGCATACATATGTACATCAAAGATATAATTGATGCAAATTTGCTTCCTTTGCAGGGTTCGCTTTTTGCTTGGGGGGAGACACGGAGAATTCAAATTTCTCCCTCCACCGGGCTATGCAGCTTGCTATGAAGCTGTTTTGCCCAAAGAGAAATTGAAGGTGGAACACAGCCGAGAATATAAGCAAGAGAGGACGTACACACGAGACCTGCTGGGGCCTACAGTGTCCCTGACCCAAGCTGCCTTCACACCTGTTCCTGTGGACACCAGCCAGGTACAGAAAGGGACACTGGGGGGCTGGGGATTTAGCTCAGTGGTAGAGCGCTTGCCTAGGAAGCGCAAGGCCCTGGGTTCGGTCCCCAGCTCCGAAAAGAAGAACCAAAAAAAAAAAAAGAAAGGGACACTGGTGGCTGCCGAATTGCAGGTGCTTGCAAGCTTGCGCTGCAGCCCCCAGTACTGTATCTTTAGCCATGCAACTGATGGGTCTAATAAATAAAGCGCCCCTCTTTGTCCTCCATTTGTATGGTTTCTGCTTTGTGTTTTGGCGTTCTGTAGAGTAGTGTCTCAACCTACTATGCTGTAATGTATCATAGTGTTACATTATTTTTCTTAAGTCTCTGTTCTGGGTAGTCTTGAAAGTTTTATTACAGCAATTAGCATTGGGGCTGGAGAGACAGTTCCCCAGTAAAAGGTACTTGCCACCAAGGATGACCTGACTTCAGTCCCTGGTACCCACATAGAAGAAGGAGAGAACTGATTACTTCAAATTGTTCTGTGACCTCTACATGCATGCCTGAATGCACGCATGTGCACCTTGGTGTTTATCGAGCTCTAATGGGAAAGTGTAAGGGATGGCCTGCCCTGCTCCTTGAGCCTATGTTGGGGACACACTGAAAGGAGCACAGCAGAGTTAGTGGACACCTGTCATGGTTGTCAGATGCTTAGGATTCCGGAGCCAGGGGATTATCTGCAGCCTTCCAACTTGCCCTACACTCAGGCCTGTGGACATTGGCCGGGTTGCGTTAGAGTACTGGGGTGGTTTCTTTTTCTGACTGATGCACACTTTGGTATTGGTCCGTATCCACTCTCATCTCTCAGTTGTCTCAACCACTGTGCTCTTGGGAATTTTTCTGGAAGAAGCACCCTGACACCCAGGAGAGTGGAAGAAAGGAGATATCACCACTGGGCTGAAGCCAGGACAGCTCCTGAAAGGCTTTAAGGCTGGGTCCAGTTCCTATTTTCATTTTATACTGTAAAATTGCAAGGTGCAAGATTTTACAGAAGCCTGTGTGGCAGTCAGCGGGTTGTTAATGGCAACGACCCACCATTTTAGCTCTTTCTCCAGGTCATTCTGTTCTAGGCAGCAAGTGAAGTCATGTTTGGCAAATAGGCAGTGAGAGTAGTGCTTCTGGTAAATCACTAAATCAATCAATCAATCAATCACCATCCAATAATTGGTCTTTTCTGCCTTATTGTACTTTACCCTGTTCTCTGTGTCTGTTCATTTATTTGCAATCCTAAATGTATACACACACGCACACATGCGCGCGCACACACACAAACCATGAAATAGCTGGATAAGTGCCCAATGATTTTGTGGTATCTTAAGGCTCTGTGAGGTATTTCTTTTGGTGCTGAGCAAGGGTAGTTGGCACAGTACCTTCCAGCATTTGTTTCTGATGAGCGTTTTTTCCTCCTTTTTTTCCAGATTGTGTTGCCTCCTCACCTGGAAAGGATAAGAGAAAGACTGGCAGAAAATATCCACGAGCTCTGGGTTATGAATAAAATTGAGCTTGGCTGGCAGTATGGTCCGGTATATGATTTTGAAATTTATTCTCAGATGCTGTTCATAAATCACTTGGAAAGATAACATTTTCTTGTTGAACCTGCTGTAGTGCGACATGAATCAATAGAATTGATTTTTGTTTTTGAGGTATCTTAGCTCCGTGTGTGTCTTTTTAAAAGCCAAAGGGAATGCAGTAATGGCAGACTTCCTGACTCGAAAGTTACTAGGGTATGGATTGAAAGTTTTACTTTAAAAAATCAAGCTAAATATAGATAATGAGCATTCATTTCCAAGCTAGAACACAGCAGAAACAAAAGTCGAAATTGGAATGAAAATAAATACGTCATTTTCTTTTTTTTTTCTCTGATATTCTTTTAGCCCAGAACATGTAGCAGCCCAGACCTGTGGGTAGATGTTCACAGTTGGTTCTATGATTTAAGAGCGATGTGGCCAATAATAGTTTATATGTTTCTAAATACTAAATGATTTTACTTTATAATTTGTCAGTAAAACTTTGCTTGGAAGAGCATATAACTCTATGACATCTCAGTTTGTGATAAATGTATTTTTGCCGGGATCTTGTGCTTTTAGAATAGTACCGTGCTAAGTCTCCCAAAGGCTGGCATGCTTTTCCATGATTCTGTGTGTCATGTTGAGCTGAAAATGGAGTATGTATTATGGTTAGTAGTCATGCTAACTGTTCATGTATGTGCAGTATTTTGTCCTTTGACAAATACTTAGTCTCTCGTATAAAGACTATCAGCTTGGGCTGTTGCTACTGAGCACTGGACTCTGGTCATTATTCTAGTCTCCTTAATGGGAGTCATGCAGAAATTTTCTATGGTCATCTTGGTAGAAGTTACATAGTTATGAGAACAGCTCATCAACAAGAGATTACACTTTCTGCCTTCTACTTTACCTAGTTTTTCTTTCTTTACTTTTTCACTTTTTTGAGAGTACAATTACATCATTTTTCCTTGCTCTTTCCTCCCATATACTTCTCCTTGTTCTCTTTCAAATATATAGCTTTCCCCATTAATTATGGTTATATATTTTTATATATTGTTATATATGTTATATATTTATATTTATATATGGAAAACAAGTGTGTGTAGATGAATTTGTTCCTAAGTATAACCTGGGTAGCCTGTATAATGTAACTAGAGTGTATATTTTCAAGGTTGACCATTTGGTATTAGGTAAGACATTTTGTTGTGAACTCAGCATCCCTTAGTTGCCTATAGTTCCACAAACTCACATCAAACTCCCTGGTCTTCTGTCTCTTAAAATCTTTGTGCCCCTTATTTTACAATGTTCCCTGCACCTTAGATGCATGTATTTTGTAGATGTATCCATTGGGGCTGGTCTCTACAACTCTGCATTTTGTTTGGCTATAGTTTTCTGTGAAGGAAACTATTGCAAAGGAAAGTATTCTGGATAAAGGGTAAAGACTACACTTATCTGTGGGTATTAGGACAGATGTTTAGGTAAGTTGTTAAAGATTACGCTGGCTTAGTAAAGCGGCGGTTGTAGGTTCTTCTTAAATACCCATGACTTTACTAGCACTGACTAGTTAGCTAGGTGTCTAATACCAGGCATGTTTTTGATCTTATTGGCTAGTTCTTGAGTCTTAATTACAGAGCTGTTGGTTACTACCAGACTATTTGCGCCACTACTGCCCTGTAGGATTGATTAGCATACCATGCTAGTTGTTGATTTGTTCCATAGATCTCATGAGTGAGTACAGTTTTAGTGGCCTTCCTACTTTGGAAATTTACATGGTGCCTTCTGGTACCATGAAAGCTAGTCCTTAGGGAGGAAGCATACATGTCAATTCCACCTCATGGGTCTCTGGGCCGTGTTTCTGAATGGCATGTTGTCTTCAGCAATAGACTTACTTTATACCTCTGATGGGCAGGGGGCTACCAAGAACAGCAGCCCTAGGCTGTGTATTTGGGGAAACTCTTGGAGAGATCTGCAGTGTGCCACACTAGCTCAGCTACTAGGGCCTGACACTCTTAGATTTTGGTTTTTTACTGTATAATTTCTGAAACTCAGTTCCAAATCAAGATCCATCCCCCACAAAATAATGTTCAGACATTGCTCAAACTGGCAAAGACAGATTCATTCTTTGGCTTTTTCGTTCTTTGCTTGCTTTAGTTTTTGTGAGATGGTAGGGATTCACTGTGTGGCCTGAGCTGGCACTGAACCCTGTGGCCATCTTCTTGCCTTAAACTCCCACTTGCTAGGCTTACAGATGTGAGTTACCCACCTTGTTTGGCTTCATTAAAAACCAAGGAAGTAGATAAATGCTAAATATAGGATTGGACCACTGGCTGAAATCACCAGGGAGAAAGGTTATCAATGTGTCAGCTGCCAGAGGAACCATGGACAAAATTAGCCAAAAGTTTCAATGTGAAAATAAGGATGTTACAGGCTTGGAGGATTAAGAAAGAGTTTGTGCAAAAGACATAATGAATTCCCACATACTGACAGCCATTTACTGGGCCTGTGCTTAGATGAGATGGTTTTTCAAGATGACCACCTCAGACAAATGGTTTCCAGAAACTCTAGTTATGTGTTTTGTTTAACAACAGAATGAAATAATTCTCATAACACGTTGGCTAAGTCTAGTTCCATTTAACATCACATATGCTCTTCCTGCTACATGCCAAGCCCTCCGAGTTTCCAGGTACTAAGGGAACAGCATGCTCTCCTGCTAAGGTGCATCCTCCAGTCCTCTTTTCACTTTTCCCATTGAGCCTGAGTCTCACCAAGTTGACCTAGCTGGCCTTAAATTCACTCTGTAGCCTAGGCTGATCTTGAACTTGAAATCTCCCTGCTTTAGCCTCTTGGTAGCTGAGCTGATACACCTGAACCAGTAGGTTTGACTCTGTTTGGCTTTTGGGGACTTTGTGTTTAGTTGAGTGACAGACATACAACCTCAGAGTGAAAAAGAAATATGTAGATCCTCCTTTTAGAAATCAAAGAAGGCTTCTAGGTGAACTCAAATATTAGGCACAGGAGATAATTTGGCAAGCAGAGACCAGTATGATCTAGGCAAAGTCTCTGCATATGCCAAAGGAGGTAGAAGAAGAAATGGGACATTTCCAGTGACCTGCCAGTGGCACAGTATAATCACAGGTTGACTCAAGGGGCCATGGTACAGAGGAAGAGAGGTGATTCTGGCCATGAGAATAGAAGGCAAGTGACAAAGAGCTTTGCTTACAGTGTGATTTTATTTTATAGAGGGCTAAAGTGGTGAGAGGTGACATGCTTTTGTCCCCACACTGAGGACAAAACCTCAAAGAACTCTGATGGTATGAGAGCTTGAGGTTAATGTGGCAGGGGCAGAGAGGGTAAAACAGGTATTGGAGGGGAGATGGGTTTCTGATACCCTGGTGCCTAGAAGGGGGTGGTGAGACATTGCAAAGTCAAGAAAGAGTAGGCTATGGTAAGAGAGGGGAGGGATAGGCAAGGTAAGACTCATTCTCTTCACCTGAAAAGCATGGCAGTGCTATCTCTTCTCTGGCCTAGGGTAGAGAAGTAGGAGACTACAGAGAACAGGGGGTTGTGTCAGGGCTAATTCACTTTTGCTTTCATGTTTAGAATTTAGGACTCAAGAATAGAGTCTTCAGTTCAGTTTTGTAACTGCTTCATTTGCAAATCCTATTCATTTCTAATGATCCAGAGAAAGAAAGGGATAAAGTCATGATTTCTAATTTGGCTCTGCAGAAAGAAAAAAGAGAAAAGAAAAACCTCATGTTTGCACACTTTTCCAGTGGCATATATAGAACCCGATAATTATTCCCATGGAGTAATTTGTTCCCTCACAGCTTATGGCTGTCATCAAGGTGCCACTGGGGCAGGGATGCCTGTGTAATTTAGGTCTTTACAAAGATTACAAAAATTTAATTACTAAGCCAAGAATAGAAGACATCTTCATTAATTCCTTCCTGCAATCTTGAATGTAGTGTGACCACTAATGCACTTGGCTCTTACCACGGGATTTTACATTCTTGGATTCAGTCATGTGTAGGTTAAAAAAAAAACTGGAAAAACAATTCACATTGGTGATAAGTTTGAGTTCTTCTGGTGTGGGAAGCCATTCTGAGGTGACTTAGAACATGCATGGGGAGGGGATACATCCCATGGTCTGTGTATACAGACATTGCTATCTTGGCGAAGGGATTTTGAGCATCAATGGGTAATTTTGGATCAGGGTTCTAGCAAGCTTGATAAGATCCTGCACCCAGATCCCAGTAGACATCAAGGGACACTGGCAAAGATTTCTATGAAGAAAGTCTTTACTGTGCTAATCAATCTGCTAAGGTTCATTCGTGATCTCAGACTGTGATGGCTGAGACGAGCAACCAAAATCACCTCAGAGTTTATGTGTGTCAGTCATGTTGCTTATTCATGTCCCTGAGCAATCGATTCTAGATGGAAAAGGCACTGCTAAGTAAATCTAAACTATTGCCATATCTTCTCATGGAGTCAATTTCTATGTTAATGCCATGCGTCAGGGGCATGGATATGATCCAAGGGCTAGAATGCCTGCTTTTGATTTCTAGTGAAAGGAGCAATAAGTCAAAGATCTACTCTCTTAGGTATAGTGTTGCAGGCCTGCAATCCCAGCGTACAGGAGCCTAAGGCAGGAGATCCTGAGATTGAGACTTGTCTGGGCTACCTAGTGATTTCAAGGCTGCTCTGGGCTACTAAGCAAACTCCTCTCTCCAAATGATCTAATTAATTTCCACGCACTACGCACAATTAAAAAAATTGTCAGTAGGGTCAGTGGGCAGATCACTACATTAAGAAGGCAGATGGGATAAACTTCATGGAAAAATTTGAGCAGATTCTGGAAGGACCCTAGTGAGCATGCTCATGGGTTCATGGAGCCAGCCTGGCAGAAGTGTGTGGGAGCTGAGAACTAAGCTATGCCAATGGGAGGAGAGCAGGGAGTGTAGATCATGCCAGCCTTTCAATAGACATTTGAAGATTCCAGAAGCTTCTCAGGGCCAGCTGTCAGGGAGTTCTACCTCCTCATTTGTCCCCACACAGCTATGTTTCACCCTGGAGGCTCCTCTATGCTGATTCCCCTTCTTGTTTCAGGTTAGAGATGACAACAAGAGACAGCACCCATGTCTGGTGGAGTTCTGCAAGCTTCCGGAACAGGAACGCAACTACAATTTGCAGATGTCTCTGGAAACCCTCAAGTGAGTGCCTCTATATTTTATCAAGTTCAGGTTGCCAAGTATTGACATTATCACTTTGATTCTGCCAGGAAGCTATTTCTACTGTAGAAAGTTCCATAAAGTGCAGGTGGATTGGATCAATATTCGTTGGGAATTTGACTTTTAGTTGGTTTTGTTTCTTTGTTCATACATGGCTCTATAGTTGTTTGGTGGTTGAATCTTTCTTATTTACGTATTTATTCTTTTATTATTTGATCTATCTATCCATCATCTTTTTTCAAATTCAAACTTCTTCTATCTGTGGGTATTTATAATGTTCCTAAGAGGGCAAGTCTTCGTAGGGTAGAGTGTTCTCTTCCTATGTAGAATGATTATGGATAGACAGAAGCACTGTTCCTAGTCTGTATCAGAGGGTTAGGAACTGTTCTGGTCAGCTCTGACATCCTCCCTGGGTCTGTACAATGAGCTGAAGGCTAGAGAATGCCCTGTGCCTATGGGCTTAACTCCTGAACCACTTGGCATTCTTCCTTGGGTCCTCAGCTTTGGCAGTTAGGAACTGTGAAAGTTCACACAGTCCTGTGGGTCTTAACCTGGGTCAGATCTGGTCCCACCCTGGCTCCATGGCTTCTACTGACGGCTCTGTGAGATGCGGTGGCCCCTCTTATTTTTATGTATTCTTGTTGTACATCAGTATTTCCCAAAGGGAAGCCTATGATTGCTTGAGGAAATTAAAGGATACAAGAGTTCTAGAATCTAACTACACTGCTTGGAGTGTGAACCAGAGACTGGGCTAGTCACAAACCTCTACAGGGCTATGCTGGTTTTAGATATGAAAATTAAGTGGTTGAAAATACTCATTACAATTTAAAGGAGAAACCTACATAAATGTAACAACTTAAAAATAGAGGCACATACATTATACATCTTGATTTAAATGATTTAATTTTACATAACAGTTTTCATTATATTTATTTACCCTAGCATCAGGCTGATAAAATAGAATGAAGAGAAAGTTAGCCCTTCACCACAGTTATTTTAAAGAGCACCGATTTAATATATTTAGGAGAATTACTTATAGGAGTTAACCAGACTTTCATTTTTGATGATGGGCTTTCATAAAGGGAGCTGTACAGTATATGTGTGTACAGTATATGTGTATACATCTCTAGTACATATACACACACGCACTAACACACTCATGCACCCACGCACCCACACACCAGTTTGATACCCGTGCCTTTCTGAAGTCCTTTCCCCTTATTTTCTGAGCCCATCTCTCACTGAACCTAGAGCTCACCAAATCAGCTAGACTGGCTGGCCAGCAGGCCCCAGGCATCTTCTTCTCTCTCTGTCTCCTTGGTGCTGTCTTTACAGACATTCACTGCCGCACAGGCCTTTAAAAACGTGTGTTCTGAGTATCCCAGGGAAGTCTTCCTGCTTGCAAAGCAAGCACTTGACTCAGAGCCATCTCACCGCCCCCACAGAATCTTTATTTTTTTATTTTTTGTTACTTGGCCAGTAGAGATTTGGGATTTGCCATCTTCCTTGGAATAAATAGTTTGGCTGGGGTGGAGTAAGTGGAAATGCTTTCAGATTTTATTTTAAAATTCTAATATTTTTGAAAAATTGTATAATTTTTATTATTTATAGTGTGTACATGTGTGTGTGTGCATGTGAATGTGTGCTTGTGTACACCATGCCAGAAGAGGTGTCAGAACCCTTGGAGCTGGAGGTATACTACAGGTAGTGGTGAGACGCCTGAATTAGGTCTTGGGAACTGAATTTGCATCCTCCAGGAGAATAGCAAGTGTTCTTAATTGCTGCGCTATGTCTCCAACCTCAATATCCTCTCCCATCTTCATATCTGTTCCAGTGTTTTATAGGACTAGTTTCAGTCAAATTGTTCCCTTATATTAACGCGCTGCTGCTGTATTTATCTTTTTGTTTCCTGTTTGCTAAGAACAAGGAGTAATTCACACCGAAGTTACTTACCACATACTCAGAGTATAAAACCCAAATGACGTTTCCTATGCTGGGCTAGTGCTCAGGGCATGCCACATATAGTCAATGAGGTTAGATGTCATGGAAATAGACACACCTTAGGAGTGATCTTAGACTGTGTGGTCACTTCCTGGAAGGAGTGTGTGCACCACGGGTCAATGAAGAACCTATTGAAGGCAGACTATGACCAGGCTGATTGAGCTAAGGAATGTATTCTGTGTCACCTTGAGCATCTCTGGCACTCTGCAGCTCTGGCCTTGGTTTGTAGTCGTGACATAGCATTCAAACATTTTGTTCCATAATTCATGGTGGCTTGTTGTTTCGTATTTTACAGTATAATTTAGTTAAATTTTCAGTGCATCCCTTCTCACTTTAACAATTGATCGCTAGGCCAGCTGAGTGTAGAAATGTACAAATTTGCACGGAGTATGCTAACCCTCTGACTGCTGTGTATAATCTAATCTCCTTTCTAACAGCTCCTGGTGGTTGGTTTGATGAATCAGTAGACGCCTGTGTGTAGTTTTTCCCTGAAGGGAATGCTAATGAGTCTGCTCATGAGTTTATTCTGATCATATCCCTTACTGCATCTCACAGCTCAATTGGGTTCCTGTATATGATTTCTTTAAAAGTCAGAGTAAAGAAAAAAGCTTGATCTCCATGTTCTTAGAATACATGCATCTATATCACACACTTGGGGGGGGTAGGGAAGGAGAGAGAGGAGGGAGGGGGAGGAGGAGGGAAAGGAGGGAGGGAGAGGAGGAGGGAGGGAGGGAGGGAGCGATAGAGAGAGAGAGAGAGAGAGAGAGAGAGAGAGAGAGAGAGAGAAGAAGAGAGGAGGGGAGAGCAGGGGAGCAAAGAGAAGATGGTAGGAGAGAAACTGCTTCAAGAGAGACACACATAATGTATCATTAAAAGAGGAAGGAGTGAGGCAGGCAGGAAGAAAACAGTAGACATGCTTATGTAGAGACACAGAGAGAAAGAGAGAAAGACAGATAGATAGACCAGGCAGACACATCACATACACACACAAACACGTACACATGAGACACATACATATACACACAGAAGAACGTGGACAGAGACACAAACAGATTTATCTATATACAGAGAGACTGATACACACACACACACACACACACACACACACACACACACACACAAACAAACCAACCCTCAGGGGTAGACATGAGGAGGCATAGAAATATTCATATACAGAGACATGTGAGACATGGAGAAATATTCAGACACAGAGAGAAAGAGACATGGACAGAGACATACACTGGGTTGGGTGTGTATGTAGTTGGAATGGGCTACCCCACAGAATCAAACAGCAGTGTTCAGAGTCCATTGCATTCTTCCCGAAACACAGTTCTTGCCTGGACTCTCTCTCTGTGTGTGTGTGTGTGTGTGTGTGTGTGTGTGTGTGTGTGTGTGTGTGTGTGTGTGAGTGTCTTGTGCTTTCACCTGGTCCAAAGTCAGTCTATTTAAATGTTGTTCTCAACCCAAAAACACCTTCCTGGAATGATCTGGAATAGTGTTTGACAAAATATCTGCATAATGTGACTCACTGGAGTAAACAAATTAAACTAACAAGTCAATATGCAAGAGACATTTACTGAGCTTAGAGTAGATGCCAAGCCTGTCCAGGATTCCTTTTTACCTGTAACCTACAAATGTCTGTCTTGTCTGTTCAGGTCTGTTCTGCCCACCACATATATCCCCAGACTTTGGCTGTGTTGTCTGCCTGGAGTATTTTCCTCCTTATCTAACCCTTTATACCAACAGAGCCTTATTTTTGAGGTACTAGTTATCCTTATTATGATAGCTCTAAAAGTTATTGTAAAAAAACGTAACTTTCCACAATTTAAACTTCATCTGGTTTTACTGACATTCTTTGTAAGCACCTTTTAGCTCTTGCACTCTGGGAGCTGCAGGAGTTCTGTACCTTGGAGCATGCCTTATCCACAGCGCTAACCCGGTGGATCCCCACTGCCCTGTGTCTCTTTGTTCAAGCCCGGCCCTGTGATAGTCTACTCTCTGTGTGAGATAAAGCCACACTTTCTCTAGGAAGGGCTTGCTGGGAAGAGGATTAAAAGGCTGCATGAGTCTCTACTGAGAAGGCCACACCACAGTTTGCAGAAGCCATTGGCTTTCTTTAGAGCCCATAGGAAAGGGCTGGAGAGTTGGCACGGTAATTACTGATATATACATCTCCCGTAGAAGATCCAAAACCTCTTGTAAATCCAGTTCTAGGTACTGTGCTCTTGTGGAAAATCCACACATAGACACATAGTTAAAACAAAATAAAGTTATGAAGAATAAAGCCCATGAGAAGATGACGTATACCAACTGAGTTTTCCATGGATTAGGGGCCTTTGTAATCTTATCATCGAATGTGACTTTGTCAGCATAGACTCAAAGCCCCTACCTCTGCAAAGTGTAATTAATGTTGCAGTTCCTAGATAGAAACATAAGAGCTATTATAGTTCATATAGGACATACATCCACACGTGCACTGGCTTAGGAATTATGGTATAATCCGATTTCTTAGTGAACATGTACTCACAAGCTGATCACCTAAATTTAAAATAAATCCAAATATTATTGTCTGAGCTGGTTTTGGCATTCCCAGTTGAAGGTTTCCTAGCTCTTTTCACATTTCATTGATCCCAAGACCTGGATCATAGGTTTCTGCTGTCCACTGCACAAGACTCAGCACTCAGGCATTTAACAAATACTTACTGAATGGAGGATTGAGCAGGGGACAATGGTTAACACATTTTCTGCCTCAGGATACTGTTATTGAGTAAATATTGGGTCCACTCCATTTGACAAATTTCTGCCCTTCTGTTGCTGGTTAGCCTTGTTTTAATTGTTAAACTCTGTATTTTATTAATAATGTTTCTCCAGTCACCCACCCATCCATGCAATTCTATCTAGATGACTAGATAAAATATATGGGCAAGCATGATATATGCGCATGTTTAGACAGATGTATCAGGCAGTCCTGGGTTTTAGTATGTATTAAGTGTATTCATTTTAGCATTGTTTGAAACAGTCAAAGATTGAAAATTGCCTTGAAAGACTATTAAGAGGAAATATGTTAAAATATTTTGATGGTTCGAACAATAACAAGTAGCCTACTTCAGTAATGAAATGGTTCAGCAGTTAAAAGCACTTGCCACCAAGCTTGGCAAATGGAATTCCATCCCCAGGACGTATACAGCAGAAGGAAAAAACAGACTTCTACAAGTTTTTTTTTCTGACCTCTACTCACGTGTGTCCCTCTAAACAAACAAACAGAATATTTAAAAAACAATAAATAGGTCTGGAGAGATAGTTCAGCAGTTAAGAGAGATAACTGCTTTTGCAGAGGATCCAGGTTCAGTTCTGGGCATCCCCATGGTAAATTACAACCATCTGTATCTCCACTTCCAGGGACTATGATATCTTCTCTGACCCCTATAGCCACTAGACATGTACACAGTACACATACATGCATTAAGACAAATCACTTTGGGCATTATAAGCTTTATGGGATAGAACAATGCCAGGAAGGTTATAGTAGACTGTGGGAATATCAACTTACAAAGAAATAGCTCCTGCATATACTCATTGGGGTAAAAAGTAGAACACGGTAATGCCAGCCCTCGTGTGCAAATCCCGGTATCTGATTTGCTATATGTGGAGACCTCCACTTCAGTACCACACAGAGGAACTGGAAACACTGGATGTTTAGAGACAGAAACAGAGCTATTAGAAAAGGCTCTGTGTGTGTGTGTGTGTGTGTGTGTGTGTGTGTGTGTGTGTGTTTGTGTGTGCATGCACACATGCCGGGGGATCAGCTTTCTAGTGCTAAGGGTTTGAGCCATTCCATTGTTAATTGTCTGTCCCTTTACCTGGAAGTAAACTGGCAGATATATGTTTCCTTTACCTTTGGAAGGAGAGCCTCATACTCTCCTTGCACGGTGGATGATACAGTCTCACTCCTGCATGGTCTTATTCTGGCTGCTTTCAGATGTAAGGACTTGGTTCTTCAAGCTCATATCTGTTGTTGTTGCTTCCCAGGACTTTGCTGGCATTAGGATGTCATGTGGGTATAGCGGATGAACATGCTGAAGAGAAGGTGAAGAAAATGAAGCTGCCCAAGAAGTAAGTTGAATGGCTGGCCCGTACCTGGTAACTGATGTGGTGTATCTTCAGCACGCTGAAATGAACCTTGGAGGAGACAGACAGGCCCGTGCTCTTGGCTATGCAGTGCAGATTTCAAAACTTTACACAGACCGAGGAGACAGCTTAGTAGTCAAAACACTTGCCTTCAAGTGTGTAAGGGGTAGTAAACTCTTATTTTTATTGAGAGACCCTGCCTGCCTCACTCAGTGAACAAAATGAACAAGCAATGGAGGATGATTTTTGGCATGAATCTTGGGTTACAAACAAATGTTCATGTGTACATACATGAATGTTCTGTGCACATATAGAAACATGTGCCTATACATACACCACATATGTACACATTATGTGTGTATGTGTGTGTGTGTGTGTACATGTTCATGTTATGTGGTGCAGGTTCATGCATGGTTACAGGACAACCTTTCTGCCTTTTCTGTCTGCTACTGCATACATCAGGCCAACTGGCCTGTGAACTCTTGGAGACTCTTCCTCTCTATGTCTTATCTCCCAGTAGGGAACACTGGAACCACAGATGCTTGCATTCTTTTTTCTTTTTCTTTTCTTTTCTTTCTTTCTTTCTTTCTTTCTTTCTTTCTTTCTTTCTTTCTTTCTTTCTTTTTTTTTTAAGATGTAAGTACACTGTAGATGTCTTCAGACACACCAGAAGAGGGCATCAGACCTCATTACAGATGGTTGTGAGCCACCAGGTGGTTGCTGGGATTTGAACTCAGGACCTCTGGCAGAGCAGTCAGTGCTCTTAACCGCTAAGCCGTCTCTCTAGCCTGATGCTTGCATTCTATACCTGGCTTTCACCCGGTTCATGGGGGATTCCAAACTTGCATCATTGGGCTTGTACTTTTACCCACTGAGCCATTGCCCCAGTACCTTGTGTTTGTGTTTTGAAGTGATACCTTTTACTTGTTTCCTGTTTCCTATGTATCTCATGGAAATGGATCTATAGTGCCTAGACATCCAAGTCACAATCTACTGAGAATTATTGTTTCTGTTTGATTCCCTGAAAACTTCATTTCCAGTTTGTCTGCACACACTGCACTGTGTTCTCTGGCCTCTCTTTGAAAAGATGCTGTCTGCTGAGTGTTCTTAATGATCAATCTTTCCCTCTTGAAGTGGTCCTAAGTCTTGACTCAAGATTGCTAAGGAGTAAAGGAAAATCTCCAAGCAAAAAGGAACCAAAGTGTGTGTGTGTGTGTGTGTGTGTGTGTGTGTGTGTGTGTGTGTGTGTGTGATGGGGGACTTCACCATATCGATATTTACTTTAAAACAAACACAAATAAATTAAATAATAGAAAAAATATATGCCTTGGCATTCCCAGTTCTAATTTCTGTTTCAAATTATTTCTGCTCTAGTTGTTTTCTGGAGACCGTTGTTTGAGAACTCCCTCTACCCTTTCCATGAAAATGTCAGCCAAGCATTTGTTTCTAGACACGCTTCCAGCAAGACATACTGTTCATATCTCCACTGTGCAGTCATATGGAGTATCCCTATTTGTTTCAAGGCCCTGAAAGGGCTAATTTGCTCCTGAAATTTAAAGCTAACACCCATTTAACCCAGACTTCATCTTTTCACATTTACCATGTAGTGTTCATCCCATAGTGACTTCCCTGGTTCATTTAACTTGATTCATACCAAACAGAATGGGATGGCTGGGAAACCCGGAGACTCACTGAATGTTGGTGGTGGTCTGTCATGCTTTGGCTACAACACTTTAGTTGGTCTCTTTCAGCCTCATTTGCACCCCTTAGTAAGTCTATGGGTCCTTTGGGAATGGAGTATACAATTGGTCTGCCATGTAACAGCATGGGGGTCTCTGCTCATCCAAGAGATAGTAAGGATTTTCTTTGTTTACATCTTCAGGGATTTGCTGCAAGTAGAATGGGCAGCTCAGCAGGATTTGTCTGGCTTGCTTTTGTTCTCTTTTTCACAGAGTATTTAAAAGAGAAACTCCAAAGAAAACCAATGCCTAGGCTGTAATTTATTTTATTTTATTTTCTTAGATTTTATACATGTCAAAATAAAACTAGAAGATAATAATTTCAAAACACTGTTCGTTCTTTGTCAGGTGAATGGATTTGAGTTACACATATGCTTACTTTTATATTATATATAATATAATATAAATATATATATATAAAATATATCTACCTAATGGGCTAATTTAATAAAGTTATTGTCACAGGGAGTAGGCCTGTGAAGTAGGTGTACTAAAAACTACTGTTCAACAATTATATGAAAGGAGATATGGATATAGTAGCTGATTTTGTTAGGTCTTTTCCAGAGAGTTCTAGAAGGTAGTGTGCATTGTATAGATAGGTCTGTTATTGACAGGCTACAAGATTTTGCTTTGCAAGAATTGTTACAAAAATTACTTCTTTATTGCCTGTGAATTTTCAGCAATCAAGCTGAAGCTTCCTTTCAAGCTACTTAGCTTCCAAGATTAACAATCTATTTCCTTTTATTGAAAAATCTGAGCTCTTTGGGTTTTTTTTTTTTTTTTCAAGATAGTACTTCATGGCAGCTATTGGTTGATCGTTGTGTACCTTATCAAAGAGCTTGAGTACGAGGAAATGGGCATTTGAAACCAAAGTTCGTTTACATGTTTCTTTAACATACACATTCTGATTTAATGCTTTAACGTGTGTGTGTGTGTGTGTGTGTGTGTGTGTGTGTGTGTGTTCACATATATGACTGTGGCCATACGTGTGCTAAAGCATACATGTAGTGGTCAAAGAACAACCTCAGGCTCAGGTCTTTACACCCCACTTTGTTTGAGGCAAGGTCTCTCTTACTGTCCACCACTGTGTGCACCAGGCTAACTGGCCCATGATCTTTGGAGACTTATTTTTGTCTCTGCTTCCTCCTTTACTTACCAGTGTAAAGATTATGGACATGGGTATTACTGTATCCAGTTTTATTACTGGTTTTAGGGATCCAAACTCAGGTCCTTACTCTTGCACAGCAAGCACTTTAACCCATGGGGCCACGAGTTTCTTTCTTAGGATGTGACTCTAGAGAACCCTGACTAATACAGGTACCTACTACCCTTTCTCCCAAACCTCTTCACATCCTTGTTTCTTTCTTAGGATGTCTACAGATTGAAAATGGTTTTAGAAGCATCTAGTTCCCTGTGAAGCATGTGTTTCGTCAGCAGCCTCAAATCTAGCCCATTGAATGTACAACTTTCAAAGGCACCTGTATTTATCTTTACTGTGTGAGATGATTTGAAGTTAACAAGCAGATGTGAAGAGGTTTGGGAGAAAGGGTAGTAGGTACCTGTATTAGTCAGGGTTCTCTAGAGTCACAGAACTCATGGGTAGTCTCTATATAGTAAGGGAATTTGTTGATGACTTACAGTCTGTAGTCCAACTCCCCAACAATGGTCAGCAGCAGCTGTGAATAGAAGTCTAAAGATCTAGCAATTGCTCAGTCCCACAAGGCAGGCAGGTAAAGAAGAAAGAATCTTCCTTCTTCTAAATGTCCTTATGTAGGTCTCCAGCAGAAGGTGTGTCCTACAAAGGAGCCAAAACCATCCAATGGAAAAAAGATAGTATTTTCAGCAAATGGTGCTGGTTCAACTGGAGGTCAACATGTAGAAGAATGCAGATCGATCCATGCTTATCACCCTGTACAAAGCTTAAGTCCAAGTGGATCAAGGACCTCCACATCAAACCAGACACACTCAAACTAATAGAAGAAAAACTAGGGAAGCATCTGGAACACATAGGCACTGGAAAAAATTTCCTGAACAAAACACCAATGGCTTACGCTCTAAGATCAAGAATCGACAAATGGGATCTCATAAAACTGCAAAGCTTCTGTAAGGCAAAGGACACTGTGGTTAGGACAAAACGGCAACCAACAGATTGGGAAAAGATCTTTACCAATCCTACAACAGATAGAGGCCTTATATCCAAAATATACAAAGAACTCAAGAAGTTAGACCGCAGGGAAACAAATAACCCTATTAAAAAATGGGGTACAGAGCTAAACAAAGAATTCACAGCTGAGGAATGCCGAATGGCTGAGAAACACCTAAAGAAATGTTCAACATCTTTAGTCATAAGGGAAATGCAAATCAAAACAACCCTGAGATTTCACCTCACACCAGTGAGAATGGCTAAGATCAAAAACTCAGGTGACAGCAGATGCTGGCGAGGATGTGGAGAAAGAGGAACACTCCTCCATTGTTGGTGGGATTGCAGACTGGTAAAACCATTCTGGAAATCAGTCTGGAGGTTCCTCAGAAAATTGGACATTGAACTGCCTGAGGATCCAGCTATACCTCTCTTGGGCATATACCCAAAAGATTCCTCAACATATAAAAGAGACACGTGGTCCACTATGTTCATCGCAGCCTTATTTATAATAGCCAGAAACTGGAAAGAACCCAGATGCCCTTCAACAGAGGAATGGATACAGAAAATGTGGTACATCTACACAATGGAATATTACTCAGCTATCAAAAACAACGAGTTTATGAAATTCGTAGGCAAATGGTTGGAACTGGAAAACATCATCCTGAGTGAGCTAACCCAATCACAGAAAGACATACATGGTATGCACTCATTGATAAGTGGCTATTAGCCCAAATGCTTGAATTACCCTAGATCCCTAGAACAAACGAAACTCAAGACGGATGATCAAAATGTGAATGCTTCACTCCTTCTTTAAATGAGGAAAAAGAATACCTTTGGCAGGGAAGGGAGAGGCAAAGATTAAAACAGAGACTGAAGGAACACCCATTCAGAGCCTGCCCCACATGTGGCCCATACATATACAGCCACCCAATTAGACAAGATGGATGAAGCAAAGAAGTGCAGACCGACAGGAGCCGGATGTAGATCACTCCTGAGAGACACAGCCAGAATACAGCAAATACAGAGGCGAATGCCAGCAGCAAACCACTGAACTGAGAATAGGTCCCCCGTTGAAGGAATGAGAGAAAGAACTGGAAGAGCTTGAAGGGGCCCGAGACCCCATATGTACAACAATGCCAAGCAACCAGAGCTTCCAGGGACTAAGCCACTACCTAAAGACTATACATGGACTGACCCTGGACTCTGACCTCATAGGTAGCAATGAATATCCTAGTAAGAGCACCAGTGGAAGGGGAAGCCCTGGGTCCTGCTAAGACTGAACCCCCAGTGAACTAGACTGTGGGGGGGAGGGCGGCAATGGGGGGAGGGTTGGGAGGGGAACACCCATAAGGAAGGGGAGGGGGGAGGGGGATGTTTGCCCGGAAACCGGGAAAGGGAATAACACTTGAAATGTATATAAGAAATACTCAAGTTAATAAAAAAAAAAAAAAAAGAAGGTGTGTCCTAGATTAAAGGTGTGTACCACCATGCCTGGATCTGGGACTTCCTTTGTCCCAGATGACCTTGAACTCAGAGATCTCCTTGCCTTAGTGTCCGGGGATTCACAGTCACTATGCCTCAAGATCAGGATCACAGGTGAGCCTTCCAGTTCTGGATTGTAGTTCATTCCAGGTATAGTGAAGTTGACAACCAGGAATAGCCACTATGGTGCCTTAGTTTGGGTGAGATTATTAGTTATTCAAACTCCTTTCTTCTTTCCTTGCACAGGGTGCTAGAAACTCAGGTAAAATAAACTATAGTTTATAGTCTGGGATGACAGCTTAGTTGGGAAACTGCTTGCCTTGCATGCATGAGGGCTGAGTTTGATTTCCTGGAACCCATGTTTAAAAGGCTGGGCAAGATGGTGTACACTTATAAACAGAGACCTGGGTCAACTGAGATAGGTGGATTCCTAGGGCTTTCTGGTCATCCTGCCTCGTCTTTTTAGTGAGTTCCAGGCCAGTGAGAGATGCTGTATCAAAAACCAAGGAGGATGGCAGCTGAGTAACATCTATCCTTCATAGATGTATATGTGCATAAGTTTGTGTGTGTGTGTGTGTGTGTGTGTGTGTGTGTGTGTGTGCAAGTGCACGCAGTCTACACCTGAAAATGAATCAACTAGTTTGAACTCAACTTCAAATTAACAAACATAAATAAGGCTTCATGCTTCTCACTGAGATCATTCACAGATCAAAACAATTTGGGGAGAAACTTTATTTAGGAAGAGGACTAAAACTGTCAGAATTATCTGGTTTCTCATGAACAGAACTTGTCTATAATGTTTTATTAAGAAGGCATTTCTCTCTCCTCCCAACCATCAAAAGAGCTTCCTTAGTATGAAAGCTTCCTGTTAGCTTCATTTGCCCAGAGCCATCGTTTTCTCTTGAGGATAGCTTGCATGAGCGTTGGCTTTAGTCAGTGATTTATAGATTCGTCTTCAATCTTTATTATCTGTGTGCCCTTGCTGATAGCTAGTTAGGTCTAGGCCCCTCAGTGCCCACTTAGAAGTGCTATGTTGGAGTGTTCATGGAATCCCAGCAGTGGGGAGGTGGAGAGATAGTTGAATCCCTGGGAGCCCACTGGCCAACCCGGCTAGTTCTATCAGTGGGTTCCAGGTCTACTGAGAAACCCTGTTTCAAAAACAAGATGGAGATACACGAAGATACATCACTGTAGGCCTCCTCCACACATACACACACACACACACACACACACACACACACACACACACACACACGTATACATACACATACATGCATGCACCCACGCATGCACGCACACACCAAAAGTTTATGAAAAACAGTATTAGGGTTGGAAGGATGGCTCAATGGTTAAGGATACATAGTGTTTTTAATAGAAGATCTAGATGTGGTTCCCAGCACCCATGTCAGGCAGCTCACAACCACATGAAAGTCCAGCTCTAGGGAGTTTGACGATCTTTTCTGGCCTCTATTGTTACTTGTGCATTCTCTGTCTCTGTCTCTGTCTCTCTCTGTCTCTCTGTCTCTCTCTGTCTCTGTCTCTCTGTCTCTCTCTCTGTCTCTGTCTCTCTGTCTCTCTCTGTCTCTGTCTCTCTCTCTCTGTTTCTCTCTCCCTCTTCTTCTCCCCCTCCCTCTCTCCCCTTACTTTCCTGTTCTTCCTCTTTGAATCTTAAAAAAAAAAAAAAAAAATTACATGAAGACAAAGCCCTTAAGTGTTGCTCATTTTAATAATCAATACTTTTGTTTTGAGCACCCGAAGTGTCAACTATTAAGAACACACAGTTGTAGGTCCTTTGTGCCTTTCAGATATAGGTAAGTGGTCTCTCTTACATTTTGCTGGCATATAAACAGAAACCTAAGGACCCTGTGGCTTTCCCTAGCTACCTAGGCAGCAGCTGAAACAAAAGGGTCCCGAGCTTGCTGACTGACTGCTCTATAGGTCTGGTCACCACAGTCTTCAGCAGAATACTTGGGATTGGATGGACCAGGACAGGACTGTCACAGGATTTCAACAAAAAGAGCATTTCGAAGTTTCTCTGTTTGCTTTGCAGTTACCAGCTGACCAGTGGATACAAGCCTGCCCCCATGGATCTGAGCTTTATAAAACTTACCCCGTCTCAGGAAGCAATGGTGGACAAGTTGGCTGAAAATGCTCACAACGTGTGGGCCCGGGACCGAATCCGGCAGGGCTGGACTTACGGCATCCAGCAGGTACCCAGGGGTCTCGGAGTGTAGACTCTCATCCTTTCTAGCTGAGGACATAAAGGCATGGCTTTTTACAGATATCTCATCTCGATACTCCTTAGTGTGCTAACCCATCTGGACAAACCCTGCACCACTAAACTGCTGAGGTGGCTCTGTGGGTAAAGTAGTTAAAGTGCTGCCCTCTCAAGCTTCACCACCTGAGCTGCACCCCTGCCACCCAGGTAAAGGTAGAATGGGGAAATTAACTCCGCAAGGTCGACCTCTGACTTCCACTGTGTACTGTGGCGTGCAGTACCCCACCTCCAGTCATATATACAACAATAATAATTACATTTTAAAAAAGAATTTAGGTAACCATAGCTCTGCGTGGCCATCACAGCCAGCCGAGCTATGACCCTTCACTTGCACCGAGGGGATCATATTACAAGAGCAGTTTGTAGTGTGGTTTTGGGCATTCCCTTCCTTGAGGTGGTTTAGAAGGGACTTTTGAAATACGAAGACTGAACTATAATAATAATAAATACATCCACACTTCCTCAGTCCAACTCTGAGCATCAGAACTCCATTTAAGACTTTGCTCTGCATTTTTTTTCCAGAGTAGCAAGATGATGTATTACATGTTACTGAACGCCCTTGTGGGGGGCAGTACACTGTAAATTACTCCTCCAGTGCCATCTGGGTATGACGACATCCCAAAGAATAAGTAAAGTCTGTGAACAAACAGCCTTGCATCTGTTTGGGACACCAAATGAGATTTTGTTCAATGTAGGAGGAAAACACATGTTGAGAATTTTTCTAGATTTTGAGTGGAGTAATTTTAGTGATCATGGAGTATTTCCTGAATAGAAGAACTCATGGAAGTCGCTGGAGAGGCAGAGGCAGCACAGCAGAGGGGGAAAGCGAAATTTAGCTTCACGCATTAAGCACATCTTAATCTGTCTTGCTATTAAAATTCTGTGTACTACTGTTGCCCTCAGTAACAAAATATCTGACTTCATTGTGTAATGCAAAGGGCAATAGCAGTGCCTGGCAATGGACACATTCCACAACCATATTTTTATTAGACGCTGCCACCAAGCTTAGAGTTTCATAGTTACCGTGTGTAACTCACATTTCCACCAAGGAAGGAAGAGTCTCATTCCCACTTCACACATAGTAGACATAGGACCCCAGGGATAAGACTTTGCTCAATGCCGTCCAGCCAGCAGGCCACAGAACAGGACTAGGCTCAAGTCTTCTGACACCAACCAAAGACCTTCACTTTCTTCTTAGGATGTCTCTTGATAGGTCATGGTGGAACACCTGTATGAGAAGATTTTCAGGGGAAAAATGGATAATTGCTCAAAGACAGAACATATTTCCATATAAAGACTAAAAGATTGTTTAAAAATATATTTACCATTTTGATGAATTGTGTGTTTGTGTTTGTGTGTGTTTGTGTGTGTTTGTGTGTGTGTGTGTGTGTGTGTGTGTGTGTGTGTGTGTAACCTTTCCTACTGGGCCCCACACGTTTGCAACGTAATGTCTGAATGATAAACTGAGTTCTGAGTTTTCACTTTCTTTTTGGTGACATGATCTGGCTCAGTAGTAGGCTGTGGACTCCTGGAGAGAGTTGACTGGTAGTTTCCTCCCTTGTTTATTCTCCCACAGTTGGTCTAAAACACACGTGTGCCCAGAAACCCGAGGAACTGCGTCAGCGGTCAGACTCTTGCCAATGACTGTCCACACACTCTGACTTCATGTGGGTCACAGGGTTCTAGATTGGGAAGCTGAGATAGAAGAACTCAGCACCCTGTCAGAAGTGAGGGGAACAGGCCATAGGGTTTGAAGCTGTGTTGGTGGGAAGGCTCCTGAGGTATCGCTTGTTTTGAGAGAGGGTAGCTTTGGAATGTCCCTGTCCCCACAAACAACCCACATGACTTGTTCCCAGATAGCAGTGGATGGTCAGGCATTCATTATAAACTGTGAGAGGAAGGGGACAAAGAAGAAACAAAGCAGAATTCCTTGTACCTGTCCAGCCCTTTAGCTTGTCTTTTTTTTTTTTTTCTCTCCCCTGTGTTTGAGATAACATCTCACTGTGTGGTCAAGGATAACATTGAACTTGAAATCCTCATGCTTCAATTTCCCAAGTCCTGAGATTACAGGCAGGTGTCTCCAGACTTACATTTTTTTCTCTACTGTGTGTGTGTGTGTGTGTGTGTGTGTGTGTGTGTGTAGACACAGGGAAAGAGAGACACAGACACAGACACACACACACACACACACACACACACACAGAGAGAGAGAGAGAGAGAGAGAGAGAGAGAGAGAGAGAGAGAGAGAGAGGCTTCACTACCTCATAGTTCCTCCTAAGCCAAGATACAGTAGAAACTGCTGGTTCCTCCTTAAATATGGAGGCTTTGGCTATGGGGTTGTAACACAGCGCTTGTCTCATTTGTGCCAAGCCTTCCTTCCATCCCCAGCCCTGCTGCATGGCTCAGTTGACCGCAAACCTTCTCCCCGATACAGGATGTGAAGAACAGGAGAAACCCTCGTCTGGTTCCCTACACTCTTCTGGATGACAGAACCAAGAAGTCCAACAAAGACAGTCTCCGAGAGGCAGTGCGAACACTGCTGGGCTACGGCTACCACCTGGAAGCTCCTGATCAGGACCACGGTACTGGGTTTGCTGTCACCGGTGGTTGCAACATTGTGTAGTGGGTTTTCAAAGCTACAGGAACACTTAAAATAAGGGGGGGGGGGGCAAGGATACCTCTTTTACTCTAGGTGTCCACTTGAGGCTGACAGTTTATATGGATTTTCCCCTGAAGGATTAGATCTATTTATCAATGGGTAGCTCAGGGCTGTGCATCATCTTTGCAGGGTTCACCTTCCCATGTAGTCAAATGTTATTCCTCTGCTTGGCATTTATTTTATGTGTTTAATTTTGATGAGATGACAATTAAATTTAAAGAACGATTGTGGGAGATTGACCTTTTAACAATAGTCCACCCATTTATGAACATGGTATCCTACATACTTTCTTATTAGTTTCTCCCAGTGACTTTTTTTTAGAATAAAGGAGATATATATGTATATATATATATATACATATATATATATATATTTCTTACAGTTAGTAGGGTGTTTTATAATGTGAGATACAGTTGTTATTTGTAGGTTGATTTTATGTTTGCTGATCTGGAGGGGTGTGTGTGTATGTGTATGAGTGTGTATGCTGTGTTTATTTTTATAAATTTCAAAGAGGTCTCTCTTTATAAACAAGTTCTCGTTGTTTTCCTTTTATAATAATTACATTTTACTTTTTGAATTACTGAATATGTGAGGCATTCATAACAAAGTGTAATAGAAGTGGAAAGAGATGTAGCCCGGCTTAGTCTTAGTCTAAGGGAATCATTTTAACATTTCATTGTTAGACATGGTATTAACAATAAATAAGATTTTGTTTGTCTTTTTTTTTCTCCCATGTCAGGACCAAAACTCAAGACATTGTCCATTCTAGACAAAACTCTTTATCCTTGAACTATTTCCCTGGATTAATATATTTTCTTTTTTTTAATTGATTGGTTTTGCTACTTGACAATTTCATAAACGTGTTTTAGGATTACTCTTGCCATCTTATCTCCCTACCCCCCCCCCATCATTACCAACACTCTCATCTCTCAGTTCTTGTCCTAGACTCATGACTTTTACATTGTGACCCATTTAGTTTACCTAGGGCTGCCTTTGTGACAACTGGGTTGGAACTCGTCCATTGGAGCCTAGTAGGGTCATCGGGTACACAACTGTACACAATGGTCCCCCTTTCATTGAATCTACTAATAGTAAATAGTTCAACAGAGAGGGATAGTATCCCTGGACCCATTCTCCATTCATACCTGACTATTGACTAGCATATTCTTATGCAGACCCAGTGCTGAGAAGAAGTGGTGAATAAGGGCTCTCTAAAGTTCAGGAACTTTGTGGAAGATGAGGAAGGCTGTGGAGTGCATTGTCTGGGCAGGAAACAGCTATTAGAGTTAGGGACTCTCAGTAGCTAAGAAAATCCTCCTTTTAAAAATAAGTATCATTCACCACACTGAACAGACCTCCTAGTTTGCCACAAATAGTTGTGAAATGTTGAATAAGTTTGTTTTTGTCTCTTGCGAAGAAGGGTATTTATTTTCTCTTTTATTCTTTTATGAACAGTTCTAGTTAGTCCTGATATATTGTCTCCCTTTCCTGTGTACAGCTAAAACTGTTTGCTAATAACTCGTACAAGAATCTTCACATCCATCTTCGTAAGGAATGTTGGTGTCGGAATCTCTTGGGATATCCTCGTGTTTTAATAGACTGTTAAGCCAGCCCCATAGCAGAGAGTAGGGATGCCCCTCTGCCTATCTTCTGGAGGAATCATCTGTTCTGTTTCTGCTTTCCCCCCTTTTTTCCATAGTCTTTACCAGTTTTTTATGGACACTCTCTGAGCCTGGAGGTTGATCTTTAGGAGAAGAGTTATGTTCACCAATAAACCCATTTGCACAGTTGAACTAGCTGTGTTTTCTGGCATAGAGTTGCCCACTGCCTCCATATTGTTGTTCTAATGGCTGTAGGACTTATTGCTAGCATCACCCCACTCCTTCAAGCTGATGGTTGTGGGGTTCTTGTTTTTGCTGGCACTGGAAATCCACTTGTCTCTGTATCATTGTTTTAATGGCCATCGGATTGTTGCTAACAGCGCCTCATCTCTTCAAATTGATGGTTGCTCAGTTCTTGTTTTTCCTGGCACTGGAGATTGCCCGCAGCATACTAGTCAGGCATGTTACCTCTGAGCTACCGCCCCTACCCTTTGCCTCCTGGACCATCTTGCTAGCTCTTACACATTTATTTTGTTTCTTTACATAGTTTTCTTACTTTCTTAAACCGTTTTGAAGTTGTTAGTGTTTCTTAGGACCCAGCCTATTTAGAATCAAGTTCTGCTGTCTGTCCCTTTCTTCCTGTATCCAGTACTATACTTTGTGGTCTTTGCATACCTTAGGAGTTTTGTGAGAAGCTGGACATTTTAAATGATATATTGTGGCAACTCTGGATTTAGTTATGGTGTACATTGTAACCATTTTCTTGGGGACCTTTTCAGAGCTAATGTTGTAGAGTGTGCTTGTCATATTGTAGAGTGGCCCCTTAGCTAGGGATAGACTGAGTCTTCCTTAAGTAGGGAAAGAGGCTCTAGGGAGAGGCTTCAGCTTCCCTTTGGGACTGGCTTCTAACATTCTATGGAAGAGTTTGTAATTTCACCTTAGCATTCATTTACTGCTTGTTCACAGCCTCAAGGTCTTTCAGAGATAAGGCCAGATGGCAATTCTGTTCAGGTCTTTCCTGAATTATATGCATAGCCAGGATCGAAAGCACAACTCTGTAGATTTCTAGGAAAATGAGTTTTTCCCTCCATGCAACCTGCTGTGGCTAGCTCCTGCCCTGTGTCTCTGTCATATTGTTTGCTCAGCTGTTGTTTATTACAAAGTTACCGCTACCTGGTGCAGCTGCTATGCAAGGAATTGCCCCTGCTGGCTCTAACAACTGTCCCTGTGGAGAAGAGTATTTGCATTGAGCTACCTTTTAAAGCAGGTCGAATACAGAGAATTTGCAAGTGAGATGTAGACTAGGAGGTAAAATCTTGACAGTTATCTCTGAATTGGCCTTTGGAGGCATTTCTGCCCCCTTCTGCCAGCCCTGGAAACTTGTGGGTGGCTGGTTTGTTTCTGTGCCTGAGGGCCTCTTGCTTTTCAGTGTATCTTGGAGCTGGAGAAAGGGCCCTGCAGATGGACATGGTAAAAATATCTGAGTCCATGCTCTGGGAACTGTCACTTTAGGTTATTGATATGTTTTATAAAACCAAGTATATGTTTAGCAGAGCATGATATGGTAAGGTGGGAGGGGTTGTCTTAGAGGCCCCATGCGGAGGCATTCCCCCTCTTGTGTTTATAAAAAGATAAGGAGAGGAAGAATATGTTTTGGAGGATGTGTGGTGAGGTATTGGGGAAGGGGGTGAGGCATCCCATGAGGGACCAGCCTATAGTTTATTCAGGGCATGGGGAGGGGAGTTGAGAGCGTAGTGGGGTGGGGGGAGGAGAAGGAATACATGAGTATAGGCCAGCCTTGAGCACGTGAAGAGAAGGGGAAGGGGAATGTGAAGAGAGGGGGGGGGGAGGGACAGAGTGAGAGCAAGAAGGCATGAGAGAGAGAGAGAGAGAGAGAGAGAGAGAGAGAGAGAGAGAGAGAGAGAGGCAGGCAGGCAGCGGCATCTCCTTTTATAGTGAATCAGCCATACCTGGTTTTTGACAGGTAACTGTGGGGCAGAGCCTAGACAAAATGCTAATACTCCCCAAGTCCCACCCAGCTACCAGTCATATGACAGTGTAGTATAGAATAGAGTTTATTTGGGGGCATGGGAAGGGGAGTTGAGAAGGGAGTAGAGGCAGAGAGAGGGGACAGAAAAGGACCAAGAAAGAAGAGAGGAGAGGCCTAGGCCTGCCAGGAGGGGGAAGGGGGAAGGGGGAAGGGGAAAGGGGGAAGGGGGCAGGAGAGTGATGGAGAAACGGGGAGGGTGTCAGAGAGAGAAAAGGGGCAGAGAGAGTGAAGACAGGCCAAGCAATCTCTTTTATAGCAAGCCAGGCCTACCTGGCTGTTGCTAGGTAACTGTTGGGTGGAAGCCTAGAAGAGATGCTAATGGTTACTTCTCTGAACTTTGGAGGGATGAGTGGTTCCTTGATCTGTGGAGCAGAGGATTCTGAGCTTTCTTTACTCAAGTAATGGCATCGGCAGCAAAGGTTAGAAGGAAGAATGCAAATAGATGAGAAGATTCCAGAGAAACATTCATGGTCTCATGAAATGTAGACGGTGTTAATACAGTCACCAACCTGTGTGTCTGTGCATGTGTGCATGCATGCATGCGTGTGTGTGTGTGTGTGTGTGTGTGTGTGTGTGTGTGTGTGTGTGTGCATGCCTGTTTCCAGAAAACTCAGTAGAGCAAGGAACTGGTTGAGAGTTTGGGCTAAGGTTTAGAGCAGGTAGGGAGATAGATCATGAGGCAAGAAAATGTAGCACATAGTATAGTTCAGGAAGGAAAGAAGGAACCGGGACCAGTGAGACATGTTCTTGCTTCCAGGACTCATGACTGGAGCGCAGTACCCAGCCCCCACATGGTGGAAATGGTAGGAGAGAACAGACTGCCACAGGTTCCTCTGTGATCCCTGTGGTGCAGGTGATAACTGTTGGGGTTTAAATCTCGGCTCGAGTCCAGACAGAGTACACCAAGCCAACATGGTTCCACGTGGAAAGGTTTAATGAGAGGAGAAGAGTAGAAGAGGGGAGAAGCAAAGGCTGGCCATGAGCAAATGAAAGGAAAGGGGGAGGGGTGGGAAGAGAAGGGATGAAGGGGAAGAGGGCACAAGAGCAGAGCAGAGAAGAGAGAGCAAGAGGGAGAGGAGGGGGCAAGCAGCCCCCTTTATAGTCAGGTACAGCTGGCTGTTGCTAGGCAACTGTGGGGCAGAGCATACCTGGCTGTTGCCAGGTAGCTGTGGGGGTGGAGTTAGACATAATATCAACATTTCCCCATTTAGGTTTAATTAAAAAAGAAAAGTTAGAGGCGATGGTGGAACAAGAATAGGATTGTCATGATCTCTGACTACTTCCCACTTGCTTTGCGGGCAACATGTCTCTAGGGAACCTAGAGAAGTGGGTATGGGATGTTTGTCCAGTCTTATGGTTGGCTGTTTCCTAGTTGGCTGTTGTCTAGTGTCTGTGGAACCATCTGAGGATAGGTCAGAAGGAACAGGTCCAGTAGAAGCATCTGTGTCTGTGAGAGGAGATTGGAACATCTGGAGGTGGCTTCTCTGGAGCTGTCCTGGGTGTAGTAAGCGCCTGGACTTGACAAGATGCTGGAACACACACACACACACACACACACACACACACACACACACACACACACACATATTTATTATAGGTAGAGTAAGATTAAGCACATTTGGAAGAAAAAGGATTTTTTTAGATGAACATTTGAAACCCAGAGGAATCCCACCCTTTGGAATAGGTAGTAGGCGGGAACTTTAGATAGATGTACTTATCTGGGTGGAGTCTATTTGGTCCATGAGAGGTAGGTCTGAGTGGGTTTCCTGTAGTTTATATGTTTAAAACAGCTAACAACATGAGGTAACAAAAATATCCCAAGCCATTGCTGGGTCCCTGGGAGGATCCAAAGGGATCCTCTGTAAGCTAACAATGATCCCAAGATCCCACATAAAACAGGCAAGAACTGAGGTCTGGTATTCTTAACCACAGCCTGGAGATGGAGATAGATCCTTCTCGAAGCTTGCCGGGCAGCTTGTCTAACTGAATCAGAGAGCTTTAGGTTCAGTGTGACATCCTGCATCAGAAAATGAGGGAGAGAGTTATAAAAGGAGACACTGGAGGGACAGTGACGTCTGAGCTCTACATTCCTGAGCATACTCACGAATCCCCCACCATGTGCACATCTACATGTGAATACATACAAACACGTGGAGAAACAGTTGACAACTCTCTGTCTTTGTGAAGTCACATAAGCAGTAATCAAGGAGGCAAGGGTTGTGTTCTGTTGCAATGGGAGGCGAGATGTTTCTAATAATATGTCTCCCTCGTAGAAGATTACACATAGCACATTACAAAAAGTGGGTGCAAAGGATTAACTTACCCATTCGAGGTATCATTTATGGGAGAGATCATTTTCTGCCTTAGAATCTGAACCAATCAAAACATTAGCTATTGGAAATCACAGGGAGACATTTTCATCCAAACAGAGAGTGTGTATGGCATAATTGCACACAGAAAGACGCGAAAAATGGTTCTGTCCTTGGGCCAAATGTAGGGCACAGGTCAGAAGACAGCAGCCACGCATGACAGGAAGATAATTAAGGCAAAACAAGGAATATATTGAAACCCTAACTGAGATTCGTGGAGATATTTAAGCAGAGAGTACCTGCCCTAGGAACTTGTCAGGCAGGAGTTTGCAATGCCATCCCAGTTTACCATAGAAACATAACTATGGTAACAGAGAGTGGGGACAGATTGGTGGGGGAGGATGCTGGGAGGTGGAGACACTAGTTGGGAAGCCTTTGGGAAAAACTGATTTTTCTAAAGTAGAGATTAAGAGGTGTGAAAGTTTTTATGGTATAAGACCACATCAGTCTAGTGATTGCTTACATACGATTAAAAGCATCAATTTGAGGCCTGAGAGGTAGCTCATGGGTAAGACACCTGGTGTGAAAGCTAGAGAGCTAGAGTTCAGTTTCTGGAACCCCTGTTAACATAGGAGAGAATTAGACTTCACAAAGCTGCCTTCTGACTTCCACATGTGCACAGTGGCACATGTTACCCCCTCGTTAATAACAATAGATAAAGATTTTTTTTTTAAAAAATGAAACATTAGTCTGTAACTTCCTCTTCTGCTGTGGCTTACATTTGATTAAGTTAAACGCAGAAAAGGTTGCAAAAATCGAGTCTAACTTTGTGTAATTTCTCATAGCTCTGATTTATTCCCCACTTTTCAGGAGAGTGCTCACCTATTCCGACTGAAATGCTCACCATTATTTGAGTTGTGGTATTTAGGAGTATTGTTCTCAATGATGTATTAAAACCTCTGAAAGTGGAATATGTTCTTACTCACTACAAGATTTTTATCGAGATCTGAATTACTTTACTAAATGTAATGCGAGGAAGTTGAAAGGGTGGCTGGTTCGGTACCAATTATTTTTAAAGTATGATATAATCACACCTGGCACATTCTAGATAATGTATAAAACTTTTAAGAGACTAAAGCTGCCTTCTTTGCTGCTGGGTGTAATTTGTTAATTTCAAACATAGTTAGGTCTCACTGCCCTCTAGTGGTTGGTGGCCTCTAAGCCTGTGGTCTGGTGAGGAAAATTGGACATAGAATAAACCCTCACTCTTGTCTGATCAGTCACCATGTACCTATTCTTGGCCAGCTCTGTAGGTTCAGGGAACACAGTCTCTGATCAGATCTATTTCCCAACTGCCTTGATTTGAGTCCCAATAACCTTGATCATGTCCAGGAGAAAGGTACCTGCTGAAGGGTTGGGTTTTTTTGTTTGTTGGTTTCTTTTGTTTTTGTTTTTGTTTTTGTTTTTGTTTTTTTTTTATGTCATGTATTCTATTTATTATCTCGATATAAACATCATTTGTCAAACTTACACAGGTTAGAGCTACATACTAATAAGTGTCTGTGAATCAAACACAGTGTGTGGCTTTTCTACTTGGAATGGAGTTCTGTGTCTTTGACAGGGATGTGACACTTTGGCCTTCCTTGGGTCTTGTGCTTGAAGCTGGGGAAAGATCTGTTTGCTTCTCAAGCCAGCTCCGCAGGTGCTTGAGCTCATGTGATCAATGCCCAGGGACCCCAGAAGAGGGAGAAAGATACTTTGGAACTTTAGTTATAATTGGTTGTGGGCTCCCTGACTTGGCTGCTGGGAACTAAACTGAGATCTTCAAGAGAAATATGTGCTCCTAACAGCTGAGCCATCTCTCCAGATCCTGTCATAAAATTTTATGTCAAAATTGGCTCCCAAATATTTGGAATGTTTTAATCAAAGAATGTTTCTGTTTGCTTTCCTCAACCCTAAACTTTATAGTTATAACTTCTGATGTCCCAGAAATGTAACAGTGGATAGATAATGACTCCAGGATGCCTTAGTAAATTGGTTGACTAGAGAATGGATTATCCTGTACCTTGGAAAAGCATGGCTTGAATTTATCAGTGACACTTAGGTTTTATTCTAAACCTCAGGAGACTTCTAGTAAGAAGCTCTAAGTGTGAACATCACACTGTATTTCTAGATCTCTTAGATTAATGTGCCTGCAGTCATTACTTAAGAAAGGGTTAGTAAGCTGTTTCCTCAGGATACGTGAGTATATTTTGAGACAAGGTCTCATAAGAGTTTCAACTGACCTGAAACTCATTGTAGCCCAAATTAAGCTGGAACTTGGAGAAGTCCTCCTGCATCAGCTTCCCGAATGCTCAGAAAATGAATTCTTAATTTTATTTGTCTGTTTCTGTTTTGAATTGACAGAATGGAGGACTAGTGACCTCCCAATGGAAGCTGCTTAAAGTATCAAAATTGGATGTTTTGCCTTAGAAATGTACTTATTCAGCAACTGACCTGAACAATTTTAATTAACTAAATTTGTTTTAGACAACTTCCTGAATGTATACAGTGTATATCGATGACTCTCCACCCACTTTTTTACCTCCCCCACCCCCAGATCTGTTCCTCCCTCTCATTCATGTCTGTTCATTTTGTTTGTGACCTACTGATCACAGCAATGGGTGTACAACTAAAGACATTTCTCCAGTGTATTCAAAACTAGCTATTGAAAACTGAGCCAGCAGATGCTCCAGTCCCCTGTCTGTAATTCCTACTCTCACCATCATTTGGAAAGAGCTATAGAGTAGTGTGTTAATCCAACTCACGATAGGAAGCCACCTGACATGGCAGCCAGTGTTTCTTCTCTTGCTTTATTTTACTCTCATGTTATTCTGTGTCTCTACTGTTGCCTACTAGAGCTTATATAGACTGATCTATCTATTATCTATTTATCTATCATCTATTGATCTATCTATATCTATCTATCTGTCAATCTATCTATCATCTATTTATTTATAATATGACAGGATCTCACTACCTGGCTCTAGCAGGCTTAGAACTCATGGAGATCCACCTGTCTCTGCCTTCCACGGTGCTGTGATATAGTTGAGGCTAGCCTCTAGTTAGCCTCTAGTTCTTTATGTACCTCCTGAGTGCTGTGATTACAGTGTGTAGTGTACTGCCACACTCAGCTTTACTTTTGCTGTTTCATTTGATCATTTCTTCTCAATAGACAACTTATTGAACTCTTATAATTTATAAATGTCACCCAAATCTTCGAATGGGAATAGATGAAAAGCAGCTATTTATCTGGTACCTGTTAACTCCGTGCCAGCTGCCAGCAGCTGAGTGGGAAGAGAGAGCTGCCACCTATATGCATTGTGTCCCAAACCTGAAGTCACTGTAGTTTGTTCCTTGGGGTCCAGCTCAGGCCTTACCAGTTGTGATCTCTTCCCTTAACTGCCTCCTGTATCTGTGGACCAGATCTTTAGCCCGGGTCTCTGAGATTAATGTGGATTGTACTTCTCAGGATTACTCTGTCTGTAGGTTTCAGGTGCCTAGGTGGTCTGTGGTTCTTTTCTTGGTCCTCTCAGTCTCATAGTCAACACACACACACACACACACACACACACACACACACACACACACACGCAGACATATCCATCTCTATGAAGAATAGCATGTATTCTTCGAAGCCCACCTCAGTATGGTGGGCACTGGCCCCATGAGTCAAACTGAGAAAAGTTAATTGCCTGTCAGTCACACAAGCAGTATTTTAAGTGCTCAACACCCACAGGTAGCAGATAGCCCCCCGCCCCCCGACAGTGCAGGTATAGAATATCAAGCATGTGTTTCCCACTTCGTACTCCACTGGCTTTGATCTTGAACTGTGACGCGCAACTGCCAGTGTGGGAATATCGGGCATAGGTCTGAGGGATTGAAAGAAAACATGTACACGGGTCACCCATTTTCAGAGTGCCACGAAGGGTTTACTGAGATCTCCTTATATACCTGAGGCAAAAGCCGTGGAAAACAACAAGCAGGTGAAAATCCCCAACCAGGAAACAGGAAAAGTCTGTGTGTGGAAAGTTCCGGCCCAATCAGGGGCATAACCAACTTCCTAACAACAAGCTGGAAGGCTCGGTGGGGAGGAAGGGTGTCACGGAAAGTCCCGGCCCCAAATCAGGGACTAAGAGCAGCTGCCAAGGGTGTAAACAACTTCTTGCTATAGCAGGCTAAAAGGCTCAGCGAGGGGGAAGGGAAACACCAAGGTAGGACCCAACAGAACTGTATGTACCCCATTTCTAGGCACATTTGTTGGTGTGGCAGTCTCTTTTGAAAGTGTGGAAGAACAGAAAACTCCTTCATGGTAGACCTGAGCTTGTTAGCCACCCTGTAGTGAAAATTTAGTCATAGGCAGTCATTGTCTGCTCTGTCCCTCTCACCCTATCATTCTCTGCTCTCTCTGTCTTCTTCATTCCCACACTCACTCATAAATGTCTACTTTTTAGTAGTGTTCAGGTCACAGCCTATGCCCCAACAAGATAGTTTAGCACCTGTCCTTAATAAGCCACTGAAACAAACCAATGGTGAAAAGCAGAAGAGAAAGATTGATCTAAGGTGACCCCACTGAGAGGAGGGACAAATAGATCCAGGCCCTGGCCTTAACCATAGTCAGCATCTGAATTTCAAAAGAAGGTAAGTGACCGGCAGACCAAGGCAGCCCCAGGAAGGTCCCTCCCCCTCCCCCTCCAGCATCTTCACAGTTCAGTCCCTCCAACAGGATACCAGGTTAAGTTGTAAATCTTGTTCCCAGACAGAAGTTCTTTCTCTGGATGCCCCAGAACTTTTTCTCCTCCTAGGAGGAGATTGGAGTACCTTTGTTTCTGGTGATCTATTGTTTGAATAGTGTGGTAGCCAACAGGAGGGGCACAAGGCAGGGAGGGTAGTTATATGCTTTTTTTCTTTTATAACAATGTATTTTTTTTTTTAAATTCTCACCTAAGATTTGAAAGGAATGTGTTCTTGTAGTCATCCATTTCTAAACCATCCAGGACTGGATGGCTTTTTCTCTGAAATGCATTCTGAAAGGGGCAGCAAGTGGAAGGCCACCTGTGTGGTCAGTACTGGAGCTCCTCCCCAACCTTCCCAGGAAGTCCTGTCTGGCTCTCTACTGTCCTGGATGGTTACATCTGACACACCCGAGGGTAGATGTTGAAGCAGGAGAAGGTGCGGAGTTCAATAGTCAGCCTCCCTTTGGGTTTTGTGACTGAGTTAGGTCAAGCCCTGTTTTTTTTTTCCTCTTAACTTCCCACCCAATGATCTCCAGTCTCTCGAACCCACAGCCTCAAGAGCCGAGGTGTGCAGCGGTACTGGGGAGAGGTTCCGCATCTTCAGGGCAGAGAAGACCTATGCAGTAAAGGCTGGGCGCTGGTACTTTGAATTTGAGGCCGTCACTGCTGGAGACATGAGGGTGGGATGGAGCAGGCCAGGCTGCCAACCGGATCTAGAACTGGGTTCTGATGAACGTGCCTTCGCTTTTGACGGCTTTAAGGTGAGTAGCCTTTGCTGAGAACTGGCCTAACCCTGCTTGTATGTATGGATGCCAGATTTCCTGCTGGTCTCACAGCAGACCTTGGATATGTCTTTTTAGTCGTCTCAGGACTCTTTACTGCCCTACAGATCCAGTGAATTTACCAAAAGATTGTCAAAGAGTGAGGTCTTCCTTGTCTCTTAGAAATGGCAAAGAAGCAGGTGCTGTGGTGAATACTTTAATCCCAGCAGTAAGGAAGCTGAGGCAGGAGGATCATATGCTCAGGCCCAACCTGGGTTTCATGTAGAGAGACCTTATCTAAACAAACAAACAAACAAACAAACAAACAAACGAAGCGGCTTTAGTATCATTCTTGCTGGTGACCAGACCTAGTGAACCAGAGCCAGAAATAAACTTCAGAAATTGGAGTTCCATTCCTGCCGAACCCAGAGCCTACAGATAAAAAAAAGAAGTTTAACTTTGAGGACACAAGTAGGGTAAGGAGACAATAGAGGTGCAAGGGAAATTCTGAGTTGAAATGCCTTTGATGCATCATTTAGTTTAAAAATTTTAAAGCAATATATTACATTGAGGCTATTATCAGTATTTTATATAAATGCAGTAACACATTTGTATAAAAAACACATTATATACAAATCACAATGAAGGTGGTACTTCCAAATAAGTTAAAAGGATTTATGTGACAAAATAACTCATACGAGTGACTTTTTACCTATAAATGAGTGTAACCCAAGCTCGCATTTGAAACTGTATCTAACTGTGTTTACAAGTGGGCTGGTATCCAGGTTTGGTTTGGGGCTTGTTCATTTTCACAGATACCTTCAGAGTATTTTTAAGATGTGATTTGAAGCTTTGATGATGTTACAAAGGAACTGAGAAGTTTCCAGAATTTCATTTTGTTTAAGTAACATCAAGAAGAGTGATTTTATTGTGAGAAAGGCAAATATGAGAAAGGTTTCCTTTCTCTCGTTCTTCTTTTCTTTCTTAACTGTACATGCGATATTATAGAAAAACAACCCATAGTACATACAGTTGGATCAACTTGAAAGGATGAAATAGCATCTGCTTTGCTTATAATACCTCTTCTGTGCACACTGTAGGGATTTAGACTCCCGAGGCATCTCTTTACCCCCTGCGTGGCTCTAGACTGGTAGTTCCAACTAAGATCATCCTTCTGTTGCTGATCTTCTATGGTGGTCTCTTCTACCTCCCATAGGCCCAGCGGTGGCACCAGGGCAATGAACACTACGGGCGTTCTTGGCAAGCAGGTGATGTCGTGGGCTGCATGGTTGATATGAACGAACACACCATGATGTTCACTCTGAACGGTGAGATCCTGCTGGATGACTCGGGCTCCGAGCTGGCTTTCAAGGACTTTGATGTTGGTGACGGTAAGAGCCATGGTGTTTAGCCGTTTGTGTTTTCAATACAATGCATCTGTTTGTCCCCCTGGTTCACGACCAGGCCCAGTAGTAGTTTTAGGGTGAGTGGGCATATGAGTTGCCTCTGTAAGTTTCTGGGCACTATGGTGACATGTGGCTGATCTGATCAGACACCCTTGAGATTATCACAGCTGAAATGACACCTACCCCACTTACTTAGTTTTGATGAGGTTGGAATGTCTGTGTGTACAACAGAAGAAATGGTGGCCACTAAGATCGTGTCCCACAGCATTAACACTTCATTCAGGATATCCCTGGTTCATCAGTGGTTTTAGAGCATTTTCTTATTTATTAACTTTACCAAAAGGGAATGAGAATCTGACATGGCTCAGGAAGTCCCTAATCTCAGAATCTGGAGTGACAAACGTGACTAAAAGACAGGTCTCATTTCCTTGTAGATTGCTGTTTGCCAGAGAGGTTGACACTTTTAAGTTCTATACAGTGGGTAAATTCTACCATAAAGACATCCAGGGTGGAGGTTTTGTAAAACATTTAAAAAAAAAAAAAGAAAAAGAAACAAAATAGAACGACCATGTGAGCCAATTATATCACTTTTGGGATAGAGACTTCTTTGTCTCACCACAGAGATGCTCTATTCACGTAGTAAAAATATGGTATATACGCACAGTGGGATTTTATACAGATGTAAGAAGAAAAAGAATTCTGAAGAAAAAAAATGATAGAACTGAAAATTCACCCCGATTCAGAAAGACGAGTCCTTTTTCATGTGTGGGATTTTATTATTTGTATATGTGCACATGCATGAACATGAGGCTAGTTTTATATATGTCTTGAAGCTAGAAAAGGAACCATGCATTAGCTTTTGATTTAAATTTATATGAAATCAAATTTGTCCCATATTGTTGAGGTTGGATATGTGGCTTCCCATCTGTATTTGAGGAAGGGTAAAGAACGAGGTGTTTGCTAATCCTTAGGAGATGCTCACGATCTGTTGTAGCTTCTTTGGTTTGTAGCCCCAGCTCTAGGTTTTCATGGCTGTTTTGTCTCACATCCCAGAGGCTGCTAGCTTTTAGGCTGTGCTTGTATGCTCGTCACACAACCTCTGCTTTGGGACTAGAGACTCACACCAGAGAAAGCAAAATCTTGTCAAGGCCATCTGTCCTACACTACAAGAGGCAACTTCACCATAAGACGTATAAACTGTGTGAACAGACTTACAAACAGGGTGGGCATGTCTCAGACGTATATAATCAGTTGAAGAACTCATTTGCATTAATTATGCTAAGACCCACTGCCAGAAAGACTTTCTTTAGAAACATATCACCAGGCTGTTACTGGTGGAATGTCACTTAAGGTAACTGACTAGAGGATCACAAATGTCAAGGGCAGGAAAGTGGGGCCAGCATTTTATAGATGTTGGGTGTGTCCAAAGCTTTATGGAAATCTGTTTCATTGTGCTGGGATATTGTTCACTTGAGACAGTGTCTCTCACTGAACTGGGAGCTATCTGGCCTTCAGCAAGCGTCATGGATCCTCCTGTCTTTGTCCCTGCAGCTCTGGAGTTACAGGCAGATGTGTGTGGTCAGGCCTACTTCCTATATGAATGCAGGGGATTTGAACTAAGTTCCTCGTGTTGATGCAGTTAGTACCCTTAGACACTGAGTGATCTTCTAAGCTTCACCCCATGGCTGTTTTCTAATTTACTTATATTATATTTTATGTTTGTGTGTTTGTTGATAAGTGCCCCCAGTGAAAGGCTCTTTTGAATTTTTTCACATCTGTAGCCCCAGTGTGTAGATCATGAGCATGTCCTCGTGTTTACTAAAGATTTGCTGGGACAAGAATGGTAGTATTTGAAATAAGAAAGTAACCAGGAGCAAGGAGTAGTAAACTGAGGGCTTTGAACCAAGTCCCTGTCCATCATCTGCTTTTATAAATAAAGTTTTATTTTCCTATGTTCGGTTATTTGCCTTCTGTCTATGGTACTTTTACATTAAAATACACACACACACACACACACACACATATATTTATATATATTCCATTTATTAGTATGAATTCCATGAAAATGACTTATACTCACTTGTTGCTTCCATAATTGATATGAATAAAATTATATAAAAATGGCTCATCAATTAAGAGTACTTATTATCCTCAAAGAAGACCCGAGTTCAGTTCCCACCATCCACATTAGAAGGCTGACTACCACGTGTATCTCTAGTTCTAAGGGATCTGACATCCTCTTCTGCTCTCAGTGGGTACTTGGACACATGTGGTGCACATACATTTATTTAGGAATATACATATGCACATAATATTAAAAACCCTTTATAAAATTAAAGACTAGAGAAATTTGATATTTAATATCACTTTCGTAAAGAATTAAAAATGATGTTACAGAAATAAACTCTTTCAGCTTATTATAAAGCTATTCAAAGGCATAAGCATTTCAAATGGAATTTAATTATTTTACCGATTCCTTGAGAGATGCTAGCTCTAAAACTATAAGAAATGGTATAGTCACTCTTGTGCACTCTTCACTTGAAAGGATTCAATCTGCAGCATTGCTATATCAGTCTTATTGTTCTTTCCTGTTTTGTTTTCTTTGTGTCTATAGTGTCTCTCTGTGTGTATATGTATGTGTGTGTTCATGTGTATGTGTTTGCACGTCTGTCTGGAAGCCAAAGAAAGCCATGGGGTACCTTCCACTATGCTCTCTGTCATATCCTTTGAGGCAGGACCTCTCACTGAACCCAGAGCTCACTGACTTCTATGACTGGCTGGCCGGTTAGCTCTGGGATCTGTCTTCTCTTTGCCCCTCCAGTGCTTGGCTTACAGACGTGTCCAACCACACCTGGCTTTCCTATGTAGATGGCCATCATTTAAATTCAGGCCCCTATGCCTGGGCAGCAGTTGCTATACTGACTGAGTCATTTTCCTTCTCCCCAACTATGCCTTTATTGAGCAATAAGATGAATTTTAATGGCTGTCCATATTTCATCCTGTGTATATACCAAAGGTAATCATTCTTTTCCTATGGATAAGTTGATTTCTACTTCTATTTCTATCTATAATTAAATCCAGTGAACTTCTATGATAAGTTGTAGACCTGCTTTACTTTGGAACCATAACCCATGTTTATTGTTGCTCTGTTCACAATGGGGAGGGAACCAACCTAGCTGTCTATCAACAGATAGATTATGAAAACCTAGTTCATTTTTAAAATGAAATGCTATTCAGTGCAAAAGAAATATGAATTTTTTTCAGAAAGGAAACAGCTACATATTTTCCCTCAGTTGCAGATCCTGACCTCTAATATGTGTGTAAGTATAATATAACATGTAGAAAGAACTGAAGAGGGAAAATCTTACTGATGAGGAAGGACAGAATGCAGGTAATGGACACCTGGGTCATTAAAGATAATTAAAGTTAATTATTTCTCTAGGTTCAACTCTGTCATGAACTTTTCATCCTTTTGTGGTTGATAAAAACATAAAATATATTGATAGTGAAAGTGTGAAATCCAGTTGGAAGCTTCACGGAGTCAGCAGAACTGATCTGAATGCATAGAAGATCATTGAGATGGACAAACATTGGAGCTGGCTAATCTTGCTCTTCAATGGTTTTGATTTGCAAGTTATTTACAATAAATCTTTTTATTTATTTATTTATTTTTATTAACTTGAGTATTTCTTATATACATTTCGAGTGTTATTCCCTTTCCCGGTTTCCGGGCAAACATCCCCCTAATCCCTCCCCCTCCTCTTCTTTATGGGTGCTCCCCTCCCCATCCTCCCCCCATTGCTGCCCTCCCCCCAACAATCTAGTTCACTGGGGGTTCAGTCTTAGCAGGACCCAGGGCTTCCCCTTCCACTGGTGCTCTTACTAGGATATTCAATGCTACCTATGAGGTCAGAGTCCAGGGTCAGTCCATGTATAGTCTTTAGGTAGTGGCTTAGTCCCTGGAAGCTCTGGTTGCTTGGCATTGTTGTACATATGGGGTCTCGAGCCCCTTCAAGCTCTTCCAGTTCTTTCTCTGATTCCTTCAATGGGGGTCCTATTCTCAGTTCAGTGGTTTGCTGCTGGCATTCGCCTCTGTATTTGCTGTATTCTGTCTGTGTCTCTCAGGAGTGATCTACATCCGGCTCCTGTCGGCCTACACTTCTTTGCTTCATCCATCTTGTCTAATTGGATGGCTGTATATGTATGGGCCACATGTGGGGCAGGCTCTGAATGGGTGTTCCTTCTGTGTCTGTTTTAATCTTTGCCTCTCTCTTCCCTGCCAAGGGTATTCTTGTTCCCCTTTTAAAGAAGGAGTAAAGCATTCACATTTTGATCATCCGTCTTGAGTTTCATGTGTTCTAGGCATCTAGGGTAATTCAAGCATTTGGGCTAATAGCCACTTATCAATGAGTACATACCATGTGTGTTTTTCTGTGATTGGGTTACCTCACTCTACTGAAAAAATTCCTATCATGTATGTGTTAAGGAAAAAGGGTTGAATCTCAGGGAATGTATACAGTACACAGAGGGTTCGTAGTAGAACTAAGAGTTGGAATGGAACTAAGATTATATCCAATTCTTCAGATTGTCTCTTGTCAAACGCTCCACAGGGCTACTATCTGAATGCCCTGATCTTAGATGTTAACTGTTCTGGAGAAGTTACCGAATCTTCCCTTTCCATCCCTTTTCTGCACCAAATACCACATTCTTGGAAAAATAGTACAGGATTTGGTTAACCTTTTCCCATATCTTCCAGCCCCTCGATAGATGGTGAGCAGCTTGGAGCTGGTATCTCTGTGTTATTTTTAGTTTTGGGCACATGGCAGCTGGTATTTGTCACATAAAGAGGCATGCAGCCAGAGGTTTCTCAATTAATACAAGTTGGATGGTCTACGTAAATCTTACAACTGCTCAGGGGGATAAGCAGGGTTTCTGGTGCAGGGTCTTTTTAGTGGACACAGCACTGAGGGTTAGGCTTGAAGAGTCATATAAGCAAGTGTATCTGTAGCACTCCAACGCATCCTTCCTGGAGAGGATGTCATCAGGTACTGTTTTATTAAGTGAAGGGAAGTGATGGGGTCTATCCCTTGTTTCCATAAGACAAAACACATTAATTGGGAGGAATTTGTTGAAGGACTTAAGAAAAGAGATCCAAAAGCGCTCAGAATCTACCTTTCAACTCTGAAGCTTTTGGATAACCATTCTGGTGTTTTCTTGCCTGGAAACAGAGTGCTTGTTTTATGAAATGTGTGTATGTGACTGTTTTTCTATGTATAGATGATTCTTTAAAAAATAAACTTTCAAAATCAAATGTTTATTCCATCCAAGAGGCAATGTAGAGTTGTGAATAGAGATTTAGTTTCTCATCATATATATATATATATACACACATACATACACACACACATATATATGTATATATTTGCACATATTGCTAAATTTAGCTTAATTTTTTAATGAAACTACTTTAAATGTACAATGAAAATCAGAGAAGTACAATTAACACCCAAAGGTCTACCATGGAGATATTTGCAAGTCTCTAGTGTCTTCAAGGCTGATAATGCTGCCGTGAACACAGTGATCAGAAATAAATAGATGTTCCTTATCCAAGGAGCTGATTCTGTCTTATTGTCTTTTCAGTGGTGTCAGATAGTGGGTTACACTTTCTAATCAGCACGATGACTTTCAAGTGTCTCTGATTGGTTCTATTTATCCCATCCATCCCTTTGATTTCCCAGGGACCCTTATTTGTGGTGACTTTCCTGACTGTTGGAGCATGGGCTGTCAGGCACAGCTGCAGCTGGTTCAAACTTAATCACAAAGTGATCATTAACACTTCTTGGTGCTTAGCTGGATGGGTCCTTCCCCCAGCCTTGGTGCCAGTGCCACTGCACAGTCGTCCTTTCACATTTGTACTGATGGGAACAGACTGGAAGGGAAACACTGGATGTTATGACTTTAAACTTTATTTTATTATAGTTCATCTGTATGTTTGTTGATGTCTATGTGTGTGCAAGTCAACAGTGTGCTAGTGTTCCAAGAGGCAAGAAGACAGAGTTGGGTCCCTGGAGCTCAGAATATAGGCAGTTGTGAGCTGCCCCATGTGACTGCTATGAACTGAATTCAGGTCCTCTGGTAGAGCAGTACCAGAGTCTTAGCCACTGAGTCTTCTCTTTGACAACAGGTCTACAATCAGGTGCTCCATCCTCTGAAACTGGAATTACAGATGGTTGTGATCTCCCATTAGGGCGTTAAGAACTGTACCCAGGTCCTTTATAAGAGCACTGTATGCTCTTACCCTCTAAGCCATCTCTCCAGCCCCAGAAAACTTTTAAATGTTTCTTTCCAGCCATTATCTCCCTGAGAATATATATGAAGAGTTCAGTAGCCCTAACCATGTTTTATGTTCCGACACACCGAGCCCTTTGACTGAAGAACAAAGCAAAGGGAGCCATATTGCCCTGGGCCCTCAGTCCTTGGTCCTTCCTTTCTTCCTTTGTGAAAGAGGGATAAATTCCTGGTGATTGTGGAGGCAATGGACAGGAGAGGTCCTTGTAAGAATGGACACTCCAAGATTCCCAGGGGCCAAGTATAGTTTTATAGGTCAAGTGGAGGTCTATAGATAGCAAATCTCAGTGTCACGACCTTTACTGTCTTAAGTTTGGTGTTTCTTCATTACACCCTGTGTGCTTTCTAGGTTGATGGTTGTCTCAAAGCCAGGACCCGTGAAGCAATCCGCTCATTATGCTGTGCTAAGAGAATTCCAACTTCACTGCTGAAGACCCGGTTTTCTGTTTCTGTTCCAGGATTCATCCCTGTGTGTAGCCTCGGGGTGGCACAAGTAGGCAGGATGAACTTTGGAAAGGACGTCAGCACTTTGAAATACTTTACCATCTGTGGCTTACAAGAGGGCTACGAGCCATTTGCAGTTAACACAAATAGGGACATCACCATGTGGCTGAGCAAGCGGCTTCCTCAGTTCCTCCAGGTCCCCTCAAACCACGAACACATCGAGGTTTGCCTTTCCTTTCATAATCAGCCTTTTCTCAAAACTAGAGGGACATTATCTTATGAATGAGAACCTCTGTGTAGTGATTGTTACACCAGGAAAATGCATCAGATCCCAATACATAGTAATGGGATCTAAGCAAAGGCTTAACGGTTCCTCCAGTGCTTTATCCAGCAGCTGGGTCTTATGCAAAGACAGCGTTGGGATAGATCTGGATGTGCACAGCTGTGACATGAATGGTTCAGTCTGTCTTTAGAGTTAGGGCAGTACTTGATCATTATAGTTATCCTTAGAGAGCTACAGGGAATTGGTTGTGTGTTTACCTTGGGTACCACTATCTCTAGATCCCTAAGTTCCTCACACAAATGACAATATTCCCACAGAAGCTACACAAGTCATCCTATGCAATGAGAGAAGTCTCTAAATTATTTATAATATACAATGCAATGTCAGTGCCATACACATACTTGTATTATATTGATAAGGACAAGAAAGTGGCCATATTCAGCACAAATCTTTCATCAAATATTTTGCCTAGGTCTTCAGGCAAATCACAGACGTGAAACCTGTGGATACACAGGTCTGACTGTATACCCATAGCATGGTGCTCTAGTTTCATAATCTCCTACAAAACGCTACTTGGCGTGGATCATCTTCAATGTCTGTCTCCAGGAAATGAATTGGTTATTATTAAGACCAGGAGATGGACAATGTTGATTAGAATGGGAACTATGGTATCTAAGTTTTTGTTTCTTGTTGCCATGATAAAATTACAGAAACAACTTAGGGAAGGAAGGTTTTATTTTAGCTCACAGCTCTGGGTTTCAAATCCAGGTTTCAGTTCATCCCAGGAGGTAAGTTCCAGCAGTGAGAGTTTGAGAGTCGGTTTTATCACATCCGTAGTTAGGAAGAAAAGGCAGTGGTTGCATGCATGTATCTGCTCACCTTACTTTCTCCACCCTTAGATAAGACAAGATTCCTGGTCTAAGGCATAGTGCCACCCCCTGTAGGCAGGTCTTCCCACCTCAATTGACCCCGCAAAGATTACTCACGGATGTGCTCCCAGGCCAATAGAGTCTAGATAATTGCTTTTCCCAGGAGGTGACTGAACATTGTGTCAAGTTGACAGTCAAAACTAACTGGCTTCTTCATCTGTTAGGTGACCAGAATAGATGGTACCATAGACAGTTCTCCATGTCTGAAGGTCACTCAGAAGTCCTTTGGTTCTCAGAACAGCAACACAGACATCATGTTTTACCGCCTGAGTATGCCCATTGAGTGTGCTGAGGTCTTCTCAAAGTCCGTGGCTGGAGGGATCCCTGGCGCCGGCTTCTATGGGCCCAAGAATGATTTGGAGGACTTTGATGTGGATTCTGACTTTGAGGTTCTGATGAAGACAGCTCATGGTCATCTTGTGCCCGACCGCATGGACAAGGACAAAGAGACCCCCAAGCCAGAATTCAATAACCACAAAGATTATGCTCAGGAAAAGCCCTCACGCCTAAAGCAAAGGTGATTAGCAGAGACAGTGTGATGGCTTGTCAGGTGTGTGTGTGTGTGTGTGTGTGTGTGTGTGTGTGTGTGTGTGTACACTTGTGTGGAGATGCACTTACATTCGAGAGAAAGTGTGTGTTTATGTTTGCATGTGAATGTGTATGCACTTGCTTATGTGTATTTGTGTATGTGTGTGTGTGTGTGTGTGTGTGTTTGTGTGTATTTATGCATATATGTTTGTTTAGGCCAAAGGTGGTTATCCGGTTATGATTCTTCTCACTCTCTACATTATTATTGGATGCAAGCTTCCTCAGGGAAGCCGGAGCTTCCCAATTCTGCTAGAGTGGCTGTCCAGTGAGCTCCAGAAATCTCCCTGGCTCTGTCTCTCCAGTTCTGAGATTACAGGCAGACACTTCTGCACCTGGCTGTTTAAATGGATGCTGAAGACCTAACTCAGGTCCTCACGCTTGTGTGGAAAACAGTTTCTCTGTGTGCTAGGCTGGTGTGGAACCCATGCCAATCTTTCTGGTTTAGCCTTTCATATGCTGTCAATTTCAGGTGTGAACACCTGCGAATGCTCGATTACAGTATGCCCTTAAGTTACATGGCTCTCACATGGCCCAATCTGGAGTAGATAGAAGATTTTTAATATACTTCTTACTCTTCATTCATCCATCCATTCACAAAAGATTTTATAGAGGAACATAACACAACTCATGTTTTTCTAACTCATGAGCCCAAACTCGTGAGTTATCTCTGTTTTTATTCTTGGTTGAGAGTGTTCCCTCTAAATATCATCTTCCATGCTCAGATAGACAACTTACTGTGGCATCCCTTCCTGTCTTGATCAGTGTTTCTGAAGTGCAGTGTTATTGCCACTCTGGTCAGGCCACCTTTTGTTATAGGGGGCCATCTTAGGAATTAAATGGTGTTGAGTGAGTCTCCTCACATATACGTACTAGATGTCAGAGTGCTCCCTTCTCCATGTTGTAACAACCAGAGACATCTCCCAGTATTGTCAGGTGTTCTCCAGGAAGAAAGCTGCCCCATTGAAGACCGTTTGGTAATGGTCTCTGGAATGGGCAGAACACGTCATTGTTGCTGATTCCTCTTCTCACACATTGCAGATTCTTACTTAGAAGGACCAAGCCAGATTACAGCACAAGCCATTCTGCAAGACTCACTGAAGACGTCCTTGCTGATGACCGGGATGACTATGAATATCTGATGCAGACATCTACAGTATGTGTCCAAGCACTTAGTGCACTTCCCACCTCAGATACTATATGTTGATATATTGTCATGGGCAGTGCTCTTTTTCCTTTGTTTTTCTTTTTGGTAGGCACGGACTCCTATAGCCCAAGCTGGCTTTGAACTCCCTCTGTAGCTGATGGAACTCCTAATCCTCTTGCCTCTACTTCCTAGGTGCTAGGATTATAGGCATGTGCCATCACACCCAGGTTATAAGGTGCTGGGGGTGGGCGGAATCCAGGGCTTTCTGCATGATGGGCGAACACTCTACCAGCTGCCCCCCAGTCCTTGTTTTGTTCTGTGAGACAGTAACTATGTTGTCAAAACTGACCTTGAACTAATGATCCTTTTGCCACAACCTTTGTAGTGTAGGCACTATAGGCATGTGCCACATACTCAGCTGAATAGCATCTTAAAAAATAAATATTTGCTTACATTATCAGCATATTTGGAGGATGGATATTTTGAAACAAAACTTGTATTGTGATATCTGTTAAGAAATGAGAGCTATTTTAACTAGTTGTTCTTGCAGACAGGTATAACTAAGGCTTAGATGTCCTATTTCCTGGTGAAATTTGACATACAGTTTATTTAGTTCACTTTAACAAACTGTCTGAGAGTAGGCCATCTATTGTACTTTACAAGGGGTCCAACTTTTGTTTTCTGCCATTTAATTATTCAGAACTATGTATCTAGAATGCCAAGTGGTAAAAATGTTTGTATCTGTTGCAGAGTGGTTCTGTGTTTAAAGATTATTTGTTTTTATTTTATGTGTGTAAATGTTTGCTTGTTTGTCTATGTGTACATGATATGTATGCAGCAATATGGGATAGATGTACACCAGAAGGGAGGGGGCATTGAACCCCTTGGAACTGAGTTACAGGCAGTTATATTCTCCAATGAGAGTGCTATGGACTAAACCCAAGTCCTCTACAAGAGTAGCAAATGCTCTTAAGTGATGAGCTGTCTTTCAAGTTCCTGAGTACTTCTGTGTTTGAGTATGATATCCATGTGTTAGATCCATGCCTGTGACTTCAGATTTTAAAAAGTTACATGTAAGAAAAAAAAGAGAAACTCTACATTTGCAAAGAGGCCTGTGACTAAGGTGTCACTCTAATGTGCTTGCAGACATTTGAGAAAATTGAAAATTTAGATATCTATCTATCTATCTATCTATCTATCCATCCTTATATGTGTACATATGTTTTCCAATGTACATGTGCACACATATACCTAGAAGTGTAAAACCTCCCATTATTGTCATAGATAAGTTAATTTTTATTTGTGTGTGCATGAGAGAGGGGGGGGAGAGGGCTGTGTGTAGGGGGTTGTCTGTGGACATCAGGAGAGGGCATTAGAGCACTTGACGCTGCAGTGATGGACAGATGTAAGCCATCTAATATGGGTTCTTGGTCTTCTTGAAGAGCAGAAAATTCTCATGATCACTTAATCTTAATCCCTTTCGAATACTGTCCCCCTTTGCCTATACCATTCCCATTCAGCCAAGCGATCTTAAGTAAAGAAGTATACTCTTGGAGAATCCAAAGGCTCAGAGGACACCCACACTTTGTTTTGTCTTGCTTCACCCTGCCCACACTTGTTTCCTCTCTCTCCACAGTACTATTATTCAGTGAGGATCTTTCCTGGACAAGAACCAGCTAACGTCTGGGTGGGCTGGATTACATCTGACTTCCACCAGTATGACACAGGCTTCGATTTGGACAGAGTGCGCACAGTGACAGTCACCCTAGGAGATGAAAAAGGGAAAGTGCACGAGAGGTTGGTTCTTACAGACTTTTATGCAGAGTAAGGTTCTGAAAAAAAAAAGTATCAATAGGCCTAGATACTCTTGTCTCTTGGATTTTGTACTTGGAATATTTCCATCTGTAGGTTGATGTCATTAAGCCATTGATGTCAATGACCCTTTTTCTTATCCATACAAACCAGCAAGGAATCTAAACATATTAAGAGCAAAAAAAAAATCATATTGTAAGAATACAGCATCCTTTGGGGTAAGAATCATATGTTCTCCAGGTGGTACAACTAAGGACTTAGGTTGCCAATACTTGGCCCTTGTATTGTAGAGGAAAAATGGGTGAGTTGAGGTGGAGTGCCTGTGGTCTGATAGACCTTTGGGACTGGCTGTGCGGCGGGGAGGAGAGTCTGCAGACAGAGTGGGCTGGTAGCTTAGGGTTATACCAGGGGCGCACCTTTGACCTCCGACTGAGGACCAGTGGGTTCTTTCCTCAGCTTTGCCCTTGACTCGCTGTGTGGCCTTGGGTAAGTCAGTTACACCTTTCTGTACCATCCTTTCTCATTTGTAAAACGCCGAACTCAAACCAAACCTTCAAAAAAGCGAAGAAGGCCATCTTCCTTGCAGAATAAGACAAGAGAAGATCCTCCCATTCGCTTCTACCCCGTGCGCCCATGCGATCCTCTCTGATCTGCCCTGACAGGTCTCAGAGAGAGTCTTCCATAGTGTCGCTTTACTTCGTCAGCTGAGCCATCCTTTTTCGGTGATCTGGGAAATGCGCTGCCCCTCCCTCAGCACCGCAGACAGATGAGGGCTTTCCCGAAAGCCTTAAAGAGTGTTTGATATCAGCATGGGACCCCCACATGGCATGTGTTACATTTTCAAGGATAGCACTGATGTAAGGAAAACCCCGATTCGTGTAGAACGTTTTGACTACAGGTTATTAGCATTGGAAACAGAGGGTGAGGGAGAACCACTGAGTACTGGGTGCCTAGCGCAAAGAAATGCAACGTGCATTTTGGACAATCCGAAAAGGACCTTATTCCAGCCTTTTTGTTTTTGTCCCCCACCTCCTGCCTGCCTCCGGCCTTTCCTTGCTAGTCCTGTAATGTGTTGGCTGTAGAGTGAACACAGAGAATGGAATAGAACTTTCCAGTGAAGGTTCTGGTGAAGGTAGATCCAGCTGGAGTGTATCGTCAGCGTCACCTACTTAACTGTTCTTTGTGGCATCACCAGAAAGTGCCCACAGAGGCACATCATCTTGGTCAGATGTATCACTGCACACGTGGCTCGTATATAATTTGATTTTGATAGTGTTTAGGATGCATTTTCTCTTAGTCTCAGAACAAGTAGTGGTGCGTGGGGGTGAAAAATTCAAATCTGGGTGATTTTTCTATAGTTAAACTTTTTTGAACCTCAGGAAAAAAAAAAGGGTCCCGTTTGGTTTGAGTTTTTTTGGTTTTGTTTTCTTTTTTGTTTTGTTTTGTGTTTTTGCAGAGGAAGTACAGGTCAATTCTTATCTGGTGCCAAACTCATTGGCCTGTCTCCATTAGGTGTAAGATTTGGACACACGGCTGACCTGATGCAGACTGTCCCCCGCAGTCAATGAAGTACTGCTCGGAATCACAGACTCGGGCCCATTTTGCATCTCGCCCATTACAGCATGAGCTTGTTGCCTGCACAGCATAAATTAGGCTTAGTTTGCAAGACACACTCGCTTTCTGTCCTAGCTGTGCTTGGACACGGAGGATACAAACGTGGACTGTTCTTTCTCTTTCACTCAGCATCAAACGCAGCAACTGCTATATGGTGTGTGCGGGAGAGAGCATGAGCCCCGGGCAAGGCCGAAACAACAGCAATGGCTTGGAGATCGGCTGTGTGGTGGACGCTGCCAGTGGGCTGCTCACATTCATAGCCAACGGCAAGGAGCTAAGCACTTACTATCAGGTATGCATCAGAGGCGGCCTTACGCCTTTGCTTCTGCTAAAGGGAAATGCGTTTTCCTAAGGTGAGAAACTCAGAAATTAAGAGAGGAGGAAAACAGAAATGAGCTTGCGACATGTGCAAGTCTCTGTTGCTCATTTGCAGAACCACAAACCTTTCAGAGTTAACAGTATTTCCCTCCCAAGCTGTTATGAGTCCAGAGATAATTGAAAGGCTATTCACAAGATGGAAGGGAAAGTCTCCAGTCTGCTCTGTCACCTGCCCCTTGGTGGCTGTAGACAAAACGCTTTTATCTTCCTCTCCTCTCTTTACTAACAGTGACGCACTCACTTGTTATTTAAGGTGGAGCCAAGCACGAAGTTATTTCCTGCGGTTTTCGCGCAAGCTACAAGTCCCAATGTTTTCCAGTTTGAGTTGGGCAGAATAAAGGTAAGAGGGACCCTGTTTCAGATCTCCACTGTTGATATAATAAAACACTCTGACCAAGAGAAGATTGGAGAGGAAAGGATTCGTTTCAGTTTATATTTCCGGGTAAGAGTGCATCCCTGAGCAAAGTCAGGGGAGGAGCCATTGAGGAATTCAAATTATTGGCTTCCTCTTTGGCTCGTTCGGAAAGCTCTCTTATACAGGCCAAGAGCCTAGTGCTGATTATACCCACAATATGCTAGGCACTCCCACACCAGATAAGCCCATTGTGAAGACAATTATTCATTCATACACGTATGTAAGTACTCATTCATAAACACACACATACACATGAAAATAATTTATGAGTGCTTCGGCCGCATGTGTGTATGTGCAATACTTACATGTGCCTGATGTCCATGGAGAGGCCAGAAGTAGGCATGAGATCCTCCAGCACTGGAGTCATAGGTGTCGTGAGCTGCCATGTCAGTCCTGAGAACTAAAACTGTGACCCAAACTCAGGCACTCCTGGCTGCTGAGGTAACACTCCACCTGGAGTCTATGCCTTTAGCTGAGCTTTCCTTTCCCCGGGTGACTTTAGGCGGTGTCAAGATGAGAATGAAAACTAACCCAGACAGACTCCTTCATAGTATTGCATCTCTATAATTTCTATTTGTGCTTGGCACGCACTTCTAAACTGGATGCAGTATTTTATTATCACCAATGTACATTTTGTTTATTACTTTATTTATATTTAGATATAGCTAATCACCAATATAGATATTTTTTTAGGGGAAAGACAGCCACATTTGAAAAATTTAGGTTACTATGATAACATAATTCAGTTTGTTTTGAATATATCATTCCATAAAGCAAAGCTTATAGAGAAAAAAATAACCTCAATAAAGTAACCATCGATATGGTAACCCTTGAACTGTCAGTCCTTGAAACCACGCTGTCATGAGAGCGTGACCTGTGGGGTTCTCTGGGAACATGAATGGGAGAATAGCTAACCTACACTGGGTGGAGGAGGAGGATATGAGATTTGGGTTGATTACTGTTAATCATTGCTCACATGGTACATTTACAAGGAGCAGGTTCTCCTGGGAGAGGGAGAGAGAAAACAGAAGTTCGAAGAGCAAATTGATGGGAGTTAAGTGCGTGAACTCAAGGAGTTCTGCTGGGGCCTGGGTAGAGAGAGACAGGTTCGGATTGAGAGATACGTGGCACACACTATGGTGAAAAGTTGGCACACATTACGTCGAGGTGTTTACTGACATTTGAAGAGGGGCGTTTTGTCCTGGGATAGTACACGGATAGGAACGTGGAGATGAAGAAGAGCGGCACTGGTGGGTGCGTACCGGTGATCTGATACTGTCTACATGGGAGCTGTGATGAGGTCCTTGAGACCTGTGATGGAGAAGAACCGTAGGGTTCACATTGCTTCCTGGGAGAAGGTAATAAGGCTTGACAGCAGATTGGTTTAATAACATTGGTTAAGTGGATTTGGGCACTGGAAGCAAGGCTCAATACTTAAAAGTTCATTCCAGTTTGGGTGATTTGGGAATGTCCACACCACAGCTAGATGAGCTTGTGGAAACTGAGGAGAGAAATTGGACTTCATCTTGTGATTGTAAAGTTGGGGTCCCATGCACTTTTTAGGTGAATGTGGTAGATTGTTTTTCCGGGCTGAGTCAGTGACCTGCAACTTGCTTAGCATATTTGCTAGACAGCATAATGTTGTTCTCAGTATTTGTTTAGTGAAGGGGAGACAGTATAGATAAAAAAAATCTTACCACCCTATGCTCAATATTTTATTAATGAATATATATATACATATATATGTATATATATATACAGACACACACATATACACACATCTATAGTTGGAGATTCAGCTAGGGAAAGAGAGTGGGCAAGACAGGGAGACAGAGACAGAACGAAGCATGTGCTGTGCTGGAGATTAAGGATTTTAGTGATCCAGAGATTAGGTGGGATTTATCTTTGATAGTGGGGGGAAACGCTTATAGAAACTCCCTTTATAGAGGGAGAAGATGGGAGGCTGGAGAATCTGGTTGACTCAACTATGGAAGGGTTATCTGTGAGCAAGGCTGAGAATAAGCCACCAAGAACATTTGAGAAGAACCAAGGAGGCAGGTTACAGAGGCCACCACGGTGTGTGTGGAATCTGAGTGGCAACAGTCACAAATCAAAGACTATACAAAACTGTCAGTGCACCGTGAGCGGAGGGGAGCGTGTAGATGTGTTATTGAGGAGGACTTTTGTGAAGGGAGCAGAATTTTCGCTAAGTGGTAGGAGAAGCTGTCATGGGGAATTCAGAAGCAATGTGGCGTGGCAAGAAGAGGGTGGATGGAGGTCATTTCCCTTCCTTCTTCCTGATGCTTTGTGTGAGTTCTCAGGGAATGACTCCAGCAGCCTCCCAGTGAGGGTTCCTTTATGCTGTTTGACTTGCCCCACTGCAATCTGAGTGATCCTCACTGCTTTAAATCATGAGTCAGCTCTTAGCATCCCATTACTTAGAGCACTAAAGACTGTTTTCCCCAGTCTAAAACCTCCGTGATCTCTATTCTATTCCTGCTTTTCTTTATGTCTCCAACAAGATAAGTGGAAGCTGTAAGAGGCAAGGGCTTTGTTTGTTGTGTTATTAACATGCCCTCAGTATCTAAAACAGTGCCTGAGCTCTGTAGTAAATGTATCTATCCTTCGTAAGAGGGAATAGGTAATACCAGGAAAGAGAACTCCTGTAGGAAGCAGTCCGGGGCTCTCCAAAGGGAAGGAAAGGCTGAGGCTGTGGCAGAGGTGGCAAATGTGTTGTCATAGGCTCCTGTTGGAGGCAAGCAGTTAGGTTGTCAGGATCATACGTAAGTGGATACTTCTGAGCAAAGCAGAAGACCGTTCCTTCTGAAGCGAGAGGAATTCAGGCTGGCTAAAACAGCCCATTCCAGATTGGGAGAAAATAAATTGTGCTGGCTAAAGTCAAACTCTTGAATTTCATGAGAAACAGATGGGTTTATCCACTCTGGGATCTCTGTATATTGTAGGCTGGATAGAATGCGCTTAAGATGGGGGGAGGGGCGACAGTGGGAAGATGATGAAAGAGAGCTTAGTAGAATCTCCTGAAGTCAAAATGTCTGGAACTCAAAAGGCTTGCCAGTGTCCTCTGGGCCTAGCCCTGTGAAGCAACATGATGGATAGATACAGGCTTAGACTTGGTCATACTTGCATGGCACTCATGGGGAAGACACACCCCTAACTGTTTCCCCTGCCCCAAATTTCAGCTGTTTTCTTGACACATTTTTCTCCATCTGTCCTTGCAGGAAATTTTAAACCAATTTTCTCTAATTTCTGTCTGCACAATCTAAACTCACAGTGCATTTTATTTATCCCAGCTCTTTCCAATGCAGAATATAAGTCAGTGTATTAGCAGCCCCAAGTGACGTGAACAAATGACACCTCTCTCTCTCTCTCTCTCTCTCTCTCTCTCTCTCTCTCTCTCTGCCTCTCCATGCTCCAGAATGTGATGCCTCTCTCAGCGGGATTGTTTAAGAGTGAGCACAAAAACCCCGTGCCCCAGTGTCCTCCACGTCTGCACGTGCAGTTCCTGTCACATGTCCTGTGGAGCCGGATGCCCAACCAGTTCCTCAAGGTGGATGTCTCTCGAATCAGTGAACGCCAAGGCTGGCTGGTGCAGTGTCTGGATCCTCTGCAGTTCATGTCCCTCCACATCCCCGAGGAGAACAGGTGAGCCCTGGGCACTTTTTACTGTTGGATGTGGTGTTTGGAATTAGAGTCTCCACGAGGGGTGGATTGGGTGTCTCAGAAGAGTGGTCTGGTACAGGAGCCATGTGCAAAAAGCCTGGCATGGTGGCCTATGTTTGTAATCCCAGCGCTAAAAGAGTAGAGATGAGAAACATATCTTTGGGGTTTCCCGGGCAGCCAGCCTAGCCCCCACCCCAAAAGTGAATGTCTCATGAGGAATGATGCCCAAGGCTGGCCTTTGAACTCTACACATGTACACACACACTGCACTTCACCCTACACACACACACACACACACACACACACACACACACACACACACACTGGCCTGTGTAGCTCATGCTTAAGTGTATCTTTCAACCACTTTGCTATTATTTGAGACTTGCAAAAGCAGTGCCATCCAGAACTGGGAGAGCTTTGGGGGATGAGATGCTAGGAGCAAAATTAGAAAATTCTTCATTTTAACCATGTGAAAAACCAAATCTAAGAAGCTTAAAAAGCAAAAGCGTGAAGACCACGAGAGCACTTCAGGGTTCCAGGCAGCAATGACACTCAGAGCTCAGAGGAAGGCTGCTTTCTGGTTCCCAATCTTTCCCTGTGGCTACCCTTCAAATCACAGAGGTTTCACTTCAGCTGTCTGTTGTGAGCTAGGAGTTAAGGTTCTTAGGCTGTGCACCAAGGTAAGGTATCCAGATAACCTGGAAACTCTAGGTCATAAACTAAGAGCGAACTTGGCTTGAAGGCGGAAGTAAGACTCACTACTTTCCCTCTTAGGTTTGTGGTCTAAAAGCTAGGCTGGATTTTAGACTTTTGTTAAAGTTTGGTGAGAGAAAGAGAGTGATCTGTCCAAGACCCTTTATAGGGTGCCTATGATTCAGTCAGCCGTGCTCCTGAGTGTACGTAGGCAACACTAGTTGGAGTCAGTAGGATATAGACTTAAAGACATACATCTCATACGTACTATAAGGAAAAAGTGGACATGAACTTGAGAAGGGGATGGTGTGTGTGTGTGTGTGTGTGTGTGTGTGTGTGTGTGTGTGTGTGTATGTGTGTGTGTGGTGTTGTAACTCCAAAGGAGTTTGGGGAAGTGATAGATACTATGAAAGTTGATTGGACTCTTGTATCAAAGCATCTTGATGTGTTTATTTATTATTATTGGATCTGTATAATATAATATATATATATATATATATATATATATATATATATATAGTCTGTATGTATATACACACATTCCATAGATGTTTAGATTGATTTAGTTCTTTTTTTTTCTGTGTGAGGTAATTTTTATCAGAATTTTGCAACTGATAATGTTTTTTTTAAAAAAGAAAGAAGAAAACACCAGAGAAGAATTCCTTCTGTGCGGGAAAGATTCCCCTTTCTACTGGTAGAAAACTTTATACACACTAGGATATTTTGTGATACTAAGAAACAAGGTGTTTTATCACTAATATTGTCTGTGATGAATGCATTATGTAAAAAAGTAATTTAAACTTCCACTAGAGTTCTAGCATGATTTGATATTTTTCCTAAATGTGAGGACCACAGCTGCATTGACAAAAAAAGAATTGGAATTAGGTTCCCAAGAAGGCAAGAGGGCTCCACAGCAAGGAAAGATGGCTTCTCAAGTGACAACATCACCCTCTATATTGACCTTAGTGACCAGTCATGACCTGGTCTGTGCCAGGCTCCCCTGCAGCCACAGGGAAATCTGATAAGACCTGCTTTCCTGAGGGAAAGAGTCTCCAATGGCATAAGACCATTGAAAGTTGGGGATCATAGTAGGTATATGCCAGCATTTTGTACTTTTCTGAATGCACATTATAATTGTTATTTAATTTTAAGATCTGGCCAGCCTGGTACTTGCCTTGTAGACCTAAATGCCTTCAATGTCAAAGAGATCTGCCTACCTCTGCCTCCTAGGTGCTAGTGTTGAAGGCATGAACCACCCTGTCCACCATTCCTTTCCTTTTTCTTTTTTACTTATATGTGTGTAAGCCATGGGTGTTCAGGCTCCTGTGGAAGCCATACAGGGCCATTGGATTCCTTGGAGTTGGAGTTTTTAGTAGTTTTGGATCACCTGTCGTGGGTCCAGGAAGAGCAGCGAGTGGTCTTAACTCCTGAGCCGTCTCCAGCCTTGCAACTATTGTTTATTTTCTTCTATGGGGAGGGGTGTGGCTTTGTCTCTCCAACTGGAAAGGGAGCTCTTCAATGACTGCAAGCTTGCTTGTGCTCCTTGCACTGTCTGTACACAGTGCTTAATGTGTTCTCCAGAGCAATGTCTGATGAATAAATGAATATTATTGAGGTATGGAGTAGTGCTCCCTCGGAAGCTATTAAAGGTATGAGTTAAATTTGTCAGATGTTGGCATACCAGCAAACAACCTAGAGAAATCAGTAGCTCTCAAGTGAGCATTTGTTTCCGGCTCAAATTCTTTGGGTCATGGGTCCTCTATTGCTCTTCCAGGCTGACTATTGAGGAAGAAAACAGTGGAGGAAGGCCTTTCTGGATGAGCGGGTCCTTCTTTTCTTGAAGGTTATACCATGGTTCTGCTTCTAATGCCAGTGTCTCCTGTGTACTATCTATAGGTTTTAGACTCAGTATTGATGCATGGACATATCCAAGGAACCATGTGAATTAGCAGAAATGACATGTTAGGTATTGCCTGGCCGTGTGGTTTAAGGGAAACAGAGTGAGCTGACCTATGGGCCCAGGCTGACATAGATGAGGTCACCGCTATCAGAGATGCTACTTACAGCAGTGGAGGGCGGGATCTGAGAGCCTAGTCATAGTGAAGAGACTATGGGACTGTGGAGTGCTCATCCCCCAGACGAGACATCTTTATTACACCTCCACCAAGGCTCAGGGAACCCTGTGGAAGAATTGTAAGATCCCAAGATCAGGGCAGATTGGAGCAAAGCACAGCCTTCTGCATAGGACGGAATCCCTGCTCTTACAAATTCCCAGCAGCTGCTGAAGCCATCTACATATGACCCGCATGAGACCAGGCCAATCAACATTTTAGGATGGACTGGAAGGGCCTCACAAAGCCCCAAATGCAGTTAATGGCAGTTGATGGCTTCTGGGAAAAGGAAAGTCAGTTTTAATTTGTTTAAGGGTGTGTGGTCCCTAGTAGGCCTATTGTACTCCAGTGGATGCCCTCATACCCATGAGTATACAAAATTATCAAGGAATTAATAATGATAATAATAATAGTAGTAATAATAGAGTTCAGGAAATTACCCTTTTATTTTGCTAAGAGGAAGATGTCATTTGCATTTTTTGTTTCATGTACCTTGTAGGATCATAGGTAGTCCTGGTCTGTGATGTGGGGGTCTATGCAGGATGCTGGCAGATAGTTTACATTAGAGGATGAGAGCTCCATTCACTCATTTCTGCCCTGATGGGGTCATAGTGCAGAGACAGTGGCACTATGGCCCCAGGAAATGCCTTCTTTCTCAGATCATGTTAGCTTGTTGTAAAAGGAAAGGCAGGATTTCCCTCCCAAGAATTCTCAGGCTTTGAAATTGGGGATTCCCAGGCTTGGGCTGAAACCCTGTATCTAAAAGGATACTTACAGCCTTACTACAGGGAGGTGTAGTTCTAGACAAACGCAGGATTGACAAGTTCAGCTGAAATCCTCCCAAGTAAGAAAACATGTGAGCCAACTAGAAGTGATTTACAAATACCGTGAAGCCGCTAAATGTCAGAAAATCAAAAGATGTCAGTGCCTGCTCCCTGAACCCTCTTCTCCTCCCTCCCACAGATCTGTTGATATCTTAGAGCTGACCGAGCAGGAGGAGTTGTTGCAGTTTCACTACCACACCCTCCGCCTCTACTCTGCAGTCTGTGCCCTTGGGAATCACCGGGTGGCGCATGCACTGTGCAGCCACGTGGACGAACCTCAGCTGCTCTATGCCATTGAGAACAAGTACATGCCTGGCTTGCTGCGAGCCGGGTACTATGACCTGCTGATTGACATCCACCTCAGCTCCTACGCCACCGCCAGGCTCATGATGAACAATGAGTTCATCGTCCCGATGACAGAGGAGACAAAGAGCATCACCCTCTTCCCTGATGAGAACAAGAAACATGGCCTCCCGGGCATAGGCCTCAGCACCTCTCTCCGCCCTCGGATGTGCTTTTCCTCCCCTAGTTTCGTGAGCATTAGCAACGAATGCTATCAGTATAGTCCCGAGTTCCCACTGGACATCCTCAAGGCCAAGACCATCCAGATGCTCACAGAAGCGGTGAAGGAGGGCAGCCTCCACGCGCGGGATCCCGTGGGCGGGACCACCGAGTTCCTCTTTGTGCCTCTCATCAAGCTCTTCTACACCCTGCTCATCATGGGCATCTTTCACAATGAGGATTTGAAACACATCCTGCAGTTGATTGAGCCTAGTGTGTTTAAGGAAGCTGCCACTCCAGAGGAGGAAGGAGGTGCCCCAGAGAAGGAGATTAGTATAGACGACTCTAAACTGGAAGTCAAAGAGGAAGCCAAAGCAGGCAAAAGGCCTAAGGAAGGCTTACTCCAGATGAAACTCCCGGAGCCTGTTAAACTACAGGTAACTGCGGCAAAAAAAATGGAGGGACTTTCAGAATTGCTAAGTGTTAAAGTAGTAAAACCCACCCGGTTTCCTTTCTCTCTTGCACTGCTCTCTATAAACCTGTTTTCTACTCTTTACCTTCACAATTCACTACCCATTCACTTGTGTGTCTCCCCATGTTTCTTCATAAGCATTTCACCCACGTGATAGTTGTGTGAATTTGAGGCACAAATGTCTCCTTTCCTCCTCACCTCCCCTGTTGTCCATGTTAGAACATGCACATACCCCTCTGCTTAGAAAGCAAGAGTGTCCTTTTCCTGCATGTATGTAAGGAGTCTGGACATTGCCTGGCTTTGTGTTTGCCAAGGTTTATTAGAGTTTGCTTAATCCATGCCTCTTCAATACTTTAGTTTGACATTTGAGTCATTGGCAATAGTTCATTGGTATTGGTCCATTTGCATTAATTCATTGGTATTAGTTCATTGGTATTGGTTCATTTGCATTAGTTCATTGATATTAGTTCATTGGTTCTAGTTCAGTTGGCATTAGTTTATTGGTTTTAGTTCTTTGGTTCTAGTTCAGTTGGCATTAGTTTATTGGTTTTAGTTCTTTGGTTCTAGTTCAGTTGGCATTAGTTTATTGGTTTTAGTTCATTGGTATTAGTTCTTTGGTATTACTAGTTTTGCTCATCAACTCAGTCAGCATCAATGGAAGTCACATTCCGGACCATGTGCTTGGTGTAGAGAGAAGGAAACAGGTATGAATTCTGCCTTCCAGAAGTGCACAGTCTCTAGGGAAATTTGTACCTGCCGATTGAATTTCTTTTTGATGTCATTGTCAAAATTCATCTGGTTGTCTGAAGTATAAGATGAATCGCTAGGAGAAAGATCTTTTGGAATTCTGTCAGAAAGAGAAGGAAGGGTCTTTGTAGGTGGCGATTTTTCAGCTGAGGTCAGGTAGAGAAGCAGAGATTCCATAGGGGTAACCAGAGGGATTGGGTAGAGGGACCCAGGAGCTTTGTACACAGAGCAGGCAGCACAGCAAAGGGCCTGAGGCTGGAGAGGCCAGGTGGTGGCTCCAAGGAAAGCAGAGGTGAATGTAGCAGCCCAGAGTCTGTTTCTTCAGAAAGCAGTCAGACTTGTTCAGACCCGAGGGCATAGTAGCCTCATAGTGCCCTGTACTTTGACAATAGACTTGGAGGAGAAAGATGAGATTGAGCGTTGAAATGATCATACCAATTGACATGTGGGATTTTTATTTTTAAGGTTTTCTTTTTGCTACAAAAGGGTGTTAAGTATAGTAGTGGTTTTTCTAAATTAGACTCATTCTTTTATAGGCAACTTACTTTCTAAAAATATTTAATTTTGTTTACATGTATGAATATGTGTGTGTGGGGTATAGACATATGAGAGCAGGTACCTACAGAAGCTGTACTAGAGCGTCAGATCCCCCAGGAGCTTGAGTTAGGAAGTTGTCATCCACCTGACACAGGGCTGAGAACTCAGCTCAAAGCCTCTGGAAAGAGCAACAGGCTCTCTTAGCTCAGCCGTCTCTTCAGCCCCCGAGTTTTTGTGCGTTTGTTTCGTTTTGTTTTGTTTTCTTGTGTTGCTTGGAATTACACCCTTGGCTAATACTTCAGGGTAAGCATTCTACCACAAAGCCACATCTCCAGACACGTTCATCAACAAACATTTCTCAACAAATACTCTACCCATTAAAATTTGCTTGGTTTTCTATGAGAAATCACCTAGCTAGCTGCTTAAGCAGTGAACTTTCACCTCATAATCAGCTTATATATGACCACTATATTCTATTCTGGCCCTAGATCAGGGATTCAGTGGTGTCTTTCTGTTCAGCAGTGTTTACTCTATGCTTTTTCTCCTAAAGGTACATTACCATGTCCTTCCTCTAACAATTGAGTTATAACCCAATTAAAAGTGTTTTGAAGGAAAGGTCTTCTACTTTCCAACCGATGGTGAAAACTCTCCCAGAAGACCCCTTTGTAAACTCTTCCTTGTTTATCCATTGGCTGCTCTGCCTGTGGTACTGAAGAGGACTTCTGATGGTTACCTCACTCCAGGGGCATGCATCTACTCTGCTGGCTTGTACATGTTAGTTTCACTCAGAATTACTAAACACGCTTCTGCTGGTGAAGTACTAGGATTCTGTGTTTTAGAGAGACTAGGAAACAGAATATTTAACACTGGTTATGACTTGATAAACATTAAATATTAATGCTATGTCTTTTAAATGATCTTCTCAGATGTGCCTCTTGCTTCAGTACCTCTGTGACTGCCAGGTTCGGCACCGGATAGAAGCCATTGTAGCCTTTTCAGATGACTTTGTAGCCAAACTCCAAGACAATCAGCGGTTCAGGTATAATGAAGTCATGCAAGCCTTAAACATGTCTGCTGCACTCACTGCCAGGAAAACCAAGGAGTTCCGGTCACCACCACAGGAGCAGGTACCAGAGTGTAATTGAAGAGCTTCTTTCTCATTTTGGAGTTTTGGAGCAGTCAGGATCTGTGCATTACAAAAAAATCTCATGATAAGTTACGAGTGGCCTTTCCTTTCTGCTCTGTTGAAATTAGCTATATTCATTTGATCAACAGTCTCAGTTTCAATTTACCTGGTCGAAGCAAACTATTACTAATCATTTAGTGAGATATGGTTATACTATCTGATAAGTAACTAATCACTAAAAGGCATCAGGTCAACTAGAGTTGGTTCAAGGAAGTCAGGATGGCACAACTTGAGGTTCCACAAATAGTGATTATACTCAACCACAGACGGGTCAACTTGTACTGGCCCAGGTCACTTCAAATAATAGAAACCCTCCACTGAAGGAGCAGACACAAGGTTCTTTCACTTTGACACCTTGTAGAAGAAAGGGTCCGTAGCCCCAGGGCCCTTTCTTTAGGTCTCCCATTGGTTAGTGTCAGAGAAAGCTCTCTAACATGGGAGTTTGAGTAAGAACCAGAGTTCATTGCATCACACTGAAAATGTTCATATTTGAGTTAAAAAATCTCTCTTTTGACCCACAGCCAGGAGAAGGTTAAGTGAAAAAAGAAACCTACTCTGAGACTGCAGCTCTTCCTATCATGACAAAACTGTACTCACTAACCTTCTCTAGTAGAAAAATAAGATCTTAGCAAAGAAGAAAGGGCCCAAGAAGAACCCAGGGCATTTTAGATTAAAAAAATACAATAGCTAGGAAGAGAAGTGGCCCAGAGAACAGAATGGAGACAGCAGAGGTGGCATTTTAACTTGGAAGAGAGCAGCGCAAAAGAATCCTTGGAGGAAAAGAGAGAAAAGAGACAGCAAAGAGAGACAAGCATCTCAGCGTGATATTGAGCTGCAAAAGAGGAGCAATAGGCAAACCGAAAAAAAAGGTCACTGAACAAAAAATGTCTTAAAATATCAAATTCTCTAAAGCGGTGGCTTGAGCTCAGCCTTCCTAAAGCTGCAGCCCTCGAATACAGTTCCTCATGTTGTGGTGACTCCCAACCATACAATCATGTCATGTCTACTTCATAACTAAGTTTGTTACTGTTATGAATTGTAATGTAAATATCTGATAGGCAGGATATATGGTATGTGACCCCCAAGGAGGGGTCATTTGACCCACAAAGGGGATGTGACCCACAGGTTGAGAACTCTTCCTCTAAAGGATATGAAACTAGAGATTCAAGAAGCTAGTGCAGCCCAAAGGATTTCACACCAATGAATATTATAGCTGAATTTCTGAAAAAATACAGCCAAGAAACAAGTTTGGAAAGAAATGAAGTCTTACAGGCAGAGGGAAGATAAGTCTGAATAACGGTAGGTTGTTTTCAGAGAAGATGGGGCCAGCATGAGGTGGAAGATGTGTCTCTACCACAGAAAGAAAACCTGTCAGCACAGAGTTCTACATGCTGTGCAAAAGACCTTTCAAGAGGAAGTGAGCATTGAGACACTTAAAGATAAGAGGCTTGAGGCATGATATGGAGGTTATGTCTGCCTCCTCCTCTTCAGGAAGACTCAAGTTTGGTTCAAAGCTTCCACATGTAGTGGCTCGCAACCACTTGTAACTCTAGCTCCAGTGGATATGACAACCTTTTCTGATCTCTACGGCATCTGCACACCACACCACACACACACACACACACACACACACACACACACACACACACTTAAATACAATAAAATGTAAAGAAGCTAGGGAATCTTGGATATGCTATTTAAAAAAAAAAGCTAAAGACGATTTTTTTTTAATCAGAAGAAAAGAAAAGTGACAGAAGAGAATAGAGAAAGAAAAATGAAAACAAACCAAAACCAAACACTGGAAAGTGTTAGGCTTACACACCTTTTCTTACCTCAGCTTTATCCAAATATTGTTTGGGGGTTAAGTAGACGTTATACAACTATCTTTTGCTGTCTAACTGAGTGTGTAGAGAATTTAAGATCACTATATTGTAAATGGAGATTAAAGGGACACGGGTAGAGATAAGACTTTAGAATTCTTCCCAACTGGAGAAATGCTGGCACCAGCAGCCAAATTATACATGTTTGATCTCTCTGTATTATGTCTCCTAAGAGCATATGAATCTGTTATTATCTCAAATCTGTAATAAAAGGACATTATAAACTATAAACATTTTCAAAAGAAAAATATAGGAGGACATCAAAGCCCTCTTATCTTAGTTTGTGAATTTAATATTATTGGTACTAAAACTTAAGCAGATGGGAGAGAGAGTCCCGAGTTTGAATAAAACATGAATATCAACATCAGCTTAGCTATTGTGTAGCTTTTCTATTGTGTTTAGAACTTTTCTTCTCTTTGAATTGGTAACCTTCTCAAAAGCCTTCTTTGAAATATGCAGAATGTGCCAGTGTTAGAAAATAACGGTTATGAGGAGCATAATAAATTGTGCAGAATACAATCAAATATTTCAAAATGATTTTATGTGTGTGAGTGTATGTGTGTGTGTGTGTATGTGTGTGTGTGTGTAGAAGTTTATGCTTTGTGTATATAGGTGTGTATGTAACACCTTGAAGCCAGAAGAAGGTGTCAGATCTCCTGGAGGAAAGTGACAAGAAGTTATAAGTTACCTGATAGGGACACTCAGAACTAAACTGGTGTCCTTTGTAAGGACAGAAAGCATTCCTACCTATCTAGCCCCTAAAAACACCTGTACTTAAGCTATAAAATGTATGTGAGTCTGACATTAATGGACTCATTAATAGAAGAGGATTCTACACATTTACAACTATTCTCCATCTCCCAATACCCAGGAGAAATTGACATATTTTGCGATGCTAGTTGGACTGAACGATAGACAATGGCTTTCACTTATCAAGGGGAGTAATCTCTGCACATGAGAAATGCGATTTGGAAGGCTCCTGCATTCAGATTCACCATTCTTCCCTCTCTTGTTGGTCCTCTCTTGTTGTTTTCCTCTTCCAGATCAATATGCTTCTCAATTTTAAGGATGATAAAAGTGAATGCCCCTGCCCTGAAGAAATCCGAGACCAACTCCTAGATTTCCATGAGGACCTGATGACTCACTGTGGTAAACTTTTTGTTCTGATGATCTCTGTTGCTGTGCCAAATAATACCATGACCAACAGCAATTTAGGAGAGGAAAATATGTATTTGGCTTTATCTTATGGTTCTAGGTCATAGTCCATCACTGAGGGAAATTAGGGCCAGAATCCAAGCAAGAACCTAAAGAAATTGTGTAGGAAATGCTGCTTGTTGACTTATTCGGGTCTATGATTAGCTAGCTCTCCAGCACATCCCAGCACTACCTTCATAGGGAATGGTAACGCCCATAGTGGGCTTATACTTCTATATCAATTGACAATCAAGACTGTCAAGGCATGCCCACCAACTAACCTGCTAAGGAAATTAGTTGAATAACAATAATCAAACAAACAGAGGCTTGTGTTTCCTTATGACATGATGTAATAAAAGTTTGAGTTTCGGGGGCTGGAGAGATGGCTCAGTGGTTAAGAGCACCAACTGCTCTTCCAGAGGTCCTGAGTTCAATTCCCAGCAACCACATGGTGGCTCACAACCATCTGTAAAGAGATCCGATGCCCTCTTCTGGTGTATCTGAAAACAGCTACAGTGTACTTATATATAATAAATGAATAAATCTTTTTAAAAAAAGTTTGAGTTTCAATGGCAGAAAATTAATTTGTAATTTTTCCAGTGATGTAGATAAACAGATATAAGTAAAGAACTAACTACATACACATATACATATGCATATGCATATTATATGAATGACAGATATGGCACCAGTCAGCTTATGCTTATCTTTTTCTGGAAGAGATTAAGAATATCACACTGTACATTAATTTTATGAATGAAAGCCTGTTTGCCTATATATTAGGCTGTCTATATAACATCAATAAAATTTACCCCAAACAGCAGAATTATTGCTGTAGGTACAAAATATTCCCTGGCTTAGGGCATCTTGTTATGCCTTTTCTCTCTAGCTCTCAGTGAAAACACTGAGATACTTAGCAGAGAGGGGAATAGAAGTACTAGGAATTTTAGACAGCTAGGATAAGGTTCAGGCAAACAGTATTCAAAGTCTTTGATGCGGCAAAGGTCAGGCAAAGGGTAGAATTGATTTTGTCTCCTCATGGTGCCTTTTTGTTCTTCATTCAATATGAGTGTGCCCCGATTGTTAATGGTCCTGGGATAACAAGAACTGGGGGGGAAAGGAAGGAGGGGGAGGAGAGATGCTGAGAAGTGAAGCATTTTGGAGTGCTCTGGAGAGAGATAGCCCGGTGTATGAGGCCTCACTGGAAGCTGATGACAGAAAAGCCGGAGAGCCTGAGGTTAGCTCCCAACTCTTGTACTGTTTTAAAGGGCTTCCCCTTTCTGCTCCCCCTGCTGTTAATGCCAGGAATTGAACTGGATGAAGATGGATCTCTAGACGGAAGCAATGACTTAACAATCAGAGGACGTCTGCTGTCCCTGGTAGAAAAGGTGACCTACCTGAAGAAAAAGCAAGCTGAAAAACCAGTCGCAAGTGACTCCAGAAAGTCCTGTAAGCATCTGAAAGGGTCCTGGTCTAGTGCTCAGAGATATTTATTCATCCTCAGAATGAACACCCATTCAGTAGGAGGCCCCAACTTTCAAGGATCAGCTTCTTAAGTCAATCGCTATAGAACCCAGAAGTAGATGGTTGCCTCAGCTGTACTCATAGGACCAGTTTGGGAGGTAACTGCATTGTGGAGGGCATGGGCTCCCTGCAGATCTAACATTTTAGGTGTTTGGTCACAGACTACCAAGAGGAAGCATACTTGCAGTGCAAGCACGAAGATCAGATTTTGTATACCTAGCATCCATGCAAAAAAGCAGCAGTATACACCTATCACCCCATTGCTTAGGAGGTAAAAACAGGGTATCCTTGGGACTTGGCTTTCTAGCTAGTCTATCTGAAGTATTTAGCTTAAAGCTGTTGAGAGACCCCCAACTCAAAAGACAAAGGAGAGAACTCCCCAGGATGACATCAACATAAGTCTTTGGCCCCAACCATACTTATATTCATGTATATACATGTAGACAAATGTAAACAAATATGTATACACAGAGAAATAAAGAGAACAACTTAGCCTTCATAGGTAAATAATGTACACAATTTTTAAATACTTATATAAAGTTAAGCCATTCCTTTTGACACTATACACACACACACACACACACACACACACACATATAGTATACATATGTATATATGTAACTATGGCTCTATTTGGTTGTGAAGCCTTTTCTAAGCTTCAGAGACCACCTCTAAACAATTACTATCACCTCTAGTTAACTGTTTACTGTTTGATCAAGAAAATGGCTGCTGGTCCTTGGAACCACATAAGTCAGCCCTATTGAACTCTGAGTTCTTCAAAAGTATACTTTAATTCTGAAGGGGTCATGAACCAAATCTATTTGTATCACATTCTTATCACTGCATTTCGATTATCCTACCAATTTTAAGATACAGTACTGGTTTCATAAAGGTTCTTTCTAGAAAAAAGTAAAAAAGACTATTCATAAAATTATCATTTAGAGACACAACAAGATTAGAGGTAGGCTATCTTCAGCCAGTGTTCTCAGTTCCTAACCATGCATATTTGCTAATGTGTCTATGGCTTTTGCCTATTATCATGACAATGAGATTTTGAGACGTGGGGATATATTGACATTTGTTTACACTGTTTCTGTTTGGATGCATTTAGTAGGTTTTTTTTCCATAAATGATATGCAGGTACAACATAGATAGCTTCATTTGAGAGCATGCTGATATATTAATGAGAGAAAGTAAGCCTTACACTAGCCACTTGTACCCTAACTAATTTACATGTCTCTATTTTACTTAAAGTCATTTGGAAATTTCTATTTAAAAGAGACTGTGTTGCATACTATGCCAAGATAGCCTTGTTTGCCTGATATGATTTTTTTTTCAGTTTAGTTAAAACTGAACAATCAAACCCTTTTAGAGGTATTTTAAGTGACAGTTTAGATCCAAATTTAAGTAAAACCATATTGATGTAATAATCTATGCTGCAGACAACTTAATCAAGGAGCTCGCTGGGTATCCAAGCACAACCTTGAGTTTCCCACAAAGGACCTCTAGAGCTGGTGTGGTATCATACCTTCTGGGAGGAAAGTCAGAGGAAAAACTTCATGAAAGTAAAAGTTTTGGTTCCTTGTGCTGTTTGACAGATTTGTGGGCTCTCAACAGTAGTTCTCATTTTTTCTGCTGTTCTGACAAAAATACTTGGGAAAAAGCTAAGGAAAGTTATAGTTGACCTAACAATTTTCATGGGGTAAAGTCCATCATGGTGAGGAAGCTTGGAAAAGGATCATGAGGCTATCTGACACATTTCATTGATCACAGGAAGCAGGACCAGGTTATAAAAACCTCAAAACACACCCCCCTGTGACATACTTCCTCTAACAAGGCTCTACCCCTTGACGAGTCCATAACCTTCCCAAAAGTGCACCACCCACTGGAAACCAAGTATTCAAATACATGAACCTATGAAGAACATTTCTCATTCAAATCATTACAGCCTGTAATTCTGAAATAACTCATCTTAATTATAAAAATATTATCTAGTCAGAAGTGCTTGTATTTTATCCTTAATAAATTACCTATGGTCTCTCTGTAAAGAATAATAATATTTAAATAACACTTATCAAGACTATTTCAAGCGTTCTTAAAGTGTCGTAACTATTGTGATGCTAATTCGAAGCTCTGAGGTTCTGCAGTTAAAATGTCTAATGTGTATTCTCTAACTACTTGACACAAACCTGCCATGCAGCCAGCCTCCAGCAACTCATTTCTGAGACTATGGTGCGGTGGGCTCAAGAGTCTGTCATCGAGGACCCTGAGCTGGTGAGGGCTATGTTTGTGCTGCTGCACCGGCAGTATGATGGCATTGGGGGTCTCGTTCGAGCACTGCCAAAGACCTACACTATCAACGGCGTCTCTGTGGAGGACACCATCAATCTGCTTGCATCACTTGGTCAGATCCGATCCCTGCTGAGTGTGAGGATGGGCAAAGAAGAAGAGAAGCTGATGATCCGAGGATTAGGGTAAATATGTAGCTGTAGCTGTCTTCCTCTTGTGCATTTCTTCTCAAGTTCGTAATGCCAGGTCACCGATACCGTAACTTTGACTAGATTATGGGATGACATCAAGTATTTTTTCCTAGAGATTAAGCTTTTAAACCAAATCAGAAAATTGCTCACTGTGTCACAGGCAACCTAGTGGAGGGGACTTATCCCTGATGAAAACTGGTTCTTGATTCCCCAGCAGTCACTTACTTCATAGAGCTTCTCAGTTAGGGTTCTGGCCTTGTGAGCTTTCTCCTGCACTGGATGTAGTCTTAGGCAGGTCTTATACAGGCAATCGTGGCTTTTGAGAGTCCCTGTGGTATCCAGAAGACATTTTGCACAGAATGGACTGACATGTACCTTTTCACATTGAACAATACATTAAAAAAGTGACAAAAGATGCTGATATAGTGTTGGCACACAGCAGCTAGGCTATTTTTCAGCCCCTCAATAATGCCCAGTTATATAAAAAAACACATTAAATCTGTGACACTGGCAGATGACCATTTAGCACAGGAGGTAAATAAGAAAGCTGTCTCCATCCATTGGATTCTGGGAAAAGGAGGAGAGGGGGAACCAAGTTCTGAGGATTCAACATCATGAGTTTATATTTCATGAACGTTAGGGGTTAACATTGATGCCTCATCTTGAGGAGTGTGAGTGAAGCCATCATGTTTTCTCCCAGTGATCACAGAAAGGTATTCTAAAGTCAGGGTTCTAATTTAAGAAATCAAAATGGTAATATCACCACTACCACCACCACCATCATCAAAATGTAGATTATATGTGGTTCAAGAGAAAAATGTAGAAAAACTGTAGAGATCTGGAATGTACAGCGGTAGAAGATTCTTAGAAAATTATAATTAGGGCCAGGCATGGAAACATACCTTTAATTCTAGCACTTGCGAGGGAGAGGCAGGTGATATCTGTCAATTTGTGGCCAGCCTGGTCTACATAATGAGACATCATCTCAAACAAAAACAAATAGAACATAATTAGATAAATGTCAGAAAGGTCGAGTATTCCAAGTATTCTGGGGTCTTTTATCAGCATCTAAAGTGTACACCCACACACATAACACATACACATAATGAAGAGAAAAAGACTTTTTTCTCTTGTATAAAACTGAAACACAGTCCAGAGGACTTAAGCGAATCATTACTGATGGCATCGTTATCACTGATATATGTTGTCATCTCGCAGAACAATACTGTGTACTGCTCATGAGCCTAGTAATATTTAAATTTATAAAAATAGACTGGAAGATTGTATTTCACATTCACCATGATGGGTACATGTTGAAAATATACGAGTGCTAATTGTGATATGTTAAAAAGCAGAAAAATCTATGCCAATAAGCAAAGATTATTGGAATAAATCCCTATAATGGAATGAGATTAAGTGTTATTTGGGTCCTAATATTTGAATGTAACCTAAGGAAGCCTCTTATATATGAGAAATGTTTTTTTAATTAAGCTAATGAAAAACAAAGTCTTCTAGGATTTGGAGATTACTTGTTAAATAAACACATTAGCAACAATATGTTCCATTAACAAATAAATTGTTCATTAGTGTTATAAATGAAAATTACTAGGGAATAAAATTCTACTTTTGTGGTTAAAAAAAGATATGCTTCATAAATGCCAATTTACCTTCTTGGAAGCTCATTTGTCTAGAAGAACAACTTAAAATATGTACTGTCAGCAAACCTGTATGTGAATGATACAGGGAAAGAAATGAAAAACAGATTTCAGTGTGTGTGTGTGTGTGTGTGTGTGTGTGTGTGTGTGTGTGTGTGTTTGATAGAGGCAGAGATAGACAGAGACAGAGAGAGATAAAGAAATCTTATTGTTTTGGAGGTAAGAAGAAAATATTGTTAGAAAACTCTTGTGTTGATTGTTGTTTCTGATAGATGTCTACAGTACTTCTTTGTAGTTACAAATAGTGATTGCTTCTGGTTCAGGATAAAGCTCCTTGAGAATACCACAATGTAATATTTTAACCAGAAATGACCTTAGAATCATTCAAAGTTCCACCTGCTGTAGTCTCTTTTATTGTCCATCACAATCAGAGGAGGGGGTCTGTTTGTACTTCTGACTTCACATGCATCCGGTTTCTCTCTCAGAGAGTAAGCATTACATTTAGGCAAGTCACAGACTTCACTGTTTATTAGAAAATAACACTGTTGTAATTGTGTTCTTTCTAGGGATATTATGAATAACAAGGTGTTTTATCAGCATCCCAATCTCATGAGGGCCCTTGGGATGCACGAAACAGTGATGGAAGTCATGGTGAACGTCCTTGGAGGTGGGGAGTCCAAGGTAAACTGAAGCCTTGACTTTAGGAGCCATGTTGCAAAGAAACTACAAGAGTGATTATTTCTTACCTTTATTTAGTGAACTTGTGTTTAAGAAACACTGATATTCTCTCTTCTTCTCTCTTCTTCTCTCTTCTTCTCTCTTCTTCTCTCTTCTCTCTCTTCTTCTCTCTTCTCTCTCTCTCTCTCTCTCTCTCTCTCTCTCTCTCTCTCTCTCTCTCTCTCTCTCTCTCTCATATTCCCGAGTCTAAGAGTTGTAGTTGGCTATTTGATTTTCTTTAATAATTGAGAAAGAAATTTCTATATTGTGCTTTGTCATTTGTTGTCTCCTAAATGAGTCCTCTTAAAGGATATTTAGTGACTTACAAAAAGCATATAAATATTTCAGTATTACATCCCATCTTGTCATAAGTACAAGGTACATACCTATCCTTCAGACTCAACTATGATTCATACAACAGATGGATTCTCTAAATTTCTGAACCAAAATCAATGCTTAGACAGGGTTGTTCTGGAAAGGGTTTGTGGTTAGACTTTAAAGTTAACCTTTTAGTATGTACAATTTCCAATATAGTCTGAAAAACCCAGATCCTTAGGTGGAAGAGCACAGCAAAGTGCTCCATCACTCCATGTAAACCAGCACAATCTCATAACCCGAGATGGAAAGGTCATGCCTGAATTTAAATCACAACATGTGTTCTTTACAGTATGTCTATGCCTAGGTTTTCCCTGCCCCACAGACAGACAGACAGACAGACAGACAGACAGACAGACATATAAAGACCTTTACAATGTATTGAGTTCAGGAAGAAGCATCTAGGGCAGCAGTTCTTGACCCGTGGGTTGCAACCCTAATGGGGCCACAGGGGTTGTATATCAGATAGCCTGCCTATCAGATATTTACACTACAATTCATAACAGAAGCAAAGTTACGGTTATGAGTAGCAATGAAAATAATTTTATGGTGGGGGGTCACCACAACATGAAGGACAGTATTAAAGGGTCACAGCATTAGGGAAGTTGAGAACTTACCCTAGGTGCTGACCAGATGGGCCTTCTGGCCAGAATCTTGGCAAAGAAGTAGTGTCTAGAGCAGGCAGGTTGTGAAGCCCTGGGACATCATCATCAACAACAAGAGTTGATGGTGATAAAAACATCCCATTATGAGACTCCAAGTTCAGTGTATCTTTCCCTCCTGTTCCTACATTTTTAACAACCATATTTTATGAATTGTATAAAACAGAGCCAGAGGGATCATATAGTTTCTCAGGTAGGCACAGACAGTCATGTACCCAGGTAGCATACGTAGCCTTGTCTCTGTAGTCTGGTTCCGTTAATGCAGATGGGTTTGGGTGTCAGACCTGATGTCCAGTGGCTGGAGAACTGTTTGAAGGTTTTCAGTGTCTGAGCTTGGTTTTCATGGGTGCAAATGGGTTGACACTGCCCTTGTGGCCTCACCTTCAGAGCTCAATTCTATTGTTTGTTTCAGCAACTAACCAGGTACTCTTTTTATAGGAAATCACCTTCCCCAAGATGGTGGCCAACTGCTGCCGTTTTCTCTGTTACTTCTGTCGTATAAGTAGGCAGAATCAGAAAGCCATGTTTGATCATCTCAGTTATTTACTGGAAAACAGCAGTGTTGGTCTTGGTAAGTTAATGTATGATATGAATTTAGTCTTTAAAAGAAAAAAATGACCCAGACAGGAGCTTGAGCGATGGCTCATTGGTTTCAAACACTTGCTTCTTCTATAGAGGACTGGTGTTCTGAGCCTAGAACCCATGTTAGGTGACTCACAACTGCTTGTAACTGCACCCTAGACAAAGATACCAATTTTGACTTAAATAGTAGACACATCACTGTTGCATTATCTGACAGAATGAAACTTAAAAGAAGGAAGGGTTTATCTACCTCACACTTTGTGGGTATAAAGTGTTATTGGGAGGAGGGATTGGTGGCTGTGGCCACTGTCTGATATGACAGTATCTAGGATGGTGAGGCTCTTTGCTGATATCTGCGCAAATTAAGAAGCAAGGAGGATGCAGGCAGCACTCAGCTGTCTTTATCTTGTCTTGTTTTGCTTTGTTTTGTTTTAATTCATTCCAGGCCCTCTGCCCATGGAACGGTACCAACCATTTGTAGAGTGGGTCTTCCCATCATTCAGTTCACTCTAAAATTGCATCCTCAGACATGCCCAGAGGTTTGCCACATGAGAAGATTTTTTTATACTGTCTAGTTTATATCAGTTTTAATGATCGTAACACCCAAACACCCAAGTGCATGGTTGCTGTAGTGCATTGTATGTTTTAAGAATCAGAGCAGATCTGAAGTATTCTCATCACTAAACCTGATTAAGACCTTGAAGTCTTGAATGTTCATTTGTGCAACTGAGTTCTATCACAGTCCGCATTTATTTCAGTCACAATAAGCATACACATTTTTTGATTGTCAAAGATCTTACATAGATTTCGTATCATATATATGCTATTTAGGTATGAAGTGTGGGAAAGGTGTGTTTTCTTACACTGTACTCCTAGCTCCAGCACAATCCAGGTATTATTTCCTCTTCGTTTGAATTAGCCTCACCAGCCATGAGAGGTTCAACTCCATTAGACGTGGCCGCAGCGTCAGTGATGGATAACAATGAGCTTGCCCTTGCTCTACGAGAGCCGGATCTGGAGAAGGTGAGCCATGCTCCTATTTGGACTGTACCTTTGGTGGAGTTATCTTGGGCTTACTTCACTACCTGTGATGTAATGAGTTAAATCATACTTGTGGCTATAATTCTGTAATGTCTTATATTTGACATAATCCTGTTCTCCATTCTGGATCAGTAGGTTGGATAAAGATTAAGAAGTTTAGGAGAGTTTGTCTGTCTGTCTTACCATAAATATTTTCTGTGAAATAGGAATCACCTTCCTATGACAGGCATAGTTTTTTCCCATGATATCTGATATTTTATTTAATAATAGAGTTCTAGTTTCCCTAAGGATATTTTCCTCCTCCATTGTATAAATTTTGTATCACATAAACACATATTCATTAAAGTGAGGAAGCCAGTGAAATTGCAAGGCTGGATGTTCCTAAGAATACCTGATCGTGTGAGTTGGTCAGCATGCATGGAATGTTCCCCGAAGCATGGCTGTAGACCTTCCATGTGGCCTTTGGTCCTTCCCCCAGAGTCCCTGTCTCTTGGTCCTCTACAAACATTTATCCTCTTTAAAGGATCCCCTCGTCCTCTTCTCAGGGCTGCCCAATGGTTTCCTGTGTCACTCAGTGTGGAAGCTCCCATAGCCTCCCACTCCCCTACCCCTTCTCTTTGTTCCAGCCACACAGATCTCACTATGACTGATCATCCCAGAATATGTACCTGTCACATCTCCTCCAAGTCCTGCTATGTAAAGTTGGAAGCTTATGCTGCTTTGCCTCTTCTTATCTTTATGGCTTTATTTTCTTTCATTGAAAGTATATAATACTTGCATATCATGTCTATGTAGATAAATGGAATTTCATTTGGTTTTTAACTTATGTGATCACTTGTTTATACACATACACACATATACATTTACATGTACACAATATATATTTATTCATACCACATTTAACAGGAAACACTTTCTGAGAAATGCAGTTAGATAGCATCTTTGTGATACAAACATCATAGAATGTTCCTGCCCCCAAACAAGGCATCTTTGGTATCTCTACAGGCTTTGGGTACCATGATCATACATGAGCTCCATCACCAGTTGACACTGCAGGTTAAAAATTGTTGTACTTATATATTTGTAAAAATACACTCCCTACTGGTATTGTTCCTGGTGATATCAGCATTTTTGCAAATGCTTGCTCAGCTTCAGAAAAGGTGTTGGCACTGGGGGACACCTGCATGGACTGGTTGCAAGCGTAAGGCCGTGAGCTTTTCCCTAGTATCCTGCCATGTCAGATCAGCGTCATGAAGCTTCACGTCCCTGGCTTAAGGAGAAGACTTTACTTCTATATTTTACTAACCCCTTAAAATAGTATCAGGACCTTTGATAATACCAAATATAAAAGGAGGATGTAGGGTAAGTGGACACCCCAGCCAGGGTGCTGTTGATTCAATGTGGCACAGTGAGTCTAGAAAGCCTCCTAACAGTTTATTACTTTAAACATGTACTCTCTACATGAACTGTACACACAGTCTTTACATTCCTAGGGGTTTGCTCAAGGGAAAGGAATCCATCATAGCCCACAGCTACATCACTGTGCAAATTGATAAGGGGAGCTGTGGACTATCCATCCACATGCAATAGATTGCCATTCAGCAATACAAAAGAATTCAGTGTTAACCGATGCAGCAGTGGGAACAAGTTTTGAATCATCATATCACATAACAGAAGTCAGATAGAGGAAGGTACATGCCACACAATTCCGTTTATGGATATTACTGAAAATATAAGCTAATTTGTATTGAGAGAAAGCAGTTCATCTGGGGCTAGAAACTTACAGAATAAGCAGCTACAATGAGCACAGGGTACCATGGAAGGAGGATGGAATGATGTTGGGTACATTGAAGTACCTCAAGGAGGCCATTCTCTTGAACATCACTTGCCTCAATGCTACAGACATAAGAGTTGTAGCTATAACATTTATTTTTTAAGCTTGACAGAACTCTGCCAAGTTATCCCTGTCACCATTGGCTGTGGCTTCTTTGGGGATGGATTTCTTTTTACATCATAATCCCTCATGAAATGTTATACACTATTATCGTGCCTATGAAATGAAGTATCTTAAAAAATAAACCAAGAGGCCATTTTTTTTTCATGTGTGAATTTCAACAGCACTAAAAAGTGCCACTGCCAAAAGGCAGACTGAGTGTCTCCCATCCAAGATGCTTGGAGGCCATTGTAATTCAGATGTGAGCATTTTCTCGATTATGAAAAGTTACCCCCTCCCAACACACACACAATAAAATACCTGATTCAGTGTTCCCAGGCTGCCTGCCTTTTGAAAGTCACCTATCATCTGAGGCCAGATATAGACTTTTCTATTTGTGACTTCATGTCAACACTCAAAGTGTTTTAGATTTCACAGCTTTTGGGATCTTAGATTTTTTTGATTGAAAAGAGTCAGTGTACAGCTCAAGTTTTGTGGACACTGACACCAATGCAAGGAGCATAAATAACTTCCTCAAGGTGATGCACCCCGTGAGTGAGACATGTCTGGTCAGAGCTGGGGAGACGCACCTCTAAGTTAGTCCCACTCCACTTAAGCCCCTTCTCTTAACTGTCCTGTCATCGAATGGGTGAATTATTTGAAGGCAATTCTATCAAAGATGCCTTTGCATCTCAGAAGGCAGTTCCTGTGTTCAGATGGTTTATAGTCCGTTCCTTATCAGGTGAGTTGTAGGAGGACCCACTCAGGTGGTTTTGAATTGGGCCAGAGGTCATTAGACATTCAGGGATGGGCCGGATAATATGGTACTCGTATGCAAAGGTCTTGAGTATATGGCATGGAATTCAAGAACATTATTTTCTCATAGAATGGATGACTACAGATACTTTTAATAGGGCTGGAGAAATGGTTCATTGGATAAGAGTGGTTGCTGTTCTTCTAGAGGACTCAAGTTCTGTTTCTAGCACTCACATCAAATAGTTGGGGATGGCTGCCTACAACTCTAGCTCCAGGAGATCCAATTCTGTCTTTTGGCCTCACTGGGCACCTACACTCATACACACTTACATATGTATACACAAATAAATGAAATGCATGTGTTTCAAACCACCCTGGATAATCGCATTCACCAAACTTAGCAGAGCATGTTTGTTCCAAGTGAAGGCTAACCCCTTGCTCATCTTTTATTTGTAGGTGGTTCGCTATCTGGCCGGCTGTGGTCTGCAGAGCTGCCAGATGCTGGTGTCTAAGGGTTACCCAGACATTGGGTGGAATCCAGTTGAAGGAGAACGATATCTTGACTTTCTCAGATTTGCCGTCTTCTGTAATGGTAGGACACAACTACCAGCAGATTTATAAAACTGTGAAAACACGGTTCTGAGGCTGGGCAGATTGCTTAATGGTTAGGATCACTTATCTGCCCCTGTAGAAGACCCAAGTTCAGTTCCCCACACCCATATGAGATAGTTTACAACTGCCTGTAACTCCAGCTCTAAGAGATCTGACATCCTCTTGTGGTCTCTTTAGGAACCTGTGCTTACATGTGCACACATTCATGTATATATGAAAAATTTAAAGCAAAAATTAATATTGTTAATGAAAAGAAAGTAAGGATTCATCATAGCATTTCATGAAGAAAGAATATAAGAAATTAAACATTTTATTTAATAATATTTATTCTACAGAAGTAACATACATTTTTTTAATGTGGGTCATATTTTTATTGTTTAACTTCAAATCTGTTATTCACCTTCTGGATTTTTGCAATTGGGTCTTAAGGGTTAGGATTACAATATCCTCTCCTTTAAAAAAATAGTTTATTTCTGTAATGTTTTGCTTTACTTGGAAAATATTATCAAAGAAAGTACCTTCTATTGTTTAGTGTGCACATCTGTCCCTTTCATCACTGCTGTGTCAGAATCCCTGACAGTGGCTCCCTGAGGGAGGAACTTAATCAGCCCATCACTTCAGGAAAGGTGGCTTCAATGGCTTTGTCCATGGTTGGTAGGAGCTTGCCTTGCAGCTTCATGGGTGGAACCAACCAGGAAGAATGAAAGCTAAGATAGAGCTCAAGGTAGAATTTCATGGCCCTCACTGACAGCCTTAATAGCCAGCTAGGGCCCAAGTCCCAGTCATCTTTCACAGTCTCCTAAGACAGCAGTGTCTGTTGGGTACCGGTATCCAGACATGCAAGTCTCTGAGGACCATCTGGCATGTAGAGCATAACAATACATAGACATTGTGATGTGGGCTAAGTATTAAATTTATGGGCCAGCGAGATGGCTCAGTGGGTAAAGTGCTTACCACAAAGCCTGGCTATGTGAGTTCTATCCCTGAAACCCATATGGTAGAAAAGAGAAATAATTCCTGTAAGTTGTTTGTTTTCAAGCTTTCGTGTGTCATGTGACCTAACCACTCCACTCCCCCAATAAGTTAATGTAATTTGAAAGTGGAATTTACTATTATAATATATTTCTAAGGTATATCTGTTTCTTTAAATGAGAAATGTTTATGACATATGGTCCCCAGAAAGCCTATATTTTGTTCATATTCCTCTTTTGACTTCAGGGGAGAGTGTGGAAGAGAATGCAAATGTTGTGGTGAGGTTGCTCATCCGGAGACCGGAGTGCTTTGGCCCTGCCTTGAGAGGAGAAGGTGGTAATGGTCTCCTTGCAGCCATGGAAGAAGCCATAAAAATAGCTGAGGATCCTTCTAGAGATGGCCCCTCTCCAACCAGTGGATCCAGCAAAACCCTGTAGGTCTACTTGCAAACCCTCAGCAAATGAGATCACCCCATTAAGGTTGACAATGTATAGATGACATTTTGTTACTTACTGTTTCACTGTGTGTCACTGAAGAGTGCCCATCTTGAAAAATGAATTTCTTAGAGGAGTGGGGAGTTGGCTGTTGGGATAGACTGAATGAATCAGGAAATAAGCTGGAGACATTGTGTGGATGTAGGACATGCATCTAGTAGGTATTTTCGGGTTAACTAAAGAACACAGTTCAGAACCGGGTATCCTTGACATTGGGGTATAATGTAGACCTCTACAAAGTGTCAACACTTATAGATCATAGCTTGGCCATATCTGTACAGTATAGATGATTGGAGGTGAGTGTGTGTGTGTGTGTGTGTGTGTGTGTTGTGTGTGTGTGTGTGTGTGTACAGGGGCCAGAGGGAGCTATTGGTTGTCTTACTCTGTTACTTTTTAACCTCATTCTCTGAGACAGAGCCACTCACTGAATTAGGAACTAGACTGGCAGCTCACAAGCCCTAGGAAACCTTACTGAATTGGCTCCTCCCCCAACCCTGTGGTGAGAAGCATGCATGACCATGCCTGAATTTTTATGTGGGTCCTGGTGATTTGAACTGAGGTCTTTATGCTTGTGATGTAAGCTCTCTTTCCCCTGGAACCATTCATCCAGCCTCCCAATATGAGTTTCTGTAGCACTTACAATATTATTAGATAAAGAGACATTTAGTAAGGAAATGGGGAACTCATTTTCCAAGTATGATAGTAATAGCAAGGAAAACAGATGCAATTCAGAGGAGCAGAATGCTTGGTTAATGTACTGGGGAGAGATGTGTGTCAGAAGACACTGATGCTAGTCTAGTAGGTCTGAAAGGTAATGCAGATGGACATGTTTTTAATCTGTTGAGGTAAATCTCTGAGGGGGTCATGCACCTACACCATTAGTGCAATTGTGAAGACAAAACATAGAGCTCAAAGGGAACAGACTTGCAATAAGGGAACCCTATTTCTTCCACAGGTAGAGGAAGCACAGACCTTAAATGTTTACCACTTAGTCATAGATGGTTAATGCAGTTCTTAGCTGTGTTTACCAAGAGAAATACATACTGGGAGCTCAGAAAACATGATAATGCTAGCCTGTGTACACACAAAGGCGTAAGACCTTCTGCGTGTACCTACAAGGCAACTCACTTCACTCTGTAGACTCACTCTCCTTTTGTTTTAAAAAAGGATTTATTTGTTTAATGTATATGAATACACTGTAGATGTCTTCAGACACACTGGAAGAGGGCATCAGATCCTATTACAGATGGTTGTGAGCCATCATGTGGTTGCTGAGAAATGAACTAAGGACCTCTGAAAGAACAGTCAGCGCTCTTAACCATTGAGCCATCTCTCCAGCCCCACTCTGCCGACTCTTGAGTCCAGTTGAGGATGCCTCCTTCAAGATGGAAGGATGTGGGCCCCTAGGGCTGTCTACATTTGCATTCTATCAGCCAGATAATGAGTGTTTTCAGAAAGAGAACCTTGAGGAGGTAGAGAAAGAAACAACTAGATTGTCTGTGATTAATGGAGTGAGGGTAAGGTTATTGGTATCATAGGTGAATACATGAAGTAACACTTATAAATGTTACTCTCAGCCAAGCAATATACATGGGGTCTGACATATGTTATCATCCATGATGTCTTTGGTTAGCCTTTCTCTACTTGAGTGCTACTTGGAAAAGCACTCATAAACTTACTTGACAATAGTCTTTCCAACATCTTTTGTTACTATGCGGTCTGTCATTAGAAATGAGTGCAATGCACATATATATATGTATGCCACATATGTGTATACATGTTGTATATGTATATGTATTTCTTTAGATGTTGTCTAAAAGCATTAAGGGACTATTCGGAAGGAGGCAGCGATGGGAGGATGACTATGAGAAAAGGACAATATTGCAAATATGAAACTATCACAACAGAAAGTCATTTTGTACACCAGCTCAAAATTAACAGAGAAAAACAAAACCAACCAAACAAGAAAACAAAGAAACATACAGAAAGCAAGGAGCTGCTGAGATGGTTTGGTGGTTAAGAGCTATTCTTCTAGAGCCCTCTTGTGTTTGGTTCTCAGTACTCACATCAAGCAGCTCACAACTGCACGCAGTTCATGTTTCAGGGATCTGACACCTTCTGTTTGTGCACACACACACACACACACACACACACACACACACACAAATGCAAATACTCATGAACTAAAAAGAACATTACATCGTTCAGACTGAAAAGAATCCATCAGATGAGCGACACTCTGCCTATTGTCCCCCTGCTTATCCCGAGGCAGGAATTTTAACATGCCCTTGCAATGTGCTCCCAGTAAATAGAGTCCCAATTCTGATCCTTAATGCCTTGTTATTTCCTTTGAAAAACTTATCCCTGGCATTTCTGAGAAGCATGAATGTATTCTGAGAAGGCTATCACTGCAACTTCATTTACTGTCTCCTTTTTTGGGGGACCGATTCCCCCGAAAGTGATGCGGAAGAGGAGGAAGACGACACCATCCACATGGGGAACGCAATCATGACCTTCTACGCAGCTTTGATTGACCTGCTTGGTCGCTGTGCTCCTGAAATGCATGTGAGTCTGTTTGGAGGCTTGAGGGCAGCAATCTCGATGCAGTCATCAGTGTCAAACATCGTGGTGGCAGGGCTCGCAGCAGCATCCCGAACAAGTAATATTCATGCTCCATTAAAAATAATTGCTGCGGCCTAACTGCTGAACAAATGTTTGTTTAGTTGGAAATGTCCCATTGGCTGTAAAAATTAGTAATGAGATTGTCAGTACTAGTCGTTAATAGAATATGTAGTCACCCATATGTCTTTAAAACTCATGTGCCCTCCTTGCCTTTGAAGAAGAGAATATGCTTTCCCTACACAGTTTCCTCTTCTTCTCTCATGGAAATCCACTGTTTTCACCAATCATTGATTCCTTTTAGAGAATGCTTATTTCTCCTCGAGTACAGCTGGGCAATATTGATTTCAAAACTGTAAGGCAGCCATAGTTGTTGAGAGACTATATGGTAGCAGTTCTGTTGTGTCCTGACACACTGATTTCACAGCAGTCCCTTGGTCTTCTGGTTCATAGAAGTCCTTTACCCCCTCTTCTGCACTATTCCCCAAGGCTTGAGTATAAGGCTTGTGTTACAAATGTCCAGTTTGGGGCTGGGGACTCCAGAGTCACCTACTCTCTGCACTGTGACCAGCTATAGTTCTCAACAACAGCTTCCAGGCTGCTGAAGCTGAACTCTTAGCTGTGGAACCACAGCCAGTTAATGGCTATTAGGAGAAGAAGAGATATTCTTTGGGAACTGCCAAGTAGGTTTCCCATGTCTTTGTGGATGGCCCTGCACCCATGCACAGCACAAATTTGGTTAGGTGGGTTCTTAATTCTTTAAGGAGATGTGTATCTGTGAATGGGATGTGTTGGAGGGATCAGAGGGAGTTTGCAGAATGGAATCAGGGGTGGATATGATTGGCACATTATAAGCATGTCTTAGTCAGGGTTTGTATTCCTGCATAAAGCATCATGACCAAGAAGCATGTTGGGGAGGAAAGGGTTTATTTAGCTTACACTTCCACATTGCTGTTCATCACCAAAGGAAGTCAGGACTGGAACTCACACAAGGTAGGAACCTGGAAGCAGGAGCTGATGCAGAGGCCATGGAGGGATGTTACTTACTGGCTTGCTTCCCCTGGCTTGCTCAGCTTGCTTTCTCATAGAACCCAGGACTACCAGCCCAGGTACAGCACCACCCACAATAGTCCTTTACACCATTGATCACTAATTGAGAAAATGTCTTATAGTTGGATCTCATAGAGGCATTTCCTAAAGGGAGGCTTCTTTCTTTGTGATAACTCCAGCTTGTGTCAAGTTGACACACAAAACCAGCCAGTAAAAAAGAACGTATGAAATGTTAAAAAAAATGAACTAACCCTCAAGTCGGTTTTTGAGATGGAGTAACATGAAGCCAGAGTGGATGGCTTGCAATGTAGTTCATTTCCCTGCCCTGGATACCTATGTTAGTTTTCAGTTCTTTAAAGGCCTTTCCTTTAAACTCCTATGTAAAATAAACCTATGCGATGTTCTCTTTTGTTGAAACTGGAGAAGAACCACAGAATAGAGCAGTTAGAATAGTAGAAAACCTGGAATCATTTTTTTTTCAAACTCATCCTCTGCTTCTCGCATGATTTTTCATTTTGGTAACTGAGAAGGATGATAGAAGATGTGTGTGTGTGTGTGCTGGACATGGTTGCAGACAGAAACATGGACGTTGCTCACACAGCGTACCTTTGCCTGTCTCAATGAAAAGATCAGAGGAGCTAAGAGACAGATTATGATACATAGACACTTTGGGTGTGATTGTCATGTCCCTCTTAAGGCTCTGGGAATGGCTAAAGCCGACCAGTGAGGGCTCACTGTGCCCACCTTGCCCCTGCTGAAGTTCTGCCATATTTACAGTCATTAGCTGAGCCCTCCACTAGGCCTTTAATGTCCCTCACTTTTCCTGCCTTGTGGTGAACGTAACTGGTCCTGGCTCTAGAGATTGGTGGCTTATTTAAGAAACCTATCGAGATGCTTAACTGTTGTGATCCACTGGCTCCATGGAAACTTCCTCACCTAGGAGTTTTAAATGGAGTGTCAGGATTCATGTAAACGGACCCCCTCCTCCAAGAACAGGACGGAATATGTGCGGATATAAGTTAATTCCTTGGACAAGAAAGAAGCTAAACACATAATTAATATTCTCTTTTTTCAATGGCTCAGGATGGTGGCTGTCTTATTGTGTTATTTCTCTAGTTATTGGCAGGTATATGTAATTTTATGTGCCATTATTCACAGACTTATCTGGTTGTCAGTTTGTTCTGGTACCCCAAACGTTATAAAGAAAGTATAAACCTTATTGGAAAACAGGTGGCCTAGACTGAAGTGTATATAATCCAGTGTTTCTTCATGTTTATGGGAACTATAAGCTGTGATTGGCTGCCTGTATGCCGGAGAGGGCAGTATCTGAGAGAGCGCTAGCTTTATGCATGTGCAAGGCGGACGATTGCCTTATATGTGGATTCTCACAGTTTAAATTTTCTAACAAAGCTACACATAGAGTCCATGACTACTTCTCAGCTTGCTTTCTCCTCTTCCTGTTTAGTTGATTCATGCTGGAAAGGGAGAAGCCATCCGAATCAGGTCTATTTTGCGATCCCTGATTCCATTGGGAGACTTGGTGGGTGTAATCAGCATTGCATTTCAGATGCCAACAATAGCCAAAGGTAAGACCAGCATCCATCCTGTGCACTGCGTAGAGCTGGGAGGACAGTACTTTGTGAAAATCTCATCAGTGCTTAGCATCCTCTCTCCCACCTCCATCCAGTCAGGCGCTTGCTCCCTGATAGGAGTGGGCAGGTTCTTACTGCACTGTGTCCTGTGTGTTTGAGGAGGTGGTGATAGTAGAATAGAAGTGGTAGCACATTAGTAGGCTTTAAACCTCAGGCAGTTGTGATTATATTAAAATCAATGCCCATAGAGCATCCAAATTCAATCCCTGGGACCCATGGTAGAACACATAAAATCACATTATATTTATGAGGCAGATTGTGTATTTGTGATGTCAGGTAACTACCATCATCTCCCTGGTCATGTTAGACTAGTCCCCCTTTCATGAGTTTCTTCTCACAGCACTTCAGAAAAGTTCCCAGAGGGAGTAAAACCACAAAGCAAGTGGTATCATAATGAAGCCCCTTGGAGAATGCAGACCCCTCGTTGGTCATCATATGTGGGGAGATATCCTGGCACATAAGGTTTTGATACAGTGAGAGCAACCAATCTTCATTCTGAAGAATGAGAAGGGGGCATCTGACCCTGAGGAGGCACAGTCACAAGATTTCCAGACTGCCTCCTCCCTATCTGTCTTTGAGACTAGTCAAGATCCCATGGTTGGTTTCATACCAGGGATCAGACAACCTCTGTTTTAAAACCTGATGCTTCATCATGGAGGCAGGAAATAAGTTCTTAAAGTAGCCTGTGTAGACAGATGCAGGGTCTGAGCTGTCTTCTAGAAATCTCTAATTCTCATCAGAGTTAAACACTACAAACTATTTTCTTACAATATAAAGCAGAGATAATATTAGATGTCTTTATACTATGACCATGAACCAATGAGTATCAATTTTGAATTTTAAATATTACTTGTTCATTGGCTCCAAGTGAAAAGCTATTTGGGTCTGGTGATGGTCACATGTCCTCCTTCCCTGGTTCTATTTCCTTCAACATTACATCTGTGTGGAAAAACTCTGTGATGCCATTCATTGACTCCTATTGTTTGCTACCAGGACCAGTTTGACATAATTACCTTATGATCTAATAGGGAGCAGTTGGCTCCCCATGATTTTAAGTTGGCACACAGTCCCATAATTCTTCATACTAATGCTCTCCAACCTCTGAACTTAAAGAATTATTATAAGGGATGCATTGGCCTACATGGGCTTCAAGCATTGGGTATTGAGAGAGAAAATGGCATGACTCTCATATGTTGTGGTTAATGCAGTCTGTTTCATATGAAATCCAGGCTGGTTTCATTGTGTTGACTTGTCTATCACTTTATGCTTATTGTGTGACTATATTCCCTATTATGCTATTTCATTCATAATTATAATCATCCTGAGCCATAGAAAGATACCCTAATTATCACATAAGTTTAAAGGGATGTGCCCTTGACAAGAGGAGAAGAATGTGCTCCTATCTATCTATCTATCTATCTATCTATCTATCTATCTATCTATCTATCTATCTATCTACCTACCTACCTACCTACCTACCTACCTACCTACCTACCTACCTATCTATCTATCTATCTATCTATCTATCTATCTATCTATCTATCTATCTATCTATCTATCTATCTATCTATCTATCTATTGATCTATCTATCTTTCTATCTATATACCTAGGTTTTTTGAGACATGGTTTTTCTGTGTTACATCCCTGGATGTCCTGGAACTCACTTGTAGAACAGGCTGGCCTCTAACTCATAGACATTCACCTGTCTCTGCCTACCGAGTGCTGGGATTAAAAGCATGTGCCACCAGGCTTGGCCTATACTTATATTTAACTTTTCATGGTATCCATGCCACAGTTTAGCAGGTCTATTTGATGCCTTGTCCCATTCTTGGCATCTGCCAGATACTATTCCTTTACAAATATGAAGTGAACAGAAGCCCAAATGGCATCTAAATGACCTTGAGTTCAAGCTGCACTGCCCTAGTTCACCGCCATGCACACAACTATGTGAGGGGAGTCAAACAGGAAGACATTTCATTAATATAGTTTATTTAAAACATGACATGGTTGGCAAAAAGCCAAATGCCGTCAACGCACATATGGCCAGGCCATTGACACCAACATGTCCCCTTCTCTCTTGTAGATGGGAAGGTGGTGGAGCCTGACATGTCCGCGGGGTTTTGCCCAGATCACAAGGCAGCCATGGTTTTGTTCCTTGACAGGGTCTATGGAATTGAGGTGCAAGATTTCCTCCTCCATCTCCTTGAGGTTGGCTTTCTGCCAGATCTTCGCGCTGCTGCCTCTCTAGACACGGTATGGTATGAGAAGTGAACTTGTACCCTTCACTCTGAGGTCTACGTCTATGGGCTCACTCATGCACTCATTTAAAACCAGTATTTACTGCGCACCTGTGTTGGTTTCAGGCAAGCAGTGAGTAAAGAGAAAATCAAAGAGACCTTATCTAAAGGAAATTCATTAACTAGTAAAAACTACCTGCCCCAGAGGGCTGGCAAGAAATCTGATACGGTGCAATGGGAAACAAGAGGTTCATCTATCTCTGCTTAAGTTGGGAGGTCATAGGGATATCTATTAGATGTCTGTTCATTATCTTATTTGTCCTAGATATATAGAGATGGCTCACTTGATAAAGTCCTTGTTACTTAAACACGAAGACCTTAGATTATCCTTAAACCCAAGTAAAAAACCCTGGTGTGTGTGTGTGTGTGTGTGTGTGTGTGTGTGTGTGTGTGTGTGTGTGTGTGTGTAAAATCTAAGTACTGGATGGTAGAGCCAGCATGATTCCTGGAAATTATTGGCTAGCTAGTCTAATTATTCAGAAAGCTTTAAATTCAGTCAGAAATCCTATCTTAAAAAAATAAGGTAAAGAGAGATTAAAGAAGACATCTGACAGTGACTGCTTGCCTCACCCACCCACACACACGTGCTTACAGACATATACACATGAATAGATATGTATGAAAAATAAATAATATTTATATAAATAAATGTGCCCACATGCCTTTGCCGTTTGGTGAAAGTAGTATCAAGGCAGTTGAATGGTCACTATAATTTGTCAGTTACAGCGACACCCTGGCTTATCATTCTCTTAAATACTCATTGGGTAGCATCTGCCTTGTATGTTAGGTGGCCCATGGAGGATCTGCTATTACTGGCATCAGGCTGGTCTGAACCATGGGGGAATAAAATGGAACACCAGATTCCATCCAAAGCGTCCTAACTCATTCACTTATCAACTAAGTGAGCCCCATTTGATCTTAGATCTTGAGTAGAGAAATTCATGGCAGCAAAATCATAAAAACAAAATGGAAGTTCCATCTCCATTGACATTCTGAATCAAGTAGAACTGTCAACATAGTGAGACTGTGGACTCCTGATGATTGACACTTGTAGACCTGAGTAGACGTATGAATGACATTCGTCAGCTGAGTTCAGAATGCACGTACAGATCTGAGATCAGTTATGCAAACACGTTCTTTTCCATCTCTTCTGCCAACAAGGAAGTCCTCACTGGCATCTGCCATTATCACCCATCACACTGCAGTCTGAGTCTTTTCAGAGCTAGCCTCGCTACAGCTCAAACTCACAATATCCCTCTAGAACTCCTTTATGTATCTTGAGGTTGGATAGACCTCTTTACTAACTTCAGAGTTACCATCACAGATATTGGCAGAGATGATCTTGATATTAGCAGGGTATCTTGATCTTGGATTTCCAAAGCCTTTGAGAAGATAGATGATGTTGTGTTTACTTCAATCAACTGTTGATGATTTTAAGTGGTGAAGAGCAACTCAGGACTGCATTTCCAGATGTCCATGCTGTTGTTGTTTCCAGACAGAGAGATTGGCAAGCAATGCATTGAGTTTTCTGCTGATCACGTAAGGCTGTGTCCTCTTGTTCCTCTCTAGGCTGCACTAAGTGCTACAGACATGGCCTTGGCCCTCAATCGGTACCTCTGCACAGCTGTCCTGCCTTTGTTAACGAGATGTGCTCCCCTGTTTGCTGGAACAGAGCACCATGCTTCCCTCATTGACTCTCTGCTACACACTGTATATAGACTCTCTAAGGGATGTTCCCTCACCAAAGCTCAGCGGGACTCCATAGAAGTGTGCCTGCTCTCTATATGTGGGTAAGTGGGTGACCATTTGAGCCAATTTTCTCCGTGGCATGGTCCTTTGAGATTAACATGAAAATCTTGAGTCATTTATATATCCAAAATTAAATTTATTGTCCGATATGTGAATGTGTGAGTCTTGAGGTTTGCCTTGTTCCAACAGCCAACTGCGACCTTCTATGATGCAGCACCTACTCCGAAGGCTGGTGTTTGATGTCCCACTGCTGAACGAGCACGCAAAGATGCCTCTAAAGGTGAGCATGAGAAAGCATTGGCACTCGGTCCCCAGCTCTGAAAAAAAGAACCAAAAAAAAAAAAAAAAAAAAAAAGAAAGCATTGGCACCACCTGGTCCCTGTGTTCTTGGGCTGACTTCTCATTACTAATTGTGTGTGTGTGTGTGTGTGTGTGTGTGTGTGTGTGTGTGTGTGTGTGTGTGTGTGAGAGAGAGAGAGAGAGAGAGAGAGAGAGAGAGAGAGAGAGAGACCTATAAATAAGCAATGCAGGATCATAAATTCTCTAACTCTATAAACTCGGCAGATATAGATCATAAACAAATGCTACTAAATAACTGAAAGATCTGTTCATAATATGACCAAAGACTGCACCTGTAGGTACCAAACCAATGTAGAGTCATTTTCAGAGTTTACTCATAGAATTGAAGGTCTGACATCATCATAATAGATAGGTAAATCAGAGGAAACACAAATACCCACAGAAGCAAGGTTCCCATTCAGTATGTCTGGATTCTAAGAGATAATTTTGTAGGAAGTCCAGGAGAGAACAGTTCACATAATTGCAAGTAAATGAAATTAAAGGACACAGAACTCTGGGGGATATTAACATCTAAATAACTTCAAAAAGAATACTGTTCAAGATACCTTAATTATATGTCTATGTGGGTGGGTGTGTACATGTAAGTACAGTAAGAATCGAGGCCAGAAGAGGGCAATAGATCACCTGGAAGTAGAATTATACATGTTTGTGAGCTCCCTGATGTAGGTGCTGGGAACCAAACGTGAGTTTCTTACAAGAGCTGAAAATGCTCTTACCTACTGAGCCCTCTCTCTAGCCTGCCTCAAGCTACATCTTCAAAGTTGAACATTTGGTCCTCACATTGTATTGTAATCAGTGCCTGATTTGAAAGAAACATAGAATTCAGGTAATTTTGTTCTCCAAATATTCACATGGGGCTGAGAGTTTCTCTGCCATGAACCTTATACCATAGCATGCAGAATGCCACGGAAGAGGAATGAAAACATTAAAAAGATGTTTTAGCTTGACAGCTGTATGACCACTTTCCCATGCAGCTGCTGACCAATCATTATGAAAGATGCTGGAAATATTACTGCCTACCTGGAGGGTGGAGCAACTTTGGTGCTGCCTCGGAAGAAGAACTTCATTTATCAAGAAAATTATTTTGGGGCATTTTTGATGCTTTGTCTCAAAAGGTAATTGAAGATCTGGGGGGGGGGGATTTGTTTGTATTGATGAAGCAACAAAAAGTCTCAGGTTTTCTGTAAGATGGTGGGTTAATGTGTTTACTAATCATGCCCTGAATAGGGTCAGGTTTGATGGTGAATACCTATATTCTCAACATTGAGGATGCTGAGGCAGGAGGATTTCAGATTCGAGGACAACATGAGCTCCAGTTGGGTCTCAGTTCTAGGATGTGATCCTGTTTCAACAAAGCAAAACAAAGTGGAAAGTTACCTACGTTTGTTTTCCTCCTTTCTTAATAGTGCATGTTGAGAATACTTTATCCATCAATATTTAGTAATCAATATTGTTACATATTCTTTGTGATCTTAACACTGTTTCTGAGATTAAAGTAGTAGAGAAATGTAGGAAGTCAGGCATGTGGTTGGTTGATGTTAGTGATAGAATACCCTGACATAAAAGAAGTTAGAGGAAGAAAAGCTTTGTTTCATTTTATAGTTCCAGAAGCCATTTAGTCCGAGCAGAGAAGGTGTAGCAGCCAGAGTGAGACCTGCAGAGTAGTCAGGAAATTAGTGAAAGGGAGGTAGACAAGAGATGGGGAGATAGGGGGACACACACACACACACACACACACACACACACACACACACACGACCTTCCACCAAGGTTCTACCTTTTAAAGGTTTTATGACTTTCCAAAAATAGTGTCCCCAATCAGGAATGAAGTTTTAAACGCACGAGCCTATGGTGTTATTTATCAACAAGCAACAATAGGACTTACATAGACAATAGTTTTCTATTGTTTCTCTTCTCTTCCCAGAAATACGAACAAGAACTTTTCAAACTGGCCCTGCCTTGCCTGAGTGCAGTTGCGGGAGCTTTACCTCCAGACTACATGGAGTCAAACTATGTCAGTATGATGGAAAAACAGTCATCCATGGACTCTGAAGGGAACTTTAACCCACAACCTGTTGATACCTCAAAGTATGGACTCTTTCTCTTGCAGCAGATTTTTATTGTAAATGATGTGTGAAGTCTGAAATTGAATAAGGTACTGAAGTGAACTTTCTCTGGTACATGCCCTCTTTGAGTAGGAGTCCCTTGAATTTATCAGATGGCAGTAAAAATAATGGTGACTATACCAATATCGGAAATAGATGTGTGCCTTCTAGGGTACTCTGTGAGAAGACATCTCAGTGGATAGCCACATTATAATATCCAGAAGGAGGAGACCCAACAAAGGACATGAGCATTTTTTCAATTTAGTTGCAAATTTAACTGAAATGTGTATCGGTAGTCACAGTCCATCCCTGCCTTGCTTCTTTAACTGAGGTTAGTTCCAAACTGTTCCTGTTCCTGAGAGTGACAAGATCATTTCACCCATCACAGCAAGTTGGACAGGACCAATCTCCATTGACAATATCACACACCACAAAGAGATGAAAGGAATATCAAGTTGGTGCTAAGAACTAAGCATATAGTCAGATGTGGACAGAATCGAAAGCCTTAAGTAAACATCAAATATATGATCTCTTCCAAACTTCATACATGCATTTGCTTTCCTAAGTTGTACAAGTGAGCTACACGGGTGCTTCATGTATTTGAAGTTCAAGTAGGACCACAACTCCGAATTTGCAAGGAAAACTGCCTCTTCTCTGTAGTTTTATGGTTCACGGTAACTTGGCAAGACTACTTAGCAAGATAGTCACGTGCCGGTTATTAACCAGCCCTTCTGAATCAGACTGAGACAGAACCTTGAGGCTTCAGAGCAGCACCCAGCTAATTTAGCAACACAAACCAATCAGAATATCAATCCAAGTGATGTGTCACTAATCTAAGAATGTCTTTAAAGTATACTTGCTTGCTATGACAAGACAGTCCCATGAGAAAAGAGTCCACTCCTGAGTGTTTGGATTATGTGCTTGGTCCTTTGTATTTCTTTCAAAGTAAGTCACCAAAACATCACAGGCTTACAGTTTGCATTGGTAAGTCTCTGGTCTGTTCACATACAGAATAATCCAGGGTTCTCAGAAGAGCAACATCATGCTTTGGTTGTTGATTAATGGAATCCAATCAACTAACAAGTGCATGCTAATTTATTCAATCTTGTTTCCTAGGGAAATTCTTCATTTTAGGTTTACATGGTGGTTTGAGTAATTTCTACCTGAGTATGATTTTTTTTTAAATATTGCTTCTTGAGTTACTAACTGATAATTTTGTTGGCAAAAATAAAAAAATCATCTCATTATGTGGGATTTTATTTAGAACTTAATTCTTGAAGTTAACTGTTCTAGTAAGTTATATTTATTACGGAGTGGAATGTGTATTTAATTCTCTCTCCATAGATACATTTGATATTCACAAGTCGTAACATTTATGAGCAGACCCATTCAACAATTTCACATGCTGGACATGAATGGAATAAATATTCATTGAAATAAGGGAATCAAGAATAAATATTGTCAAATAATAAAGCATACATCTGTCAGTAACTTTACCCTGTAGCACAAATTAGTAACTTTATAATGTTTTCCATATGGAGGACTACTATCATGTCTTAATATATAACTAATTATATGAAATTAACTTAGAAATGCAACAGATCAAAAATCAGCGGCACTGTTCATTCACAGTTGAACAAACACAGTTTAAAAAGACAGAATCGCTCCAAAGGAAAAGTATAAAAGAAAAGCATGTTTTCAGACTTACCGAGTAAGTCTGTTTTACATTTGGTTTCCTGTTCTTATATAATCCAATGTCTTCATCTTTGAATAAATTTTAACTAACATGTATCTTATACCTTTATCTTTTATATTAACACAATAAGCAACGTCTCAGGTTGACATGGGTAGAACCTGATCTGCTTGACTTACATCGTTTGGAAATGTGTAGAAGCAGTCATCTGTTACAATAGTTTTTTTAAAAAAAACAGTTATGAGTGAATGGAATCTGAGAATTATTCATCTGTGAGTAAATACGAATGCAATTGCCTGTAAATTCTGTAAAAACACCAAACTCTTTTCCTTTACTTTCCTTGTAGCATTACAATTCCCGAGAAGCTGGAATACTTCATTAACAAGTATGCGGAGCATTCCCATGATAAATGGTCTATGGACAAGGTAAAGCTTGCAAGTGCTGTCTTACCGTCCAAGGCTGCCCCTGTGAATGACCGTGTGTTGCTTTATATTACCCAATTTAGCCAGATTCCTCTTTGCATGTGTACAGTGTATGTTTCTGTGTGTGCATTTCTGTTCATTTATAAACATAAATGGGTGATGTGGTCATAGGTTGACTTGATTGATTGTATCAGTCTATTTTTTCCCTTTGAGACAGGGTCCTCAGTGACTCTAAAACTTGCCATTTCAGCTTGATGCATCTGCCCATCCTCTCTGCCCCAAGTGCACCACCATGTCATATTTGTACTCACTAAGCCACACTCCAACCCCAAACTTTCTCTTTTAAAGAGTTAGTAGACATTTAGTTACAAACTGTCCATGTTCCTACTTAGCTCATTTCTTCACATGTTAGCATTTCTAAAGATCAAGTCATTAAACTTTGAGTATCATTTCTTAACGTGTATTTGTGTGTGGGGTTTTAGGGGAAAGTGGTGACTCGGCATTAAAATGTTACCTTTAGCTAAGCAGTCGTGGTGCATGCCTCCAATCCCAGCACTCCGGAGGCAGAGGCAGAGGCAGAGGCAGAGGCAGAGGCAGAGGCAGAGGCAGAGGCAGAGGCAACGGCAGAGGCAGAGGCAGAGGCAGAGGCAGAGGCAACGGCAGAGGCAGAGGCAGAGGCAGAGGCAGAGGCAGAGGCAGAGGCAGAGGCAGAGGCAGAGGCAGAGGCAGAGGCAGAGGCAGAGGGGCAGAGGGGCAGAGAGGCAGAGAGGCAGAGAGGCAGAGAGGCAGAGAGGCAGAGAGAGAGGCAGAGAGAGAGGCAGAGAGAGGCAGAGAGAGGCAGAGAGAGAGGCAGAGAGAGGCAGAGAGAGGCAGAGAGGCAGAGAGGCAGAGAGGCAGAGGCAGAGGCAGAGGCAGAGGCAGAGGCAGGTGAATGTCTATGAGTTTGATGCCAGCCTAGTCTACAGAAAGAGAGTTCCAGGATACTCAAGGCTACATAAAGAAACCCTGCCTCAGGGAAAAAAAACCTTTTAACCAAACTCTGGTTTTTATAGGTAGTTTTATATTTGGTGAACAATACTGAAAATTCATGTGTGTGTGTGTGTGTGTGTGCGCATGAAAGGGCCAGAGGTTGATGTTAGATATCTTCTTCCCTATTTTAGCATTTGAGACAAGGTTTTTTCCTGAGATCAGAGTTTACTGATCAGTCAGACTGGCCAGGGGCCTCCAGGATTCCTCTTGCCTCTGCCCTCACAAGTGCTGGAGTTATAGACATGTGCTAGCTACCACACCCAGTTTTTTCTATTTGTTTGGGGGATCTAAACTTGGATCTTCATGTTGTACAGCAAGTACTTTACCCACCCCCTTAAAGGGGCATCTTCCCACCCCATGAAGTCTTAAGCTTTAGGACTTTTCCACTTTCTATAACATATGTCCAAGCAGGTCTGTATAGTTTATTAAAAGTAGAACACATCTATTAAAATGTATCTCCAAGGAAAACAGTACAATGAGAAAACCTAAGGAGTTGCAAATGTTCTCATTTCAGTTGAGTTTAGTTTCACTTTGACAGAGAAATCGAGTTGACACGGTACAACAACCCAACATATACATGTGCAGCCTGCAAGTGAAAAGCAGACAGTGAATGACTCAAAGGATGCTCATGTCTGGAGATAAGCCAGTGGTATGGCAAGTCCCTTTCCTAGTGTGATGTCTATTGCTTCGGTAAGCACCATGACCGGAAGCAACATGGGAAGGAAGGGGTTTACTTGACCTATATATCCTGATCATAGTTGACCACTGAGAGGAGACAGGAAGGAATTTAAGCAGGAGCAGAGGCAGGAACCATGGAGGAACACTTGCTCAGTTTGCTTTTTTATACAAGCCAGGAGCACCTGCCCGGGGATGACACCACAGACAGTGAACTGGGCCCTCCCACATGAATCAGTAATGAAGAAAATTCCCCAACATGTGCACTTCAGCCTGTCAAGATCTTTAGCTGAGAAGGAAGATCCCCTTTCTTGGTGACCCTGGTTTGTGTCAAGTTGACAAGAACTAACCAGCACAGTCTCATGCTCTGTTCCCCATTGTGCTAAGACCACACATCTCTTCCTTTCTCATAGAAATACTTTTCTGTTTCTATGATATCTGGTGTGATTCTTTGTTGTAGAAGTTAACTCAGGAAGGCCACTCAAGAGTCACGTTGATATAGTGACTCCTTTGAACACTAGGTGGCTGGGCTGGGGCTGAGATTCCTTGGGAGGGAAGTCCTGAACAGGTCCAGTGTAGCTACCTCATTTCTGAGATCTGATGGTGGTATAGGCAAAGGATGCTAATCCAGAATGGTCAAATTATCAGAAGATGAATCCATTGGTAGAGAGATACAGAAATAAGTGAATAGGAAATGTTATTCTGAGGTCTTCCTGATTTACATATTTTAAACAAATTTTTCATAGGCATGCATACATCATAGGTTGGGGCTTAAGACGTGTCAGAATAAATAGTTGTCATTCTTTGGTCCCTATAGCCTCATTGTTGGGGACTAAGCATTGGGCATGGGTGTAGTAAAACAGGGTATATTTAATCTCTGGCCAAAGGAATTCATTCCAAGAGGCTACTGAGTGTAATACTAAGAGTGAAACTCTGAATTAAGTTAGATAAATTCAGACCTCAGCCAGGTCACGATGGTGCAGGCTTTTAATTCCAGGTAGTTGGGCATCTGAGGCAGGACAACTTTAATTCCAAGGCCTTGGGATACTGAGTGAGTTCAAGGCAAAAAGTGCAGAGTCCTGGGAATGTAGCCCAGTGGTAGATTCATATAAAGCCCTGACTTCAGTCCCCAGCCATACCAAAACAAACACTAGGTCTTCATCATTTTCTAAATCCAACTTAATCTTCAGGGTTATTTTTACAAAACAGGTTCTAAACACATGCACACCTAAAGTCACCAAAATCCATATATATAACACTATTTTTAACATTTTGTTTGTTTTAGTTGGCGAATGGATGGATTTATGGGGAAATATATTCAGACTCTTCTAAGATCCAGCCACTAATGAAGCCATATAAACTCTTATCTGAAAAGGTGATTCCCCCCCCCCCTTAACTTTATAAAGTATTATGTTTTGGAAGATTTTTGTTATGTGTTTTATTAGTTCTTTAATACTTTTTATGTGTATTTGTATGTGCATACCTGAGGACAGCTTGTGAGAGTCGACTCTCTCCTTACCAGTCCTAGTTGGGTAACATTTCAGCTTTTGGCATTTCCCTTGAATATTTTTTATTTTCTGTTTTATTTATAAGAATCCAGTCATAATTGTTTTTTTAATGAAAGCAGTCTGTTTCAGAACAAACCATTAAATATTTGAATTTTCATCTTGGGTTCATGATACCACTAATGCTTGATATATTTTTTTCCTCTAGGAAAAAGAAATTTATCGTTGGCCAATCAAGGAGTCTTTAAAAACGATGCTGGCTTGGGGTTGGAGAATTGAGAGGACACGGGAGGGAGACAGTATGGCCCTTTATAACCGGACTCGGCGCATTTCTCAGACTAGCCAGGTGAGAATCATGGCAACAAATGAATTACTTGTGTCATTTAATCATATACACACATATAAATGCACACATACATACATACACAGACATAACATACACACACACACACACACACACACACACACACACACACACACACACGCATTTGCCCATATTAGAGATTCTACTCAAGTCTTCATGCATGTTAGTCAAGCACCCTGACCTTGAGCCATGTTCCCATTTCTAAAAATAATGTAAACTGATCTTGGTGGTAACTTGGCTATTGGAGAGGCTACAGCAATTTCATTCAGTCCTAGAGGTTTGAAGCCAACCTTGGAAATGTAGACAAGACTCTATTTCAAACAATAATTACAAAGATAGCATTAATAATAAGGTCTGGGTGTAGCTTAATTGATAGGGTACTTATTTCACATTTACAAAGCCCTGGGTTCAGTTCCTGGTACTGTATAAATACAGGAATGGAGATCCATGTCTGTAACATTAGCATTTGGGAGACAGAGGCATAGGATCAGGAGTTCAAGAGCATCTTTGGCTACACAGTGAGCTGAGGAAGACCCACTGTCTCAAATGAACAAACAAAAGGTAGTACCAACTTTTCTAAAGTACTCAAGATTAGTTAAAATTTTACCCAAGACCACCCCTTGCTAATAAGCTCGCAGTTAACATCAACTTTCCTGACTTCAAGAGAGCACATGTTCAGGTCCGATGAAATTATAGAAAGAGAATGGGTAGAGTTTTGAGAGAAATGGCCACGAAATGTAGGAGTGGTAGTAACAGGTATGATTGACATGGATTCTAGGGTGTGTTTGAAAGATAATAGTTTTGTTGAGTAAGCAAAAGAGCTCAGGAATTCTGGGGATGGCAAAGAGACAATGGTTAATTGGTTGCCATCACTAAGATAGCTGAGTCATGACTCCCAAAGATGCTCCTAGTCTGGTTGTGCTCACTGCTCAGAGCTGTGGTGAAGGTAGTCGGTGATGGGCCAGCAGTAGGAGTAGCTCTTAGCCAATGTTCTTGAGCATTTATGTGTGTGTGCCCAGTCCTGTGCCGAGGAGCTGCTATCATTGTCTAAGCCACACCTGCCTTTGAGCTAGGCTCTGTTTTAGTGTGAGCTCCATAGTACAGGTAGCAAACATAATTTTGAAAGTGGCAGGTGACTTGGCTTAGAGCATGTAGGTTGTCTTGTTAGATACAAGCAAGATATCACTTGCAATGTAAGATATCATCAGTTGCTTGTGCAAGAGGACAATGATTGGGGAGAGAAGAGCGGCTGATTGTGGAAGGTAATCGATCCATTTCAGTCCTGTCACCATGATCTATTTTAGTTCTGTCACTGTGATGGGATATATTGACACAAAAGGACTCAGAAGAGAAACGGCCATCCCAGCTCACAGTTCAAGGTTGCAGGCAATCGCTGTGGAAGTCAGAACAGGAAGCTGAGAGACAGTCACCTCATACCAGCAGTCAAGAGCAGAGAAATGAATGCAAGCATGTTCGCATGCTCGCATGCTCGTGCTCAGCTTGGCATCTCTACACTCAGATGTAGTTAGGAAGCCGTGGAGTCATATTTGATTGTACACTTTCACATCAATGAAGTTTTATGCACTTACTGAACACATAGAAACACACCCACACATGTGTGCACGTGCACGCACGCGCGCACACACACACACACACACACACACACACACACACGTACATACAGAGAGAGAGAGAGAGAGAGAACCAGAGCCAGAGATCTAAAAGAATGATTAGCTTTTTTACTTCTCCCTGACTCACACGCTCATTACCGGAATTTCCTTCTTCCTCATCATGTACTATTTATTTCTAATAAGATAATAGTTGAGATTTGTGAGAACACTCAGAGTTCTTCATGTCCTCCTCACTGGCTAGACTAAGATAAGGGATGGAATGCAGTGAAACTGAATGTTGACAAGCAGATGTATTCTTTATTGCTGGTTTACTTTGATGTGTCTATGTGTGTGCGTCTGTGCACCTGTCCACACACCTGAGCACACCTGCTCACAGAAAACTGAAGATGGTGTCAGATCCCCCAGAGCTGGCAATCCTGACCTACCTGATGTGCTAATGTGGGTGGTGGGAACTGAATTCTGGTCTTCTGCAGGCACCTAGCCATCCCTCCCAGCCCCTTAAAAAATTGTAGTTTATTATTATTATTTGAAAATGTCATGTATCTATTCAATCTGTTCATTCTGGGATGTTTGCTGACTTGATCTTGTGTAGGTAACCACAGCTGCCGAGAGTTCTTGTGTATATGGCCAAGTGAGATCTAGAAGACAGCCTTCCTCAGTCCGCCTCATCCTTTGGCTCTTATAGTCCTTCTGGCTTTTGGGATAGTCTCTCAGCCATCTCTCTCTCTCTCTCTCTCTCTCTCTCTCTCTCTCTCTCTCTCTCTCTCTCTCTCTCTCTCCCCCTTCACTTTGTGTGTGTATTTGTCTATCTGTTTCTGTATATGTGTGTCTGTCTGTCTCTTTGTCTCCATATATGTGTGTGTGTGTGTGTGTGTGTGTGTGTGTGTGGTGGGTTCAGTGGATCAATCATGAATCTATATACTAGCAGTTACCCACTGTGAAAGGAGCTTGTCCGAGAGCAGCAGAAATCCATAGCTGTAAACATAAATACTTATATCCAGTTTTGGAAAGGAAACATGTAGAAATAAGGCAACACTGATCATTGAAGATCTCCCTGTGAGCCAGTAAGTGTTACATGGTGAAGTTGTTCAAATCTGTGTTTATCTTCACAACTGACCTACACATATACTTGTAAAGGATTATTTGTTCCTTGTAGCTTACCAAGATTGGAAAAACATTGTGATATTTGGGATTTCTCACATACTGTTGACTATTAATTATTAAATTTTTAGACTGTCTATCCCCCTGAGGTATTATGATTAAGTATTTGATCATACGTGATTGCAAAACACTCAAATAAAAATTAAGGTGCTTTAAAGATATTTTATTGTCTTTACCTCAGAAAACATACTTTGAAACTTGCATTGTGTTTCTGAAGGCCCTTTCTGCAGTTTTTAACGAGATACTGTTTTCTTTTTAAACAAATCATCCAGGTGTCTATAGATGCTGCACATGGGTATAGCCCCCGTGCTATCGACATGAGTAACGTTACCCTCTCGAGAGACCTGCATGTAAGTATCAAGTTTTCTCAATAGTCTCTAAAGCTCACTTATGAAAAGCAAACTAGAATGCTCTCCTATGCAGTTTACAGCATGTGTTGTTTCATGGTGATCATGCGATGAGTCGACAGAGTTTATGGTTATTATACACTGACCTTTTAGTACCCCGAAAGTTGATAACAAGAGTCCTCACAAGTCCTCACCTGCTTTCATCCCTCCTGCCTCCTGTAGCTGCGAGTTTGCTAAACCGTTTTGTTCTCGGTGGGTCCCACTCTGCATCTGCCCAAGAGCTCTTTGGATTTTTGAATGAAAGACACACACACACACACATACACACACACACACACACACACACACACACACACACACGTTAATTTTGATATGTCATGACTAGCTTAATGGTGAGGCAATTCCAATCCTCTGCCTGACTAGCATACATTTCCTTCCAGTATTCCTGGCTCAACACCTTCTAAATTCTCCTTCCTCTGTCCCTTGCCAGTACAATCTCAAGGTCCCACCTTAGTCTACCTGTCCAGCCATTGGCTATTGGCATCTTTATTTCCCAACTGAAACCAGTTTGGGGCAGGGACCTGCAGTGTCTTACAAGCAAACGTGGGAATTTCCATGTAATTTGGGAATCCATTAAATCAAGTCCCAAGACCTCCCTGTGGTTTAAAGTGTTGAGATCTTCAGCTCTTGATACTTCCTATCCTGAGTCCACGATGGAACCTCCTATCACCTTGCTCCATTCCACCCAGGACATAGATTTCTCCTGAGTTCACTATTCTCCTGTTGTGCGTGTTTAATCATGTAGTGGGTTTCGGGGTCATCAGATTGACTGTCAGAGCAGGACAGTGCTTTGTCCAGTTGTCCTTATTTTACTTTGTGGTGGCCCCAGACTGTAAGCTCGAGGAAGCCTGAGCCATGGAATACAGGAGGAAAGATGGGCTCGTGCGTAACATGCCAGCATTGCAGGGCCCACAGAACTAGTACTCTCTGAAGTTTCAGGTCTTCTCTGGGAGCTTTGGTGAGCACCCCTCAGGATGAAAGTGGCTACCATTCAACTTTTTAGAGCTGTTCCCTTGGGGCAACAGAGAGGGATTGGTGATTAAGAGTACTTGTCCTTTCCTTGGAGGAACTGAGTTTATTTCCATCAATGTGAGCTCAGCAGCTCAGTGTCTGTAAGTCCAGCTCCAGAGGAGGTAGTACCCTCTTCTGGTCACTGTGAGGGCCAACACACACACACACACACACACACACACACACACACACACACACACACACTGTGGGTGCCCTGCCCTTTGTGGGTGCCCACAGAGAAACATACATAAACATAAAATACATGAGAAAGAGTTAATAATCAACCATGAATACCACCTTAATTAAGGACCACCTTAATTGCTCATAGTAAAGAATGCATATTTTAGTTTGCTCATCTATGGAAGTTGATTGCATTCCATTTGTCCCATACATAGCCCTGTGTGTTCTGTGTCACTAGGATGTATGCTTTGGAATGAATTATTTGGATGAAAGATAAAGCCTTACTTCCACAGAGCTTACATTACCAAGTCAGTGTAGAACATTGATCTCAGTATGATTAATGTTACTTCAAGAGAACTAAGGATATAAATATGGACTTAATGTGCTGGTCAAATGTTTGGTTTACTCCCCATTCTTGCTCATGCAAGAACCAATTGAAGTGACATTGTAATATAGACTATGAAAGAGCCCAAGAATATTAGAATTTTTCCCTCAAAATTCACAAGGCCTCAGAAAAGATAACATGTGTATTCTGAGACCCTCCATTTAATTTAGACAAACAATGATCTAGAAGTAAAATATTTGTTTACATTGGAATCTTCTTTTAGATATTTAAGAAGGTACAGGTTGGTTTATAAAACTTTTAGTTAAAACGCAAATTTGTATTTATGTCTATTTTTCTGTTCACACCCAGAGTTATTTCGAAGCTTCATCGGGGAATCAACAAAAGACACATTTAAGTATAATAAATAGCAAAGGCTATTCCCATCAAATCCACAGTGTGGAGATATTTACCATGCAATTTGTCAAATCATTAAAACCGTATGGAATCGGATTTCCAATGTGAGAAGGTTGTGTGTGACTACATTTTAGGTTCATTTCAGCACCAATTTCTGCTCTCTTGCTTTAAGACATGTCTGTGCGTCCTACCTGAGGAGACTGCTCTGTGCTCTTTCACAGAACTATCAGTTGACTTCTGCATATTTGGTCTGTTGCAGGCTATGGCGGAGATGATGGCTGAAAACTACCACAACATATGGGCCAAGAAAAAGAAAATGGAGCTGGAATCCAAAGGTAGTATTTCCTAGAGACCTTTATTTAAAAACAGAGTTTACTGTTGGCGCATAGGATGCTAATGAGGTATTCCTCTCTTGTGCTTAAAACCTCACCTCTCACTGTACCTTCATTATTCAAAAATGTTTCAAGCATGCCCACATCCAGAGTCCAAGAAACTGTAATTTCTTTTCTGTTAGTGTGTATTCCTTGAATTTATTAGTTTTCCCCTCCTCCCTCTTTGTATCTTAATGCTGACTGGATTTATACTATTCTGAAAACACCGTAATTAGTATGGAGGGGCTGGACACTTGTTTATTAGTATATATATTTGTAAGACTTTAAGCACAATCCTCACAGCTAACTAACCTGTCACCAGTCCTCTTGTTTACACTAGCTGTGTTACTGCCTCTCCTGTGCTTGGGTTTCCTCTTTCCCCACTCTCTCTAGTTTTATTGTTAGTGCTGGGGGTTGAACTCAAGCCTTGGGCATGCTAGGCCAGTGCCTTAGGGACAGCTGCTGCCAGGAACTATCCTCTCAGCCTTCCTTTTAACTTTGCATTTGAGACAGAGTTACCGCGAGATGTGAGGCTGGCTGTAAACATACTATGTCCCCAAAGTAGGCTGCCACTCTCCTTTTGCCTCTGGCTCCTGAGTTACAGGCCCTTTTCCCCTTACTCTTTTCTTTTAAATAATTTTTAGATTCATTTTGATTTTGTGTGTGTGTGTGTGTGTGTGTGTGTGTGTGTGTGTGTGTGAATGCAGTGCCCACAGAGGTAGAAATTGGGCATCAGTTCCCCTAGAGCTGGACTTGGAGATTTGGTGATTGTAATGTGGGTTCTGGGACCCAAAGCTGTCCTCTGGAAAAGTAGTGAGTGCTCTTAACCACTGAGTCATATCTCCAGTCTCTTTTCTACTCTTTAAAAAGTACCAATATGCTAATGAAATCTTTTCATGATTTACTTACATAAATGTATGATTCAAGCTAATACAATTTACATAGAAAGTTTCCTGCACGGTTATACATTTGGCCTGAATTTGTACACATATTTTGTGTGTGTGTGTATGTGTGTGTGTGTCTGTGTGTATGTGTGTGTGTGTGTGTGTGAGAGAGAGAGAGAGAGAGAGAGAGAGAGAGAGAGAGAGAGAGAGAGATTTCCCTGTGTGTTAAGGTTGGAAACCCTTAGTGATTCAGCATTGAACTTGCACAGTTTTATTTCTTCTAATTCCAATTTCTTTTTATCATCATTGCACCTATTTGTACATGAATGGATCTACTTTAGAAAAACAGGGAGAAAAAAATTATTGCTCACTCTGGTGTTTGGTGCCCTTGGGGAGTGTATGAAAGGTTAAGGGAGAATGAGAGACCAGGGTAGAAATGTGACTCTTGTAGCTCAGGACTTCCTAGCATACGCAAGGCCCTGGGGTTAATCCCTGGACACGCTAATGGCGAGAGAGGAAAAGAATAGAAGGCAAGAGTTAAAGTCTTAAAACTCAGTGACCAGGGTTAGGCCTGCACTTCTTTCTTCTCCACTTTGATGTGAACAAGCTCACAAGTCAGAGCAAGCATTGGTATATTTCGGGTAGCATCCTGGGAACTCTTGTTTATTCCCTGGACTCTCTGTTAAGCCACATATCTTTCTTCCCAAATAACACGCTCATACCTACACATCCAGTAAGCCAGAGCGAGGTGGGTTCCTGCTATCTAGAGGGGCTCTCACCCCTACTTATGATTCCTTTTATTTTGTTAATATGACAAAATCTCATGTAGCACAGGGGAGCTTGAACTTGAAATATAGCTAAGGATGGACTCCAACTCCTCATCCTCCTGTCTCCACCTCCCAGGTGCTGTAATGTAAGTATGTACTCCCATGCCTGAAAGATTCTTATGAGTTTTAAAATCTCATAAACCTATTTTCTATAATATCCATATTCTATAACATAATATGTAATATTATGTATAATATAATATGAATGTTCTAAATGATATCCAGGCGATTGCTAGAAGCTACTGGCTGAAAGCTTTTAATTTTTCAAATATTAGAAACATAATAGTGGTCAGCTTTTAACTTAGCATGCAATTTTGTATGTATTTATATGCATACTATGATCTAGTAGGTGCCACAAGAATTCTGTACTGAAGAGATTTTTTTCCTTTCTTTTTTCCTTGGAATAGAAAAACGAAGCATTACCTTAAAAACCCCTTTAACATCTCTCCTCAGTTATGCCTGCTTTATTGACTATTACCATGCCTCAACTTTAAGGCTCTGTCTAACAAAAGAACACCCTTGACTTTTTTCTTTCCATGGTGACAGCAGATGTAAACAGCACTTGATATTTCAAAAACATGCATTTTTCAGACTGGAGATGCTGGTTGCAAGGCTCATGGCATTGTCTGGGTGCCATCTCAGAGTGTGTGGTATGGTCCTTTATTTTTTTTTTCTTGCTGATCTCTCTCTCTGTCTCCCTCTCTTTCTCTCTTTCTCTCAGGAGGAGGAAACCACCCCCTGCTAGTGCCCTATGACACACTGACAGCCAAGGAGAAAGCCAAGGACAGAGAAAAGGCCCAGGACATCTTCAAGTTCCTACAGATCAGTGGTTATGCTGTATCCAGGCAAGTGGATACCCATTTCATGTTCTTTCCAAGTTATCATTGGGATTCCGACTGAAAATGAGCTCAATGGTCTGATTAAACCCTGGGGGTGGGGGTGGGGGTGGGGTGTGGGAGGGGTGTGGGGTGGGGGAGGGGGTGGGGGTGGGGATAGGGCTGGTTAGTACATTCAAAGTACACCTTCTGGTAAAACACCCAACAGAAGCAGCCTAAAGGAGAGAGGATTCATTTGATCTCCCAATTCTTGGTTGCAATCCATCTTTAGAGAAGTCAGTGGCAGTAGTTTGAAGCTCTTTGTTCCAACACCATGGAAAGCAGAGCATAATGAATGCACACGTGATTAGGACCCAAAAGAGCCTCTCCCTTTACACAGCCAGAGAGCAATGCTATTTATTTTCAGGCTTTTCTTACATCCCTTAGGGCAACCACACACATGCCCACAGGTCAGCCTGGCCTAGATAGTCCCTCACTGAGGCTCCTCTCACAAAGAATTCTAAGTTGTGTCAAGTTTAACCATCACACAGCGTTCTTAGCTGTTAGTTCCGTTAGTTCCTTTTGCTTTCATTCAGCTGCCTTCCGGTATTTCAGCAAACTCTAATGCAACACTTTAGAGTTGGAGATCGTTTGCTTTAGTTTCATACTAGATGCAAATATTCCATTTAGGTAAACCCCCTTTAGTCATAAGCGGTTAGAATATTATTATATTCAATTTTATGTGTAGCTTTAAAGTAAAATTTTGTCTTCTGAGATCTCGCTCTCTCTATCACACACACACACACACACACACACACACACACTCTCTCTCTCTCTCTCTCTCTCTCTCTCTCTCTCTCTCTCTCTCTCTCTCTCCTTTATTTACTTTTGCTGTTCCAGAGGGTTCAAGGACCTGGATCTGGACACACCTTCCATTGAGAAGCGATTTGCCTACAGTTTCCTGCAGCAGCTGATCCGATATGTGGACGAGGCCCATCAGTACATCCTGGAGTTTGGTATGTAGCTGGTCTTGGTGCTCCTCATTCGGTTCTTGCTATTCCCAGAGCGTCCACAGCATAGAGGAAGGGATTGCTCCCACACAATGTCCATCTCAGTAGAAAGGAGAGCTAACAGCCAGGAGTATGTAACAGCCAACAAGTTGCTAGCGAGTGGGTCAAATTTGAGAACTTTAAAACATCCACACAGTGTTGTATGAGCGCACATGGATGACTTACACACTCACAGAAGTTTGGTTGCTGCCAATGCTTCCCCTACAATATGTTAGTAATGGCTTTTTGGCACAAAATGACTCTTTTTTTCTGAATCAAATATCTTCAGCAGTGGGGCAGCCAGGTTAAAGATGGTTCATATTTGAGCTTCTTGGGCTTTTTTGTTGTTGTTTGTTTGTTTTGTTTTTGAGGTAGGGGCTCACTAGTTTACTGTATTAAATAGACTGGTCTTGGATTTAAAGAGGTCTATGTGCCTGCTTCTGCCTCCTGAGTGTTGGGATTAAAGGCCCGTGTCATCACACCTGGGTTAAAACAGTATTTTAATACTGAAAATTTGACACTCTGGTGATGAGAGTTTCCTCCCAGGCCTTTTCATGCCACTGCATGGTAGTTTCACAGGGGTAGAGAGAACTGCAGGCTAGGGCATTAGCAGTTACTTTTCATGTTTCCCCCCTCCCCTCCTCTCTCCCTTCCTTCTTCCCTCCCTCCCTCCCTCCTTCCCTCCCTCCCTCCTTCCCTCCTTCCTTCCTTCCTTCCTTCCTTCCTTCCTTCCTTTATTTCTATTCCAGCTTCATTTCTGCTGCTGTGGTTCTGTTCTCATATTTCTTAACATATTTAATGTGGAAAGGGATATTTCTTCCTGAAATATTGCTGTTCTGGTTGTACACAACACTATCTTGATATATTTCAACACAAGGAAGTCCCTTAAAAGATATCTATAAGCTAGCAGATTGGAGGTGCAGGCCTTGAAATGCCAGCTACATGGGAAGCTGAGGCAGAAAGATTGCAAGTTCAAGGCCAACCTGGGCTACAGAGTAAGGTTAAGGCCAGCCGAGATAACGTCTTGAAAGCTAGCCTCAAAACAAAACAAAACAACAACAACAATAACAACACACACACACACACACACACACACACACACACACACACACACACATACCAGGTAGAGGGCTAGAGATGCCACCTACTGGTAGAGCACTTGGTGGATTCTTTGTTCTATCCTCAGGGAAGGGGTGGGGAATTGGGGGGAGGGGAGGGATTAAAATATAAAAAACAAGCAACCCCCCAAAACCTCCCAAAATTCATTTTTTGTTTTGATATCATAAAATATCACCTGTCTTCCAAAAAATTTACTCTGAATTTTTACCTAAGATTTGCTAAATCATATATCATCATTCCTATTTCTAATGGCAAAGGGTTTTGTTTTTTTTTTTTCCTAGCACAAGTCGTTTGGAGCCTTATAAAATTTGGATCCTTACGCTCACCTCTGAACCTTTTAGTTCCACACAAAGTCCTGCATATTGACAGGGCTGCTTAGACTGTTACTACCTCTCCTGTGTATGCATGCACAGACCTCTTCTGTGTGCGTGCAAGGGGTTATGGAGACCGCCTTCCAAGCCAGGATGCTAAGGCTGATCATTCCTGACCTGTGTCTTTACACTGTAAACCTTTGGGGGAACTGAAAGTGGTTTTGTTTCTCATAGCAAATCCCCTTTTGTCAGTCCTCCACAGACATGCTCACAGGCTAACTTGATCTAGACAATTGTTCAGTTGAAACTCTCTTCCCAGGGACCCTTGGCTGTGTCAGGTTGACGGAGAACACTAACCGGCACACACGTCCACGGTGTTTTTGTACTTATAACTCTCCAAACGAGTTGGCCATAGCAACTGTCTAATTTGTGCATGACTGTTCCTTTAAAGAACTTGTATATTTCACCATGTTGCTGAATTTAACCCGTAATACTTTGGCGTTTTCTATTCAGTTTGTCGGGATGATACATGTAGGAAGGCATTTTAAGCTATGTGTTTTGGAGACATCTCTTAAAGTGCTGGAAGTGCAACACGGACCACAACCCCTTTTTCTGTCCACAGACGGTGGCAGCAGAAGCAAAGGAGAGCATTTCCCGTACGAGCAAGAGATCAAGTTCTTCGCCAAAGTACAGTATACGACACACCTTGTTTCTGCTTCAGTTGTGTATTTACAAACTAGACCCATCAGATCGTCACTACCTTCTAGAATACACTTGTCTATAAATGCTCCTCTCAGTACAAGTACACACTCTCTGGCTCAGAAATGACTGCGTGACTAACATGACACAGGTCTGTCTGTGGTGTTCTCAGTCAGTACTTACCTCACGCTCACTCCGCTCTCCCCAACACGTTCCTCACACCATTTAGTTATGCCAAAAAAAGAGAATAAGCTCTAATTCCGGTGGCTCTCTTGTGGGAAATAGAGGATCTCAATTTCTTAACATTTTGTACATTTTTTGTTAGCTAATGAGCTTAGCTACATATGAATGAGCAGACACACACACACACGCAGGCACACGCACATGCACACACATGCACACGTTACTCTGGTCACAAATTCTGTGTTGTGGCAGTTCTCAGTCTTGCTCTTTCACAAGCTGAGGCTTGGAGGATAAATTGTTCATAGGGAGAGCATAGCCTTCATTCTAATCGGTCCTATTTCATAGGAACTTGTCAAGGGCTCTCCATATTGCTGTGGAAGTCATCACTTCCTTTGACCAATCAGTCAGCCACTAGGATCACTTACTTCCTCAGGTGTGTCAGAAAGTAGCCTGGCCTGGGGGCTGACACAGATACATTACTCTCGCCCTTAGACAAGTGTCTGTATCCTAACATCGCCTTGCAGTTAGGTTGGAGGCTTACTGTTATTGGCTGTTTCTACTGGCATTGGCGATAGTTCAGATAATTTCTATAAGCACCACGCTAGATAGATTTTCAAGTGGCCTGCTCTCCGAATGATTAACAACCTTCGGTTATATTTTTCAGAATTACACATTTGACTGGAGGTCTTGTCTTTTCTTTCCACTCAGAGTTTCTTACAGCCATACAAAGATGTGGTTTATGCCTGGATGGACATTGTTAGTGATAGATAGATGGTATATTGACAGGATAGATAGAGAGAAAGATGACTGCTAGAGAAATACATCAGTCATTTCCAACCACTACATTTTTTCAATCTCCTCTTGGTACCTAGTTATCAGAATGATGTATATTCGTGTCATGAATACACCTTTAAACTGCCTACTTACCCAACACTCCTAGTTGCTGATGATAGATGTTTAATGTGGCTTAATTTCATCTTTTGTTTTGATCAAATCTCTACTATCTGCCAGCCAGTATATTCAGGCTCTTAGAAAGACTTTCAAGAGAGTGATATTATATAAATTGTTTAGTCATTCAGCATAACTGTTTTATGCTGCAAGGTAGGAGAAAAACACTATTATCCAGCAAAATAGAGCAAGTACCAATTTAGGAGATCAGAAAGTAACTATATGGATCTAAAAATACAACCTTGTTTCTTGCTTTCTTTTGCCTAAAAGGCAGAGAGAGAGAGAGAGAGAGAGAGAGAGAGAGTGTGTGTTATTCTGTCCAAAATTATATATACAAATGCCTTGTAGGGGCATAGAACATAAGATTTTTCTCTAATGAGGTCAGTAAAGGTCACCCACCCAATGGAGTACCCCTGAGCTGAGGCCTTCTGGTAAGGAATGTGAAGAGTCAGAAGTATCTGTCACAAACAGGAAATTGCATGTACCAAGACATGTAGACAAATACACTGAGTAGAAGAGAGTCAACCCAGGGGGGCGGGGCTAAACTTGAACATAGCATTGACTTTGACTTTGCAAAGAAACATACCATTGTGTGGTTTTGAATGGATGTTCATTTCCCAGTCAACATCTACAAAGCATAAGTGATGGGGCAACCAGCCACACACAGTAGACAGTAGGACGAACGGGCCAATACCACACCCTTGGCAGTTCTCACACATAATAGCAACTCAGTGTGTGGTAATCCAGGAAACTTGAGAGCCCATTGGCCACTGTACTGCATTTTATGAACACTATCACATATGTCTCATATTGAGAAAATAAGGAGAATAATTCTGAACCATTGAAAATTGCTGTTCCTAGTAACTCCTAGCACATCCTACTCCACTCCCACTACATGCTCATACACATGCACACATACAAACATACACACATGTCCACATGCATACATATACACTTGTGCACATGTATATATACCACACATGCATACATACACACATGTGCACTGCATGCATACATATTTATGCAAATTCATGTATACACACATGTGCACATGCATACATGCACGCATGTTTACATACACACATGTGCAAATGCATATATACACACATGTGCGCATGCATACATACATGTAGGAATACATGCATATATATACACATGCATACATACACATATGCACCCATGCATGGGATGGAGCTGACAGAAGGGATCTAGATGTACCTACTGAATCAGCACAGACATAGTATTGTCTGAGTTTTGGTTCTTCTTCCTATCATACTCCACTCCATAGATCTATTTTCTTTCCTCTCAGGTTGTTCTTCCTTTAATTGATCAGTATTTCAAAAACCATCGCCTGTACTTCTTGTCTGCTGCAAGCAGGCCTCTTTGCACCGGAGGACATGCGTCCAACAAGGAGAAGGAGATGGTTACAAGGTAAAGAGTGATGGCCTCAAAGCTTTATATTTGATTTTTTTCTTTGTGTTTACATTTGGGTCAGAGAACTAACCACAGGTCCTAGAGTAGAGGAGAAGGGTCTCCTCCTCTTTCCCCCGAGCCTAACACTAGGTGCACAGAGGCTCTGCAAGTTAACGTGTATGTGTTAGAGACAGGTCTTTATTTTTGCCATTTAAAGGAATCGGTAACAAAAGAAATAAAATACCATTCAAGACAAAATAGTTAGGGTGCAATCTCCAGTCATCAGCATAAACCAATCAAAATAACAGCCAGAGTCTCCAAGAAGGCTGGAGAGGAATCTCCAGGCTGGTATTTATGAAAAAATTTTCAGAACGTTTTATGAACATTATTTTTTTTTGAATTTTTCTTGACAATCTAATATTTGACAGCTTTTTAAAGAAAGCAATGCCCTACTTAGACACTTTTAATTTAAAAAATTTTTAAACTGCATCATGGTAATGGGATGAAGTACAACAAAACAAAACATTCTTTTCTGGTATTCTCTGTGCCTTTTGACCTGGCATCTTAGAAATGCCTTATTTGGTTTAAAGTTGACATATTCTTCATAGATTTTTTTCAATATGAAGGTCTTCTGCATTTCTGGGGTGTATTTTCTTAAAACTCTGTTAGAACTCAGTCCGCACAAAGACGGATGGCCATGAAGATCTCAGGCACACAGTGCTCACAGCCATCCCAAGCTTTTGAAATGCATCTGAGCAGTATTCTCACAAAGAGAGTAAACAGCGTATGAAGAGCCCTGGCTTCTCTTGGCCTTGACTTTCCTGCCATGTCAGAGAGAGAGTGAGATCCTGGAACTGGGGGACCATCATCAGTGGTAGAGAGGACTGAAGAGTCCAGGCTTGCATAATGTGAGAGAGTGGAACTGGCTGAAATGTCCAGCTCATTTAACTTCTATTACCTAATCCCCACTGCACATATAGACACTCTGTCTGTCTGTCTGTCTGTCACTTTCTCTTTCTCTCTTGTGTCTCTGTCTCTCTGTCTCTGTCTCTCTCCTCTCTTCCTGTCTGAGTATCTGTCTTTCCTTAAATATTGATCTCCCTGTGAGGTTGATAAAACACACTTATGAGCACAGCAGGGTCGGGGACAGTGCACAGTCGCACCCCACTCTGGGACTGTACCCCTTCCAACTTGGGCATGACCTTCCTCCCCAAATTCCCTAAGAAGGGAAAGGGCAGTCTTGCAGAATTTCACACAAGTACTCATCAATGTCTTCAGTTCCATGGCTCTATGGACTTGGAGAACACACAAACAGCCAGAAAACCCAGAGGCAACCAGGACCCACAGAGCATGATGAACCTCGAATCTTCAGTTCTTTCTGTGGTCACTTACCTGTTTTTTAACAGAAGCCTATTCCCCAAGGGTGTCTGTGATTTAAGGATCACTTGGTGGGTGTAAACCAAGAGAAAATTTACAAAGAGAAAGCAATAAAGACACATAAATAAACCAAAACAAACTTTATGGTTTTTTTCATTTTTCACATGCTAGTCAATATCAGCCTTACTCTTAGAAATGTTACATGTCCACAACAGACAGTTGTCAAAACACTAAGTTGTATATTCTTAAGTACACACAAGTTTTTCTTGCTGATTATACTTAAATAAACCTAGAAAGAAATAGAACTACATACCCCTGAAGCAGACTAGCCTAATGTCTATAAGCAATTTTGTATCCCATGGAGAAAAAAATTAGAACCACAGCTTTCTAGCGCTGTCACCCAATGATGTAGTTGTGTGGCTCTAGAAGGCCACCAGACAACTCTTGCTAATGACATAACACTATAGGTTTTCAATGATGCCATCTTCCATTTAATAGCACCTAATAGAAAGAGGACTGGTAAGATGTACTTTTCCCATTAGCATTTCCACAAAAGAAACACATGCATTTTAAAGATCTCAGCACACACGTGCCCACACGCAAACACACACACAAATAGAGGCACAGTAGAAGTAGATTATTTCATAATGGTGCTTTAGTGTCTGTTATAGGAAGTTAATCTTA